>NC_142025.1:30184328-30486828 GCF_049901735.1 Notechis scutatus | reverse complement strand
TTTTGCAGTTGCTGGGGGACAAAGGTCAAAAGAAAGCCCATCTGCCTTCTATGTCAGCCCACATCTCCCTGGCAGCAGGAACCTCCCCTTTATGGATGTTGCAATCCTAATATTTAAATAAGTACAATTGTGGGTGCTTCAATCCTAATGTAATTTGCTCCCCTCCATCAGAATGGTTAATAACAGATTAACATACTACAGATGTACCGGTAGTTGAAGTTACAGGAAACAGAATGTAAAAATGAATGAAATCAGCAATAATCCATGTTGATAAATGAATTCAAACTGATAAGCCAAGCTACCACTGCCTAGTCATTTTCTATGAAAAATAGAACAATCTATATGTGGTGCTCAAGCACTATCTTTAAGGGGAGGATGGGAATTAAGTATTTGCATTGTTTTGGGGACAGCAATTCAAGGCTAGCGCATCATATTAAGTAGGGCTAATCAAGATCCTCACTAATTCTACATTATATCCTGGCTACCATTTTAAAGACACAAGTAAAAATTCAGTACTTTTTAGAGAGGCAGGGGAATTGCGTTTGTTTTTTGGCTTAAGATACTGGTTTAATACCCTGGCACACTGGATCTAGTGCTAATGATGTTTAAAGATTAAGCCTTCTACAAAGGAACAAAGATAAATGGCAGACATACAAGGGATAGTAGCAGCAAATGGCATGGAAGCTATATAGCTTTTATATCTTTGAATTCTATGACAATAATTTATATTCATGGGATGAAATTTTCCTGCTTTCCCCTGTAGCTTTCCATAGCCCCCTCCAAAAAGATCCCTGTGTCTGGAGATTAAAGACTCTTTGAGAAAGTGTGAGATGTTGTGCAGGTGAATATCACTCCCACATGAAAGACAATTGGGATATAAGCCAGCAAGGAGGAATGACTTCAACCATACTTTTATCAGGAAAAGAAAATTAAACAATTGATAATGTCTCAGATAATTGATAGGACTTCCATCTGCAGCTTGCATAGTCTCCCCTGTGCTTGCCAAAGACTGCTTTCTACTTGCACTGCAAGATTATCGGCATAAAAAGAGAAAGGGCTGAACACTTCATGCTCTATTGTTATATAGGCAGCTTCTGTGCAGGCTTATTGTAAGATCAATGACAATTTTTATGACTGACTCTTAAACTTAAGGAAAGACTGTCTCTTGACCATACCTCTTTGTCTTTACAATTGGAGTGGGAAGCACACAGGTCAGCTGCCAACCATATACTGCAAGAGAGTTCAACAAGGGGATGTAATCTGCCTGTACGTGAACCCCCTAGGAGAGAGAAATTAAACAATTAGAATGAAATGCTAAAAGTGAGTCTATTTCATAATGACTGTTTATTAAAAGGTTAGACTGTTTTAGCAAATTCAGCAAAACTGGGAAAGAAATTTCAAAAGAAAAGGAATAAAAGCTCATTTTTCAGTTCTTGCTGAAGGGATAAATAATCTTGTTTAAACAGGAGAAAACACATTTCTTTCCATGCTCCAAAACCTTCCATGTGGCAGCTGATGAATCAAATCAACAGGAATTTAGTTTTGTTGGAGAGTCCCTGGATGAATGGCCTCCTGCAATATTAGCTGAAAGAGAACAATTACCTCCTTCCAGACAAAAGAGTATTCAAGCAATACAAAAATCTCAGCTCAAATAGCATGGGCAATCCTGCTTTGGATTGTAGAAACACAGTAGGTTGACAGCTAAAATACAGCGAGAAGCTCTTCATTTACACCAGGTGGGCCAAGGACACACAGGGGAGGGGGAATCCTGCTTCTAATTTCCAGAGCATTTTATGGTGTGTTAAACAACTTTAGGGCAATAATGAGCCCAGGTCATTTACATCCCAGTAGCAACAGAAAACAAACATTTTGCAATTTGCTTTGTTCTTTACATTACCCACAGGCATATGAGCATCACCAATTTGTTATTTTTCATTAGCAAGTATGCAAACAAGCACTAAGTAATGCTTTATACATCAGGGTCTAACTCAAATAGAATTATTGTCCACACACACAATAGGTAAAGGATTGTTTGACTTCGAACAGTAATGTAACACAAGATATAAACCTTATCTAGAGAAAATGGGTAGAATCCCAATTTATAAAAAGATCTATCAAGAATAGATTTGCTGAGAATTGGCCCATCTCAAGGTAACAATGAACCGTTTCCTACAGGGAACACTGTATAGAATTGGGTTGGATTTCAACCTTTAGAAAACCAGTCAGCAGGCTTCAAAGCTATGGAGTCCTCCTCTTGGTCCTAAGTACAGTGGATGCTTTGGCAGTTAACACAATCAAAGCAGAAATTCACTGCCTTGGTTATTACCGCTCTGTAGTGTGTTACTGCCAAACAAATCTGTTTTCTTGCCAGGATTTTAATGGCCAAAAGCTGCTGAATAGGGAGTCATTTCTAGGGAGTGTCATCTTCCCTTATGACCCAGGGCAGGACTAAATATTGTTGGCACCTAAGGCACTCAAGCTTTGGTGCAATACAACTGTCTATATTTGGTTTTTGCAGAAGCTGTATCATTTTGCCATTTGCCATCACGGGTGTTTTTCTCTATAGGCATGCCTAGCGTGTTCACAGATTATTATTATTATTACTATGCTCCTACAACTTATTGTTATGATTATTTAGATTTATCCTTCCTTTTTGTTTCTGGTAGCTCCTACCTGGTCATGGTAGAATTATGTCTGAGGAGAACAAAGTATTTCATGCTTTTATCAGAATTTTTTTCTACTAAGGAAAAAAATAAAGATGTCGGTAGAGGCAGAGTTACAATGTAGGGCACAGTATTTGGACTTCTTATAAAACTCTATAACTAGATGGGGATATGCATAATCCAAGTCTTTCAAAAAATCTATTGCAGTTTTTAAATATATTTTATCAAGCTACAAAAACAGTGCTATTCAACATTTCTTTAAAACCATTAATTATGAATATCTAACTAAATGTATAAATTAAATAACTATACAATGACACATATATTACTACTGTATAAAAGAGTATGTATGTATGTAAAAAAATACTAACCTATTTTATAAAAAACATATATGATAAAAGAAATAAAAAGCCCAATACTAATACGCACAAAAAAACCTTGGATTATAAAGATGAAAAAGAAAAAAAACACTAAGAGCTTTAATCTTCCCTTCCATTCTAAAAAAGGGGGAAATTTTAAAAATAAAACAAAAAAAAACTATTTTGTGCATAGAGTCTATTTTATTATCTTGATATTTTGTTATTGTTTTTAAAATAACAAGAAGTAGTTTTTACACTCTAATATATATAATTTGTTTTTCACTGGCCCCATTTTGGTTCTATTTCTCTTACACTTAAGGCCAACTAATTCTTTCTTTAAAATAATACTTAAAGGACATGAAAAAGAAAGCACAAGCATGTAATTTCATACATAACTTTATATGTAATAAAAACCTTAACATTTCTAACACCATATATAAGGATATATATAATAGTAGTCATTTTTAAACCTCAAAAGAAAGATCTCAGTTAAGATCTCAATATTCCTTTAAAAGAAAAGGGGGAAAGAATGTAAACTGTTCTACAAGTCATATTGGAAGACATTTTCTTTTATGTGTGACACAATTTTAATGAACTCATTCCCCATTCTCTTGCAGTTGGTAAGTAATCTCTGATCACACCTTGAGTGTCAAAAAACTAAAGAATGTTGAGCTGGCTATTTTCTACTCTTGTAGCAGATAAAAAGAATTCAATCTTAGTCATTATTTTGGTGTTTATTAATTTTTTCCTATTCTCAGCAACAGTCTGGCTCATTAGGAATATCTAAAAAACTATATGAGATATGTGGAGGGAAGAATATCTAGGCAAAATCAGTATAAAGAAAAGCAACATGTATTAGCAATGTCCCTGGTTTTTCTCAACAATACAGGCTTTAAAATAAAACCAGTAATAAACAAAATAATATAATCCACATTTGTATAAGACTAGAAAAAGTGCATCTGAAGCAATTTTTTCACCAATCTCTGGATCAAAACTGGCAGCTGTAGAATTGAAATAACTTTAGAATCTGAGATGATATATATGTTCATCAATCCAGCTTAACCTTTTGAAGGATATATGAATAAGTAGTCTTGATTGCTGCCTGTCAAACACTTCTTGGAAAACATTAAATAAGCAAAAGCCACAATACATAGGTAGCTGGAACAGTACCCTTTGCTGAATGCATCACTTCTAAAGTAATATTTGTAAACTCCATTATCATACAGGCAGACCTCAAGACATGACTGCAATGGTGCCTGCCCATTACAATTACACGTTATAGCAGTCGTCATGTGAAACACATCATCTAACAACTCCACTCCTGCTCTCCCCAGTGAAACATAAACAAATGTGTGGATCGTTATGTGAAGTGTGGGGTGCCTTCTGGGTGGGAGAGGCCTAGTACAAGCCCAGGCCTGCCTGCCCTGGCTCTTCTAAAGATTCTCCTACCTGCAAAACACTCCATGCTCCACTTCCATGCTTTAGTACCCAACAGGCCTTTTCCCATTCCCACCAGACCTTGGACCTGATTCCCACTGCACCAGGCCAAACATTCCTCTCCTCACTTGCCTTTTGAAGAGCTCTGAGGTGTTCCAGAACCCTGGAATATCTTTTTGTTTTGCGCAGCTGCATGCCATGGCTGCAAAAGTGGCTGTGCATTTTGTTCTGCACACAAAATGGCTACATTAGGATCACTGCTACATAGTCTGGGAACAAACTGCCACAAACAGGCAGGACAAAATGATGGCTGCATTTGGATCACTGCTGCATGGCCCAGAGACACATGGTCTGCCCTCCTTCCACAACATGAAGTCCAGAGAGTTTTAGAAGATGTGCTACATGATAGACAAATGGGAAAGAAACCCAAGTACTGCAGAGTTCCGGTGGTATAGAATTGGGGGGGATGGGTAGGCACTGCAGGAAGACATGACTCTCTTTACTCATATTCCTTTTTTTATGATTTTTGAACCCATTGTGGTCCATTTCAAGAGTGTTATTTTATCTCCTCCAGAATCAACAAATCTTCAGCAGCCAATACCAAATGCCTAAAACACATTTTGGGTCATAAATTAGAAGAATTAGAAGAACTTTATTGTCATTGTACAAGTACAATGGAACTGTGGATGCACCCCAGCAACTGTTTGCAATACAATAAAACCAAAGCACTTAAAAATGAAGAAAAATAGAGTACTCATGTCTCCATTTGCAATTTGAGAGTACAATATCTACGAATATACAAAAAATATACATCCAACACTGACTGCAACGCTTAGCCGAGTATAATACACAAGAGATGGATTGTACTGTAATATGTTATTATTCATCTGAATGGGGTATTGAGATTTCACATCTTTTCACATCTTAATAAGGTAGTGACTTCGTGTTTATTTGCGGTTCGGATGGCCCAGGAAAAGAAACTATTTGTTAGTATAGTGATGTGGGATTTTATTGACCTAAAACACCGTCCAGACGGCAGCAGGTCAAAAAGATAATTGCCAGGGTGTGAGGGGTCTTCTATGATGGCCTTGATTCTGCTTTGGCAGCGGGACCTGGCTAAGTCTTCCAGGGAGGGCAGAGGGCAACCAATGATCTTTTGAGCTGTGTCCATCACCCTCTCTACAGTTTTCCTGTCCTCAACTATGGAGCCTGCATACCACACACCCAGACAATAGGTCAGAGTGCTCTCCACAGAGGCTTTATAGAAAGCCAGCAACAGCTTCTTATCCAGATTGTTCTTCCTGAGAACCCGCAGAAAGTGCAGCCGCTGCTGAGCCTTCTTCACTATGGCCTTGGTATTAGGGGACAGGAGATATCAGCTGAAATATGGATGCCAAGGAATCTGATCGTAGGGACAGTTTCCACTTGTTCTCCATTGATGATGAGTGGGGCGTGGTCCTGTCCATGTTTCCTGAAGTCCATAATCAGTTCTTTGGTTTTATGGACATTCAGTGACAGATTGTTCTGTGAACACCAGATAGACAGGTTCTCTACTTCTGCCCTATATGCCACCTCATCCTCTCCAGAGATGAGACCAATCATGGTTGTGTCATCCGCAAACTTTATGATGGTGTTTGTTGCGTGGCTTGGTGAGCAGTCAAAGGTGTACAAGGCATATAGCAGGGGGCTTAAGACACAATCCTGGGGGGAACCAGTACTGAGTGTAATAATGGAAGAAAGGTCGGGGCCAAGTCTAACAGACTGTGGTCTGTTTGTCAAAAAGTTCTTAATCCAGGAACATGTGGGGGTAGGAACCTGCAGATTATACAGTTTGGTTACTAGTATATCTGGGATGATAGTGTTAAATGCAGAGCTGTAGTCCATAAAGAGCATCCTCACATAGCTCTGTTTGTTCTCCAGATGACTCAGCGCTCTATGAAGTGTGATGGACACAGCATACTCTGTAGATTGGTTTGCTCTATAAGCAAACTGATGTTGATCAAAGGAGGGCGGGAGGCAGTCTCTGATGTGCTGTGAAACTAGTCGCTCAAAAATCTTCATAATGGAGCTTGTTAACACTATGGGTCTATAATCATTGAGAGTGTTTATATATGTTTTTTTGGGAACTGGGATGATGGTTGCAGCCTTCAGGCATTGTGGGATAACGGCATGTGTTAAAGATAGACTGAACAGCTCTGTAAGTATTTCTGCCAACTGGTCAGCACACGCTTTAACTACTGCACGAGGAATGCCATCAGGCCCAGCAGCTTTCATGGGATTTATTGCTCTCAGTGTTTTTCTCACCTCATGCACCTGAAGAGAAAGAGGTGCAGCGTCGTGGTCCTCGTGAGGCAGTATGTCCAGGTTCTTGGTGGTCTCAAAGCGTGCGAAAAAGCTGTTTAGCTCCTCTGCCAGAGTGTTACTGCTCTCGCTGTTTGTTGGGCCCTGGCCTTTATAGTTGGTCAGGGCCTGTATCCCCCTCCACATCTGCTGTGGGTCACTGTCAGTAAAGTGGCCCTCGACCTTCCTCCTATACATCTCTTTAGCATGTTTGATGCCCCTTCTCAGCTCAGCTCTGGCAGTGCTGTACTGTGAGGTGTCACCTGCTCTGAAAGCCAGGTCACAGGTCCTGATCAGAGTCTGGACTTCACTGGTCATCCAGGGTTTCCTGTTTGGGAAGGTCCGTATGTGTTTGTCCACAGTGACATTTTCTACACAGGTCTTCATGTAGAAAAGCACAGTCTCTGTGTATAACTCAAAGTCCTGTTGTTTGAAGATGCTCCAATCTGTGCGGGCAAAACAGTCCTGAATAGTTTGACTGCTAGGTTTTGTTCTCTTCCTAAGGGGAGTGTAGGATGGTAGTAAGAGCAGGGTGAGATGGTCTGATTGTCCTAAGTGGGGAAGAGGTTTTGCTCTATAAGCATGCTTAATATTTGAATACACATGATCAAGTGTGTTTTTTCCCCTGGTTGGGCACTTAACATGTTGGTAAAGTTTAGGGAGCACAGTTTTTAGGCATGCTCTGTTGAAATCCCCAGCAATGATGTGAACGCCCTCAGGATGAGCTCTCTGTTGCATAGTAATTATGTCTTGAAGGTGACTGAGCGCCATGCTAACATTAGCATCTGGAGGTAAATATACAGCAGTGATGGTAACTACTGTTAGCTCCTGTGGCAGATAAAACGGTCTACACTGAACAGTCATGGCCTCTAAATCTGGTGAGCAATGGCCGTTTGTTATTTTGCTGTTTGTGCACCAGTCTTTACGTACATAAATAATTAGGCCCCCTCCCCTTCTCTTACCGGAGGCTATATTGCGATCTTGACGGTGCAAGGTCCGGTCCGCTAACTCCACTGTAGCATCAGGGATTTACAGGTGCAGCCAGGATTCTGTGACGATTAGCAGACAGCACTCACGAATTGTGTGATTGTGGGAGATCTGCAGCTGTAGTTCATCCACTTTGTTTACGAGAGATCTGGCATTTGTGAGGAACATAGATGGTAATGGGGGTTTCTGCGGTCTCTTCCTCAATTGAGTTAGCAGGCCTGCTCTGCATCCCTGCTTCTGTTTTCTCTCCCTACACCATCTCCTACGCTTGCTTGATCCGACAACAATCCATGGAGCTCCCAGAGATCTTGTTAGCTCCAATGGGATATTGTGGGATTCTGTATAAGCATAGGTGATTTCAGTTTTGAGCTGCTGTCCTATACTTATCAGGTCTTCTCGATAGTACGTTAGTCCGTTGCAGGATGGAGTAAAATGCAGGAACAAAAAGAAGTAAAAACACAAAAAGAAGAACAGACGTCGGGAGCATTTGAGCCGCTGTGACCTGCTCTTTTCTGTTTTCCCTCAATTTCTCTCTTCTAGTATATTAACTAGTAGCGTCAAGGGAAGGATAGTTCAAAAGAGATAACATGACTATCATGACCTTGCAGTAGAAGTCCCTTCCCTTTTATATGTACATCAATATTACATTCATGTACACAAACATGACATTGTGTATACTATCTTGTCTATTTTGACTTGGATGCCACTATCAGTTCTTCGCGCTTCCTTGCCAGTACACAAGTTTCCCATTTTTGTGAGAAAGTTTCTGTCTGAAAAGATGTTTACCTCTTCTTCTATCAGCTATGTTATCAGCTAAAAAAATAGTTCATATCCAAAACTAGGTACGCACGCCCCTAACTTCCTCAATACCAACTACTACTGACCTTAAATGCAAGCTATTTAACATAAGAAGCCTCATAAATAAAATACCTGAATTCCTTCTCTTACTAAATAGGGCTACATTCAACATTATATTTGTCTGTGAAACATGGCTGAATGCATCCCTCCCTGACTCCATTGCCACAGTAAGAGACTATTTTTATTATTTCTTTAATTTGTCAATCGCTTACAAGATACAGGTATAAGAATAAATATAGTTTTGAATACATGAGATAGGTACTTATAAGAAAAAATAAAAAAATACAATAGGACAGGGACGGTAGGCACGATTGATGTGCTATCATATTTACTGGTCCAATCATGAAATCCGTAGAGGAGGTGGTGTTGCTATCTTCTATAAAAGTCCCTATATCTAAAAAATATCAAAGTTACTCAAGATCTTGCTCTTCCTGAGACCATTGTCTGTGAGCTGTCCTTAAATATCACATTTCGCTTCTTACTATGTTACAGAGCCCCTGATTATGACATTATACATGTTAACTTCACTACTATTGTGGGCAACCTCCTGCCCACACGTTCTTATCTTTCTTGGTGACATCAATCTACCTCTTATTAATTGGACCCAAAATGAATGTACAACTGAACCCATACATGCAACCCCGTACAATGCTGTAACTAATCTGGGACTGGAGCAATACTAGACTCAACAACTGCCTCGATCTCATCTTCTGTAAGAGTTTAAATTCAATTTATGGACTACAAATAAAAGAACCCTTTTCCAACAGTGACCACAGCATGATTGACTTTTGTCCCAACATACATCCTAATAATAATAATGGGATCCACAATTATAACTTTAAAAAAGCCAACTATGATCTCATAGACACTGACTTCTCATCTCTTGAATGGCAAACTCTATTCATTGGCTGCAATACTGCCAAAGACCATTACAACATCTTTTTACTCAAATTAAAAGAATCATTAAATTATACATACCACTAATAACCGCAAAACCAAGAAAAATAAATTACCCATAACAATAGGGAAGCTCCAATCCAAAAAAAGATCTCTTTGGCAAAAAAACAAAACTGGCTATGTAGTTAACTTTAAAAGCCGCTACAAAAACTTATGCCACCAGATAAAGACTGGATGCACCAATCACATCAAACAAGAGAAAAACCTTCTGTGCACGAAATCCACCCGTGCCTTCTATAATTTTGTAAACAACAAACTCAAAAGACTCGAGATCCATCCCACCCCTAAAAGGACGTAACAGTAAAGACTGTAATGATGAAACCATTCAAGCCAACCTCTTTAACACATTCTTTGGCTCAGTTTTTGTAAACAGCAATGGCTCATGCACAATATTTCATAGTCATATCACAGATAATTACAACCATCTAATACATACCAATTTTACAGAAGGTAACATTGGAAAAGTACTACACAATCTAAAACCATCTCTATCTATTGGACCTAATGGATGATGTGCCTACTTCTTAAAAAAGCTCTCCACTGCCATAGCATAACCTCTAAGTATAATCTTTGAAAAATCTTTCAGGACCAGCTCCTTGCCCAACCTATGGTCCTAGCTACGGTCATCCCCATCTTCAAAAAGGGAGACCCCAGCCTAATTGAAAATTACAGACCAATCTCTTTTATGTTGCGTCATCTGCAAAGTCATGGAATCAATCATTAACCAATCCATTACCCTCTACTTAGAGACAAACAACCTACTTTCTAGCAAACAATTTGGTTTCAGAAAAATTTATCCTGTAACCTGCAATTCCTACACTGCAAAAACATATGAACTACACAACTCGATCAGGGCAAAGCAATAGACACAATTTACATAGACTTCTATAAAGCTTTTGATTCAGTGGTACACGACAAACTACTTCTAAAACTAAAATCTCTAAAGCCTGCATAATTGGATAGCTGCATTCCTGTCAAACAGGCAACAAATGGTCAAGAGGGAGCACCCTATCAAATCCTCCTGTTAACAGTGGTGTCCCCCAAGGCAGCGTTCTAGGACCAACTCTCTTTATACTTTACATAAATGACCTTTTATTAAAAGCATTTGTGTTCTCTTCGCTGATGATGTAAAACTATTCAACACCACCGACAATGCTGCTATCCTTCAAAAAGACCTTGCCCATGTGTCAGAATGGTCAAACAATTGGCAACTTCAAATCTCAACCAACAAATGCTTTGTCTTACATATTGGAAAAAAAATCAGAAAATAAAATACAAGCTGGACGGGCATGACCTTGTAGACAACCCTCATTCTGTCAAGGACCTTGGAGTACTCATCTCCAATGATCTAAGTGCCAGAGCCCACTGAAACAACATTGCCAAAAAGGAATTAAGAGTTGTTAACCTAATCCTGTGTAGGTTTTTTTCCAGTAATATTGTACTGCTAACTAGACCATACAAAACATTTGCTAGACCAATTCTCGAATATAGCTCATCTGTCTGAGAAGAGTCCTCCACTCCTCTACTTGCAAGAGAATACCACCAGACTTGAAATTTTAGGCTGAGACAATTTAGAACTACGCCGCCTTTGATCTGACCTAAGCGTAGCACATAAAATTATCTACTGCAATGTCCTACCCATCAATGACTACTTCAGCTTCAACAACAACCGTACACATGCACACAACAGATACAAACTTAAGGTAAACCACAAACTTGATTGCAGGAAATATAACTTCAGCAACAGAGTGGGCAATGCCTGGAGTACACTACCTGACTCTGTGGTTTCTTCCCCAACCCCCCCAAATTTTAATCTACTGTTGACCTCATACCATTCCTGAGGTCTGTAAGGTGCATGCATAAGCGCACCAGCGTGCCTACCATCCCTGCCCAAATGTCTTTTTATTCGTATGATAGATATCCCATAGTTGTAGCATGCTCTCACAATAGACACAGATTGCCCAACATATATATATACTATTATTTTTCTACTTGCATGCAAATTTTAATTTTAATACCTCCACATTAAATGCTACAAAGAAAGTTAAGTAAATATATATCTGAATTAACCTGTGTAGAAATTATTGCAAACCTTTTTATATTGTTAAATTGATCCAATATTTTCTCATATATATTTTAGCAAAATTTAAGAGCATTTTCACTAAGGTTTTATATTTTTTTAAAGTCTTTAAAATGTATGCATCAAAAATACAATGAAAGTTATTTTTATCCAGACTGTTGTTTACTTTCATACCAACGATTTAGTCCAAACATCTTATTAAAAAAGGTGTGAAAAATGCTCCTTATATTCAAAAACTGCAGTATTTCCAGTGACAGACAGAAACTGCTGCCAAACCACATTGTTTTATCTACCAGTGATCTATGCAAAAGTTGACATCTGGCATTTTGAAGATTTTCAAGGTAGGGAAACACATGTGAGGATTTACACATAAAGAAACCACATACTATATGTATACAACTTAATAGGTTCAATTTTTAATCTATATTGAAAGAGGGGCCCCCAAAGCCACAAATACCTCATTTTCTCCTTCCTCCTTTCTATTTCACTCTGGAAAATAGCAAATAGCAAATAGGACCTTTGAGAAGATTGAACTTCACATCACCACTGGCCCTCCTGTTACTCAGAGCTCCAACTGTCTGGCTGCAGACATCAAACTGTGTTTATCAGGACCACAATCCCTATGCACTTAACAAATATATTTACACATCTAACACTGAACTGAGGATGCTTTGCTAACTGTGTATATGACAAGTGCAGCCTTTCTTTGATTCCCCATAGCTGAGGCCGGTAAATGAACTAATCTGAAAGAGGCATTTGACATAAGCTTTGCTGACCTAATGACAAAGGCAGAACATTGAATCGTTTTCATGGAAATTTTCCACTGGAAAATTATATAGTCCATCAACTAAGGTAACATAAAACTAAGGCTCTAGTTCTTGTGGTTTTGAATATAAATATGAATTAAAGAACATCATTAAGCATTTTATTCTGATATAGAACTGTGGCCTATTTGGTTGAGAATGCTGTACTCTGGGTTGGCAGTGGCTACCTATAATTCTTCTAATCCTGTGTTGAATAGTCAAGTACTGAACCTGGACTGTCTCTCTTTTTTTTTGGTAGTTGTGGATAAAAATAAAAATAATGGTAATAGTTGCCTATTACCATTAATTGACTATGGGCAAAATTGTGGGGTATGATCAATCTTTATTTCTCTAAGGTAGAACAACGTATTGTACATTAGATATTATACCTCAGTTATTATTCTGCTTCATGAAAGTTGTATGCTCTTCCAGTCTGAGCTATATGTTGCTTATTCAAAAATAATGTAAGTCTGTTTTCCACAAAGGCTTGGCTGAAAATATTCTTTGCTACTTCTGTCATTTAGAAATAGCAGAGGCAGTGCCAGCATGCCAGCATGATAAGGGTAGATCTTGAACAGAAGATCATGCATATTTGAAATCATATTTTCTTTTGCTAGATCCCCAAACATTATGTCAGGTCATAGGGGGACATGTATGTTGACTGAAATAACAGATTACTCCTGCTTAAAGGAACATCACTCCCTGTTATTCCTTTAAGTTTATGTGCAGAGGGTCTCATAGTTTTTCCTTTCAGAATCCCTTTGATTT
Organism: Notechis scutatus; assembly: GCF_049901735.1. NCBI lineage: Eukaryota > Metazoa > Chordata > Lepidosauria > Squamata > Elapidae > Notechis > Notechis scutatus. The sequence continues at coordinate 30,473,576 of NC_142025.1, read as the reverse complement.
GCATGTGTCAGCAGGCCATGTGGGGCATTAAATTTCCAGAAAAGCAGATTGGGAGAATCTCTTCTATTTGTCTGGAAAGCCTTCTTATTTAATCCACAGGGCCAAAATGCTGAGGACTTCAGTCTCCCTCACCCCATGCCAGCATATCAATTGTTGCAGGTGGTAAAATAGGAGTAGAAAGCCCCCATTCTTCTCGCAGATCAAGTTCCTACAGATAAATCTATGACTTTAGCCATTTGTCAAAATTTGATCCTGCTCTTAGCACCAGTTTACCTTTAGGAGAGATACTGGATCTTTTTTTAACTGCAGAGAAATCCAGCAACCTTTGTACCTTATCTTGACCTTCAATTAACTTTAGAATAGCACAATTCACTTGCTTCACATTAAGATAGAATAAATTTAGATTGGCTTATTTTGTTGTGCCTCACAGAAGACAGCATGTTACATCTTAACCCAGCTACAGAGAAGGGGCAAAGAAAAAATCCATGATTGTGCCATTTTATTTCTTTTCAGTGTAAGATGGGTAGAGAGGCTGTCAGGCTTTCAAGATCCTGTTATTATAACCTTTCACAACAAAGTTTAGTTTCAGTAATCCATGTGATTTCTGTTTTCCTGATGCAAAGGAATTCAAGGCCAAATTTAAACTTGCTCTTCAGAGATACTTCAGGAAGACTCATCACCTTCCTACAGTTCATCGGGCCCCAAGTTGATTAGAATACTGATGATATTTAGCACCACCACTAACAACAACAATAAAAAGGCATTCTAAAAGACTACCAGGAGCTAGAGAAAAGCAAGAACCATCATTTGTATCAAATTCAAGCAGCCAACACTTGGCCTTAGAAAACATCAATCTTTCTCTCTTGGGATGAAACAAATTAGGTTTAGGGAACAAAAGGAAATGAAGCTATGACAGGGATCACTCTATGAAAGAAAAACTGAAAGAAGAAAAAAGATTTAATGCTAAATCACATAAAGCTTATTGGAATTAACAGAATCTGACATCTATAGAACTGGAGTAATAAAGAAGCAGTGTGGCTTTTAAAAGCCATATATATTGCAGTTTCTTCTAAATAACTCAGCTGTCTTACATCCTGTTGACTGCTGGCAAGAATCACATACTGTGGCAGCTGGAAGGTTTACATTTTTTGCATACTGACATTTTACACACATACAGAGAACTATGATGAACATATTCCTGTTGCTTACAGTTGAGAAGCTGCTTTATTTGTAGAAATGAAGCATGCCAAGTTTTTTTTTTGCTTTTGTTAAAATGACAATGGTAATGCCCATTCAAATTCAAAGGAAGGTCATGTTGTTGAATTAAACTGCATATGAAAATGCAACTTGAATTACATATCTCAGACCATTCAGAAAGGAACATTTTAAGGTCTGTGTAACTCTTATGATAACGATTCTAAGATGTGCTATGAGTTTCATACCCACATCAATATACAAAGCAAGTGAAAAGCTAAGAGAAACTAACATTTAATCAAGCCTTCAGTCGACTGCTAATGTAGAATTAGGAATGGTCAGAAGGCAGATTTTATCCACATTTAGCCATTGTTTGAATGAGATACTAACAATAAGTCTATCATTCCAAATTCCATCATGGAAGAAAAGTGGCATATTAAAAAACAACTCCACAGGAGTATGAGATCAACGACCTTGCTAAAGCAAGATCACAAGAAACCAGTAGAGCCACAGCTCCTGGAGCAAGTAAGACTGGGTCCAGCAGCAGTTTTGGAAACAAGGGAGGTAAAAGAAAACTGATAGACTCTGTTTGCTATCTTCCCCTAAATACTAAAATCTGTCATGAAAGAAAGTGAATATATGTGTCCCAGGATAATGTTGCAAGATCCAATTTGAGCTGGTCACCAAGAGCAGAGGTTAACTTCTGCTAGCCAGAAGTTCCCTAAGGATGGGCTCAACCACAAGTCTGAAAGCTCAGAAAACTAAATCTCTGATCTCAGTGACCAACCTAGATTGGATCCTAGAATCTGTCCCTACATTCTAGAAAACTAGACGTAGTAAAACTGCACAAATAAAGTTCTACAATATTTTAAACAAGAGAGATGCCTGTGCTCAGAGATATGCAACAATGAAACCTACACCTGACAGTTTTCCCATCAGTTGGCAGTTTTACAGGCAACACTAATATGCTTTTGACATTCCTGCAGTAGCTTCTTGTACTTCTTATCTATTTCTATTACTTTGGTTTTGAACCCCAAATTCTGCTGTGCCTTTACCCTGGATTATTTGATTTATAGTCTTCCTGTCAACTGATTTCATTGTTACTTTGGTCTCTCCCTTCCCATGTCTTAAGCTTGCAAATTGTTATTAATGCCTGCAAAAACTAAGCAGTTCTGTCTGAATGATGGACTTCACTGGATAGAAAATTACCAAGAAATCTCAGGATGGTGCATTAGACTAGGATGCGTTTTTAAAAATGAGAATGTCAACAACTTCCATGTTGTTAACAAAAAATAGTTGATTGTGACTCAAAAGAGACTCTGTTTCTTTGATTCCTGTGAATTTTCTTGTTCACAGGATTGGAGTTTAGAGCAAGACACTGACCTAAAACCAGTATGTAACCAGGGTGATTGATATAACATTAAACAACACTCCCCCCTCTTCTGATATTCAGCTCCTAGTTCTATCCAGGAACTAGGCCAAAGGCTGAATAACGAAAACAAAATTTTTGCAATAGATCCAAACAAATAGGGATTAGAACTTGGCAAAATCTTTAACAGAGCAGCCAAGAGATGCTATCTTACCACCAACAAAATAGCCATGAAGTCAATTTAGTAGGACTGATCCAAACAGTAAAGAATCTTTATTACTATAGTTTGATCTTATTTGGATAGTGAAGACTTTGCAAGTAATGACTTCTTATATTACTATAATGTTTACAATCATGGTAATCAAATTAAATCCTGATTAGATCATCATATTTTTTCCTGAAATACTGTTCTTTTGAAGAAATCATATATTTGTATGTGTTTGTGCACTGTGTTTATGTATGTATGTACATACGTATGTTTGTATACACACCCACACCCACCCACCCACACTGACCTTTATGGCTCTTCAGAACTCATGACTTGGCAACTTTTTCCAGCTAGATTTGCTAAAGTGCCTCATTAAATAAAGGCTACCCTGCCCCACCTTCTTGAGCTTCTGGGATTTCTGTAGTTTCTTCCCCAAACCCCAAAAACTTTAACCTTAGACTGTCTACTATTGACCTCACCCCTTTCCTAAGAGGCCTGTAGGGGGCGTGCATAAGCGCACCAACGTGCCTACCGTCCCTGTCCTATTGTTTCTCTTATTCTTTTATTTTTCTTATATGTACCCATTTCATGTATTCACAACTATGTATACATTTATACTTATTATCTTGTAAACAATTGGCAAATCAAATAAATAAAATAAATAAATAAATAAATTTAAAACTGGTTCTATTGATTGGCTAGGGATCTCAATGAGACGTTCCATTTTGGAGGTGTTAGTGAATTGAGAGAAGATTTTATCTCCACCCCATTGTATATTGTTTACTTCCTTGGCCATATATGTTAATTTTATTCATATTTATTCTTTTAGTATTTTAAGGTTTTACATTGTTTTTATCTTGCTAAAAGGCTGCCTGGAATCAGCTGGCAGCAAGATGGGCAGCCTATAAATGTAATAAATAAATAAATAAGTTGTATTTACATGCTCTTTGTGTTTTGATTAGCAGCTGAATTTGTTTTTTTTAATTAATATTAATTTAATTAGGGCACTGTAAAAATCTGCTTGAATATACTGTTAAAGGATAAATATTCTTAAACTTATTTTTTAATCTCTGCTTGAAAATTAATCACAGAATATAATTTTTATATATCATTTTTCCTTTTGAAAGTCTATTTAAATAAATGGCTTATTTTTGTCCAAGAGTTGCACACCTATTTTGGAATTAAGCGGGAATAAGTAAACGTTACAAGGAGACTTGACAATAAAAAGAAATCTTCATTTTTTTTAAAAAAGAGCTTTGCTTTATGAATTATATATTCCATACAAAGAAATAACAATGTAAGAAATCTCAAGTAAATTCTGTATAAGATGATATTAGTAATTTTATTCTGCACAGATTTACTGTAAGAAAGAAACACTATTTCTGAGAATTTTCTTGGCACTTATTTTTAAAAAGTTACAATAGAAATCATGATGAATGCACAATAAAAAAGTAAACATTGAAGCTGATCAACAATCACAACATTGGTGAGAGCATTAATGCAGTGTGAAATTGGGTGGAAAATGAAGTAAGCAAGATAAAAACATAATTATTTTTTTAAAAAATGCAGGCATTAGTTTAAAACTTTTAATTTCTCATTGAGTTGTGAATCAAGATGTTGGAAATAAATCAAAATGATATGCTTACATCTAAGATTGTCCACTGCTCTACAACAATAGCATCATAGCCTTGGACACTTCTGCTATCATCTACAGAAGGATCTTCAAAGATGAACATTCCATCTGTCATGCCCTGGAAGGTATCTGTGCCGAAACAAACAAATTCTATAAACTGTACTGTTAGTTATTATCTGTTAACAGTCTGTGCATTATTTATCACAATCCAAGATTCTTCTTACCATGTTACAAAATAATAGAAGATAGGATATATCTCTGCAGGGCTAAAATGTATTAGCATGAATGACAGTAATAGAGCTACCGTGTTTCTCCAACAATACGGCCTCTACCAATAGGAAGGCCCAGCATGATTTCTAGGCATGAGGTGAAATTAATCCCCGCCCCCAAAATTTAGGCCTATTTAAACCATGCGTTTCCCTGCCATTTCTTACATCGTTCGTTAGAACTACACGAGGTGAAGAGAAATGGTGGGGGGGAAGGGCAGGGGGGGATGGGGGAGAAAACTTGTCTTTAGGAGTGGCCTGCAGGTAGCCTAGGCTAGAATACCCTGATAGCTGATAGAAGCTCCCTTGAAGGCAGAGTCCCCAGCCGCTTCAGGGTGTGGCAGGGCGTGGCAGGGCTGCCTGTGTCCCCTCGCCTTTAGGCAGTCTCTTTCGGGTGATGGAAGCTCCCCAAATGCAGTCACAAGCCACTTCGATCGGACGGTAGAAGCGGCCTCGGGGCGAGCGCGCACAAACACTCCCCTCGCCGCGAAGCTGCTTCTATCGGCAGACGAAAGCTCCCTTGAAGGCAGAATCCCCAGCCGCTTCAGGACATGGCGTGGCTGCCCATGTCCCTCGCCTTTAGGCAGTCTCTTTCGGGCGATGGAAGCTCCCCAAATGCAGTCACCAGCCACTTCGATCGGCCGGTAGAAGCGGCCTCGAGGCGAGTACACACACACACTCCCTCGCCACAAGGCCGCTTGGGCAGGCACGCCACGCCCGAAGCGGCAGGGGACTCTGTCTTCAAGGGAGCTTTTGTCTGCCGATAGAAGCAGCCTCGCGGCTAACTGTTTCTTAATGATATTCTAACTGTTTCTTAATGATATTTAAAAATAGTCTTGGGACCAGAACCATTTCAGGGCATACAGTTGGTTCAGCAAAGAATTGGTCTGGAAGTGCAAGTGTATCTCCCTAAATGTCTCCAACATCTGCCTCTGGCCCCAACTGCACTATCTTCTTGGCCTTGAACAATAATGCCTGGAACTTATGGGATTCAAATAGACTAGAAAAGGCTGGTCTTTCAGGAGCCATGCATTCCTCCTCAGAGAAGTCAGATTCTTGTTTGTCTTCTTCTGGGGCCACAGATATATGGCTATGTAGGGATGGGTCAAGTGAAGCCCTGTCCCTCAAAGACTGCCTACTTCTGGAATGCATAGAAGGATCTGGGTATGAAAGAATAGAATATTCAGATGCCACAGATTCTGGCCTTCTCTTCTCATCACTTGAAGGCTTTCTACTATTCCCTGTCTTATGGCCTTAGAAATAATGGCCTCAAAGTGAGCAGGCAATACTTGTTCTGCAACTTCAGGATCCCACAGACCTGCAGCAGTGGGGGTAAAAGTTGCCTCCACCCCGGTCTACGCCTCCTAGGAGGAGGTTCCATTGACTCCTCTTGGAATGCTGTCTGGTGGACCCTTTCATAATCCCTGCCCCCTTCTAGTAGCAGTGGGACTGCAGAATCAGATGCCTCATCAGGGGACCAAGCCTGCAAACAAGGCCTACATGCAGAGGAGGGCCCAGGCTCAATCTGTAACACTGGAGACTGTGCAGAAGAAACTGACTCATCTGGGGGTGGTGATCTGAGGCTCCTTACTCCAGAGGCACACTGGTTCTTTTCCACCTGCTTCTCCAGTGCTCTCTGCCTTCTGATAGCATCTTGTTCCTTAGACCTAGAAGGCTGTTTGGGTTCAGGGGCCTTTTTCTTTTGCTGCCTCTTGATCTGCCCTAGATATAGAAAGATTATGTGCATCTGCCATCTTGGCTGGTGGGATATGAGCTGTAGAACTGCCCAAGGGAAAGACTGGTTCCTGGGGGAGGAAAGGGGATGAAGAGTTACTTCCACTTTCATTTCCTACTGAGCCCCTTAAGCCCAGCTTAAACAAACAACTTCTCTTACCTCCAAGACCAGTGAAGCACACCTGAAAGTCCTATTGCTGGGCTGCAGACATGCCCTGCCAGCCACCATAAGCAAAAGGGACCTGCATACAGGTCTACTGATGCACCACACGAGACCTCAACATTGTACCTGCACTCCCAGTGCTGGCAATGTGATCAAATCTGTGCCACCAGCTGGGCCTTGAATCTTCTGCCTCCTTGTCTGCAATCCAATCCTCTTGTGCACCAATGCTATCATGCGTTGGTTCTGCCCAGCTGGGTCGTGATGATTGCCCGATCAAGCAGCTTGCTGCTGCACTACTGCAGCGCAGTGCTGTACTCCTAGCGGGCCGATCGCCTGCTCCTGCCACTTGCTGCTGCGCTACCGCACTTTGCAGCTGATCAAAAATCAGGCTGATTGCCTGTTCTTCTGCTATGCAAAACAGCTGAGGCCCTTATCGGGCCGATCACTGCTGCCACTCCAACCACTCCCATGCAGTGTGGCTCAAGCACTGGGGCCACTGCCCTGAGTGCTTCCTGGACTGGGGGCAGCCAAAACCCCTCCTTATTTGCAGATCTCCTTGCTTTTGAAGACATAATTTTTTTTTAAAGAAAAGGCCTCCTCTTCCAATGTGAAGTGGAGCCCCAGCAACTCACGTCCGTCCTGGCTTGGACTGAGTTGAAAACTGGGCTGTGGCCTATGGTGCAGGGCGGAGCGTCAATCAATGTGCAGGCTCAGTCCAATAGGCTGAGGACTTGAGCCTACCCACTCTCTCTGGACTCCCGTAGCCAGAGAGGAAAAGGGTGAGCGGAGCTCCACTCCCTAGATCTGAATTTTTCGCATCTGGAGGCCCTCTGAGGGCACATTGATCCTGGAGGGATTTGCTGATTAGTGGGGAAACTCTGGGAGCAACGAGGTAGAAGGCACCCACCTGCTGCGATGAAGAGGCAGCCCACAAACCCGGAGCGAAAAAGCACAGTCATCCGCATGAGGGCTGACTCCTGGTTGTGACAGCCAGATGTAAAGAAGGAAGAATTAAAAACAGCAGATGGAGATATCGACAGACCTGGTGAAGCCCAGTGCCATAAAGGGAAAATTACCTAGCAGAGGAGTAAAGATCCACACATATCAATGGTGAAAAAGAAAGTGTCAGATTGGAAGGGGTGGAAGCCTCCAGGACGGGTGGTGATTTGGTGGTGAGAGCAACATTTGGAGAGAGGAGAACTTTTCAACCAAAGAAAAGAAACAGAGGAAAGGGAAGAAGCTAGAAAAACAATATAAGGGACAAATATGTGATAAGAGAGGCGTATACGACCGCTGATGCGGGGAAAAACGGAACAGTATTGGATTGACATTTGATACGGAATGTAGTTGCTTACAAGAAGACAGCAAATAACAGGAAGGAAGGAAGCGAAAGAAAGGAAATAACTCTGTGGCCTGAAGCAGATGTAATCCTACTAAATATTAATAATACATTACTGGTGATAATTATAGAGATCTGTATAGTTATCTGTTATGCACATTTTCTTGATATATATTTATATAAGTTGTGATAATTATAGTGGAAGTGATTAGTGCTTAATGAAATTAAGGTCCTGATTGATAGATGAAATATTTAACTGTTAATATAAAGTGTTGCTCTCTAATTGACATCTAATAGGAGTTCTTTAAATACTAAGTAACATCTTAGATCATTGTATATTGTTATTACTACAGTATACTTGACCGGTGTAACATTATTACATATCACTAAATATTTACCTACAATATAAATAGCAGATTGATATTTATATTTATATAGATAAAATGTTATAAGGACCAGAAGAAAAATTTATAGCCAAAATGTACAATTACCTACTAAGATTTGATAGGGAAGAGGAAGTAGTCAAAGGAAATGTGATAGCCTGGGCAAGAAACTTTGGTTACAGCATTCAATTAGAGGAATGGGAAAAACTGTGGACTAAAAATTATAAATTAACAATGGCCGCTGCCTATAAGGAAAACCTTTATAAAATGATTTACTGTTGGCATCCAACACTGGCAAGATTGGTTAAAATATATCCAAACATGAGTCCAGAATGCTGGAAATGTAAGCACAAACAAGGTACCTTCTTTCATATGTGGTGGTCATGTCCTGAAGCAAGAAAATGTTGGAATAAAATAAGGAATTGGTTGCAGGAAATTATTGGTCTCCAAACTGAATTCAAACCTGGAAGGTTTCTAATAGGAATAATTAGAGGATTATTTGATAAAGAAATTAAATATATTATAACACATATATTGATAGTGGCAAGAATCACATATACACAGAGTTGAAAACTAGATAGTACCCTCCCCCTGACAGTAAGATAATAAAGAAAGCAATGGATTGTGCAGAGATGCTCAAACTCACATTGGAACTGCAAGATAGAGAAGATATGGAATACTATACAGTCTGGGATAAGTGGTATAATTGGTTAGACAGTAGAAACAAAAATTAATGTAAATATGTATATTGACCTAAATGGAAATGTCAATGTCACAATGCTGCGAAGATTATATATGAGTTTTTAATATGTAGAAATAAAAATTTATTTTTTAAAAAAGCAATTCATTTTGAATATGATATATGATATCAATATTAGTTTATCCTCAATGTTTTGGATGTAGTTGCTTCTTTTACCAGACTTATTCAGAAGGCTAAACCAATGAAAATTACACAGACTGAAGAACATGACAGAGCATTTCAGAATGTGAAGTATGCTATATGCCAAGCTCTATTCCTCAAGAGTCCAGATTTTCATAACACTTGACAATGGAGATATCAGAGATATCTCAAACAAGGTCCATTAGGGGATGTAGGCCATTGCCTTAAGTAGCAGGAAACTATTATTTTGAGAAACAAGTTACTCCACATAGAACAGGAGTGTCTAGCCATCTAATGGGACTTATATATCCACATTATTATTTAATAGGGAAGTCATTTAAACTTTTCACTAATCATCAGGTTTTAAGTTGTTACACTTCATGCTTCAAACTAAGACAATATGACTCAATGGTCACTGATAGTACAACTATATCAATTCATCATTGAACATGTACCAGGGAAAGAGAACATGGCTGTAGATTATCTATCCTGATTGCCCAGTGGTCAACTTATATCACTGAAGAAGATACCTACTGAGATGTGTCAAGTGCAAGCCAGCAAATAATCAAGACATTTCTTTCACACCAGTCAGAAGATAAAATGATTAAAGAAATCAACAAATAAGTATGTCATGTGTCATTCTACCTCACAATGTATTTGAAGCCTCAGAAAATAATAGATGGAAATGTGGTACAACGAAAGCACCAGCCTCATTTTGAGTAAGCCATATCAAAAGCAAATGAATATTCCTCGACTTGTCTTTTGAGCTTAAAGGCTGCCGAGGAGGAGGAGGAGGAGGAGGAGGAGGAGGAGGAGGAGGAGGAGGAGGAAGAGGAATGGTAATCAGCAGCTGGCAAAAACAAGCAAACAAAACACCACATCAGCCCACTAAACTCTATTTCCTGTCTATGCATGATCTTGAATTACTAATTCTTTTATAAGGTCTTTTATTTCCCTATATAAGATAGCAAATCACAAATTCTGGGCTACTTTTTCTTTGTAATGAAAACTTGGAGAAATATATGGAGGTCATCATTCCAACTGAAATCCCATTAGAAAAAAAATAAAGCACCTTGCTTTTAAAATACCTACAAATTTGTTCCCCTATTGATGCAGCATTAACTACCCTGCCTCCATATACTTAGAGCTCTACAATGGCAATTCTGTTTGCCAAACAAACATTTCCGCTACATTTTAGTGGCAAATTGCACAATGCACTGGCAATCCAATTATGAAAAGTCATCAAGAATTGAATTTCTGATGTAGGTGTTATTTTAAGACCATCTGTTTAAACCTTCTTGTTTTCACTAAGTCACTGAGTAAACTTATTTACTTGCCCTATTTTTGTGTGATTAAACCTATATATTTCAACATATTCTATTTACTTAGTTAAACCTTAATGCTAGTTGGCCAAATGATGCCTCATTTGTTCTAATCACCGTATCACATAGCCATTAAACTAAGTACTAAGTCTCTTCAGCTCAAGCTCTGCCATAATAATTATTTTTCTTTACCTTCAATCAGCTCATGTAAAAGGTTAATCCCTCCCTTTAAAAGAGAAGGTTCCATTATCACTGAATTTTTTATTAATGGGGGGATGCTCCCTCACTGAGCTCCAAAGACTATTTTCACTTGGGTATATAAAAATTTGATGCTATTCTGCTGGGCAAAATGTCAGTTTAATGTTCCTGCACATGATTTACAAGGCTGCTATGGGGGGAAAAATCTTCTGTTATGATGACAATCATACTACTGGGGAGCAATGTGCCTTTGTGTTCTCTGTTTCCTTTGAACTATTAAACACTCCATAGAAAGTTTGCATTATAGTTATTACTATAAAATTCAATGGCCCATATATAATATAGGTCTTTGTCCTGTAAACTGCCTTTTATAGATGTACAACCTCTGTTATGGCTGCTTTTTATCAGGGGAGTTTCTTTCCCTGATTATGATTTGTGAATATCGTAGCTTAGTGACTTTTCTGCCACAACCTAGTAACAAGGACACAAATAGTTGTAATACATGGCAATGTCTATTTGTGCATTTGAGTTATATGTAGAACATCCTATATGTAGAACATTGTACACACTCACACACATGTATGTAAAGATTTTACAATGAGTCAAATTTTCCGTCTCTCAGTAAGTGCAAATATGAATTACTTGATTCAATATTCATATTTATTACTCATTTCATTTGATGATTGGTTTATGATGGCTTTAATAGCAAACTTGCTAAATATTCTGTAGAATGGAATTGGCATCTTGTTATTATTACAATGTTATTGCTGATTTTTCAATCTGAATGCAATTCTGAAAGCAAAAAATGCTCTTATTCAATAACATGATTTTCTTTGGACTGTAAATTAAACTTAACTTTCCCCAGAAACTAATCTTAATCTCTGCAATGTATTAGCATATCATAGTTTATAGAACTACAGTTAGAATGCTTGCCCAAAAGCAAGCTGATCAGTACCAGTTAATTCTACTTCTTAGACTCATTATACAAATTTAAATTTATTTTGCTTGTGCACAAAATGAACTGTTAAGCCAACATGCAATACTCTTTCTGAAGGAATTAAATGCATATTCTTTGAAAAAGTCTCCAGTCTTGTAAAACACATTCTATGGTGTTTAAACAATAAGATAATGCTTTTCATGTGCACCATTTAAGATGTTAAGCAATAATTGATAATGATCCAGAAATCCAATTAAAAAAAACTTAATTTGGCATACATCATTTCTAATAATTCATACTTTTGAAACTGCACTACGCTTTTATGCAAATAAATGAATAAATAAAATAGACCATTTGTCTTCAAGTTAGTTAATAACATTTTGCCAAAAAAAACACCCTACCCCAATCCCAAGGAAAGTATTCATTTAAGTGCCCTTTAAAATTCCCTTTCTAAAGGATTTTTTAAAAAATCTCTCCCTCAGTTTAATTTCAACAAGGATTTTCACTGAATATTTTAATTGATGGTGGCATTATGGAAATAATACAACCAGAAACATTTTAGAAACTGCTTCCATTTGATTCACAAAATCAAATTTCTGAATGTGTACTGTTTTTCTTCTGCAGGTAACATAACACAACTATCATACAAATGCTAACATTTCAATAATGCTGATTAAAAAATATAATTTATATATAATGAAGGGTACATTGAGAGCCAGCATAAAATGCTGGATTAGGACCAGTGGAATTGAGGCTCAAATCCATTTTAATTATTGAAGCCTACTGTAAGGTTTTGCATTAGACATTATTTCTCAGTTTGACTATAAATGTTGGAGTCAGACTTGCATCCTGAAGTATTCTAAATCTGAACAAAAATGAATTAACAGGCATAGGAGATAATTGTTTCAAATAAACACAGATGGAGTTTTAAATGTCCCATAGGGCATAGAAAGTAAGGAATATATACATAGTACTTACTCATACTCAAAGAATAATGCTTTATGCATAGAATATAGTGAGCACTACATCAGAAATTCCCAACTTATTTGAGTTAGTGTGCACATTTGGGATTTAAGAATGTATTGTAGATACTCTCACAGTTGTGCAGGGGTTTGAGTCTCAAAAAAAAAAAAAAAAAAGCTGTCATGGGACATAAAGCACCAAAGTATCATAATGTTACATGTCAACTCTTCTAACCTTATCCCTCTGCATGATGCATGCTGATTACTTCTGTTCTTTCTCTTCCAGGAGGGCATTATTTCAGATAACACATAGGGCATTGTTATTTTCTAAGAAAGTTAATGAAACTTTGCAATCCGCCATATTTCCAATATTTTAGAGATTTTTTTTAAAGGTAGAAATCAGGGCAAAAACATTGATAGCCACCAAGGGACTCCAGCCTATCTCAGTGCTGTGCTAAGGACTATAATACTAGATCCTGAAATTAAGTGCTAAAATACATCTGTTGTTTTCTGTTACAGAGTTTCCCTTACAATTACAATGGCAATACTGTCTCATCTTCCTTAACACTAGCACTAGGCAAAATATCATCATCATCAAAATCAAAATCGGAGGCCTGCTAAAGCTAAATGCATCTGCATTTAATCAACAATTCAAAAGAAATCTGCCTAAAATCTCCATGTACACAGCCTTAAACTCTTAAATAAACAATTTTATTTTTAAGAGCAGAAAGGCAATAATATTAAGTATCTTTAGATCTCCAGCCAAATTCTCAAATTCTTCACTTCTCATAATGGCATCAATAAGAACTACACTGCTCAAAAAAATAAAGGGAACACTTAAACAACACAATGTAACTCCAAGTCAATCACACTTCTGTGAAATCAAACTGTCCACTTAGGTAGCAACACTGATTGACAATCAATTTCACATGCTGTTGTGCAAATGGAATAGACAATAGGTGGAAAGCATAGGCAGTTAGCAAGACATCCCCAATAAAGGAGTGGTTCTGCAGGTGGTGACCACAGACCACTTTTCAGTTCCCATGCTTTCTGGCTGATGGTTTGGTCACTTTTGAATGCTGGCAGTGCTTTCACTCTAGTAGTAGCATGAGACGGAGTCTACAACCCACACAAGGTAGTGCAGCTCATCCAGGATGTTACATCAATGCCAGCTGTGGCAAGAAGGTTTGCTGTCTGTCAGCATAGTGTCCAGAGCATGGAGGCACTACCAGGGGACAGGCCAGTACATCAGGAGATGTGGAGGAGGCTGTAGGAGGGCAACAACCCAGCATCAGGACCGCTACCTCCGCCTTTGTGCAAGGAGGGACAGAAAGAGCACTGCCAAAGCCCTGCAAAATGACCTCCAGCGGGCCACAAATGTACATGTGGCTGCTCAAACAGTCAGAAACAGACTCCATGAGGGTGGTATGAGGGCCCGACGTCCACAGGTGAGGGTTGTGCTTACAGCACACCATGCAGGACGTTTGGCATTTGCCAGAGAACACCAAGATTGGCAGATTCGCCACTGGCACCCTGTGCTCTTTACACACTGAGGTTCACACTGAGCACATGTGACAGATGTGACAGGGTCTGGAGATGCCGTGGAGAACATTCTGCTGCCTGCAACATCCTCCAACATGACCGGTTTGGCAGTGGGTCAATAATGGTGTGGGGTGGCATTTCTTTAGGGGGCCGCACAGCCCTCCATGTGCTCGCCAGAGGTAGCCTGACTGCCATTAGGTACCGAGATGAAATCCTCAGACCTCTTGTAAGACCATATGCTGGTGCGGTTGGCCCTGGGTTCCTCCTAATGCAAGACAATGCTAGACCTCATGTGGCTGGAGTGTGTCAGCAGTTCCTGCAAGACGAAGGCATTGATGCTATGGACTGGCCTGGCCGTTCCCCAGACCTGAATCCAATTGAGCACATCTGGGACATCATGTCTTGCTCCATCCACCAATGCCACCTTGCACCACAGACTGTCCAGGAGTTGGGGGATGCTTTAGTCCAAGTGTGGAAGGAGATCCCTCAGGAGACCATCCGCCACCTCATCAGGAGCATGCCCAGGCGTTGTAGGGAGGTCATACAGGCACGTGGAGGCCACACACACTACTGAGCCTCATTTTGACTTGTTTTAAGGACATTACACCAAAGTTGGATCAGCCTGTAGTGTTTTTTTCCACTTTAATTTTGAGTAACTCCAAATCCAGACCTCCATGGGTTGCTAAATTTGATTTCCATTGATAATTTTTGTGTGATTTTGTTGTCAGCACATTCAACTACGTAATGAACACAGTATTTAATAAGAATATTTCATTCATTCAGATCTAGGATGCCTTATTTTTGTGTTCCCTTTATTTTTTTGAGCAATGTATGTGTATGTATGTATGTATGTATGTATGTGTATGTATGTATGTATATGTGTATACACACACACACACACACATATATACATACATACATACATACATACATACATACATACATACATATATGTATGGTATTCAGCTTTGTTAGGGTATTTTCCAACGTTATTATAGTTGTGCTTTTAAAGTTGTAGCAACGTTTCGGCAGAATCTCCACAAAGCAGTATTTTTTACAGAAACTTAGATGAGCAGCTGCTGCTTCAAAGATTATTCTCGCCTACTTGCAATTCACATTCAGATCAGCATGTAATTTCAAAGGGCAACAAGCACAATTTTTAAAACAATGGTTAATAATTTCTATCTATTAAAAAAAAATATGTAATTGAAACTGAAGCCAGAAAGCAAGGTACATATTAAGAATCAGAAACTGAAACCGATTTAAGGAAATTAAGGTGAGTAACTAGAATAATTTCTTACCATTTATCATTCCATGATTGAAGATGCCATGTACCAATGTACTCCCTTTTCGGAAGTGATCTGTCATGTCCTCGAGCCAATTGGCTTCTAAGGCACAAATGCTTTTTCCACTGTTGATGAATCTTACCGGTACAATTACGGTGTAGTATTGGCTGGGTGTCTGCAAGGTCTTTGGCTGGTTGAAGAGTGCCAAGATCTCAGTTTCTATTCAAAAATATAAGAGTTGAAACAGCAACTGTAGGACCAGAAAACATGATGCATTATCTTTTTCCAGATGTGCTAGGATCTGAAGTCCTGGGGCATGATTCTTACACAATTTGAGAGCATTAAGTCAGAATACTGCATTATATTATATGACATATAGTAAGTTTGACAAGCACAACCTGGATTTTCTCATGTAAAATTGAAAGTTTTGAATAATTAATACAAATAGAATGATTTAATAATTAACATACATAAAGATTTGCAGTATGTAATTAATATAAACATGTAGCATTAATTAAATATAGTTAATATATTTAAATTATATGATGATCAAATCTTACCACTTATAGCTGCATAAATAAAATCAAGCAAGAGACTATAGTATAGATTGCCAACTTTCTTGGTGCAATCTCCCTTTGATATCTCAATTTTTTTTCCACAGTATCTCTAACCTACCTGTGAATTAATTTGGGTAGTAGTTTGAACAGTATCTGAGAGAGGTCTAGTCTGACTATATTTGCCTTGAAAAATTAAAATATCTTGCAACACTGAGGGAGCGAGCAATATATACATTTTTGTAATCATAAAATTTGGAAAACCCTACTAAAAAAGACTGGTTGTATATTGCACCAAAATATGAATAAATAATAAACATTTAATATAAAGATAAATAGCATATAAAACTTTGAATATTATTTTTATATTTATATTATACTATCTGTCACACTGTTTTAGAGTAACAAATGGTGCCATGGCGCACATTTCTCTTCACTCAGAAATCTTTGCAATCAAGATTGCAAAGCAGATCTTTTCTGCTATGATAGTAGTAGTTCTTGTTTTATTTTGATTTCATGACCTCCTAATACTATGCAGAATTATTATCCAGAAAAAATAAGCAGTTACTTCCTTTAATTCCAGAAATTTCCATTTTTGGCAAGATCTTAACTTTTCTTTCATTTTCATAATGTGTGAAAAGTCTAGTGGTTTTTATTACTGTACAGAAAAATCACAATCTATGAACTAGTTACTTTTCTCTAAGTAATTTAACTGCAATGCTATATTATCTATAACTTAATTTTGTTATTTTTTTCCAATGCAACAGTTCCCAGAATATTGTTTATGCAGCGGATGGAAGACCATGTTCTTGGTGCTGGGAATACGCTTTCTGCAGTCTGGAGAAGCGAAAAGTATTTTCGGGCTTGAATGGAGGTGACCGGTATGGGGCCAGATGGAAGTCTGCCTTCTTCCCTGTTGAGGAAAGAACTTTTCTTTTGTCCTTTGTTTCAACGATGAATAGATTGAGAACATCACCGAACAGCTTCCTGCTGGTGTAGGGGGCCGAAGCCAGCTTTCACTTGCGCCAGGGTTCCGCTTGCCAATTTTGTAACCATAGCAGTCTCCTCACTGCCACAGACGACACCATGGCCCTGGAGGAGAACTTGGCGGAGTTAAGGGTGGCATCTGCCATGAACTCTGCTGCTGCTATAATTTTACTGAGATCTTGATGTGTAGGCGGCCTTGTAGTTGGTGCAGCCAGCGGATGGAAGACCTTGTAAAAAACGATGCAGCAGTTGAGGCCCAGACGGCCCAAGAAGAGGCTTGATGGTTACACTTCATGTTTGTTCGGAGTGTTTGTCCTCTGCCTTTAGTATGTCCTCAGGCTCAGTTGGAGTGCTCAAGAAGGAAGCCATGACTGGGGCATCTACCAAGGGAACTGCAAGAGTGGTAGCTAGGGAAGGGCCCACGTTGTAAAACCACCTATCATGGGATGATAGGCGGGGGCCTGCAGTGGGGGAGGCAAATTGCTCCTTGACTAAGTCCAGAAAAATGATGGGGGATAGAAGGACCTCCGAGTGAACAATGGGTTTGGAGAAGAGGGAATCCCCATGCCCCCACTGCACCACTTGAGGTTCGGGGGCAGCTTCATCTGAGGACAACTGGGCTGTGACCAGTGCCTTGTGGAGGAGGGGTTTAAATAAGGCAGGTTTGAATACTGCAGCTGAGAAAAGTTGATCAGGCCTCAGATCCTCCTCTTCCTCCAAGAGGTTGGGGTCCCAGATTTCTCCCTCTTCCTGTTCAAATGCAGGAGAGGGGCTACGTTCAGATGGTTCTGCGTAGTCTCCCTGCTCAAAATCAACACATTCTACATGGGTAGGAGGGGCCCTGTGCTCCACAAGGTGAGGTAGTCCCCTTTTGGGGATCTGGGCCTAAAAGTCAGCCGGAAAAATGGGTGGGGATCTGTCTGAGGGCCTAAAGATGTGTTGAAGCCCTTCTGCTAGGCCCTGTCTGGTGGCTATGGAGACTACATCATGGATCCTTGATGGAGGATCTGGGGGCCGAAGGCTTGCTGCTGTTGGGGTAAAAGTAGCCTCTGGTCTTGGTTGAGAGCTACTTTGGGCTACAGATGGCAGAGAAGAAAAGAGGTCCCAAGGAGCCTGTATGAAGTAAGGTCCTGATCTGCTCAAGTCTTGAGGCCCGACTTGGTCCTCAAGCCTCTCTGGGGACCAGGATTAGAGGTGGCTAAGAAGAGCTGGAGTTTCCCCCACCTCCCTGGAAGTACTTGCCTGAACCACCAGAGGATAGGCTGGTTGGGAAGCCTGTTGCAGTTGTCCCTCATTTGTTCAATTGTCTTATTGAACTGTCTCTCCAAGGCCACATGTCTTCGTTTCTCTGCTTTTAGTTCGCCTGGGATGTTTTCTTGGGGCCCAAGGCTTTGGCCTGAACTTGGCCGCTACCTCCCTTTGAACAGATTGAGAGCATTGTCTCCTTTTTCTTTTGGCAGTCTAGAGGCCTTGGGTATTCAGGCCTGAAAGCTCTGCGTGGATCTTGTCTTGATCCATAGTTGGCATAAGCAGACACAAGAGGTGCTGGGACCGACCCTCACTATGTGTTGCCTATGCAGTAGCCTGAATTAGAGCCCTTTTGGGGGATAGGAGCAGGCCGTTGGTAGATGAGGCCACCTAAAATGGCTGCTCGCCATGTGTGTTGGAAGAGGAAGCTTTCAAAATGGCCTCTCGCATGAATTGCAGGCTATGATGGCTGTTAGTCGCTCCCTAGGCTGGAAACAGCCCCAACTGGCGAAATCGCCTAGAAAGGGAAAAACCTGCGGTTTTTGTTGTTTTTCGTATCAGCTGTGAGGCGTGGTTATCGCCAATACGATCTTTACGATCGTAGCGGCCGAAATCGCAAAGGAAGAGCTGTAGGGGAGGGCCAAGGGCTTCTTCCTTACTTACAGTCTCCCTTGGGTTGAAAATGTTGAATCCTTGGCATTGTAAGCGAAGTCTCACTCTCCTGAAGGCGCAGCTGCACCAGATCCCCGGGAGCTGTGCCAATGATCTAAGATCGCTGTTGATTTTTGCTGCTGACTAAAACTGTTTTCAGAGACACCAGCTCAATTGTCATCAAAAGAAGCTGAGTCAAAGGTGGGGTCACTACCACAGGCTGCTCCTTTTATACAAGACAGACTCAGCTTGATGATGTCATCAGAAGGAGCCTAACCCATCCTGGGCTCTCACAGCAGCATGGAGGAGAATCTCCTATTACTTTATATTTTTAGTCCAGTCAATTTTAGCTTGTTTCAGAATGCTTTTTCCCAAAGATCTATAAGCATTTTCTATCACTAGGTGGAGTGATAGCAGTGAATTTTACTACATTACACCCTCTACTGATGAAAAATAAAGCGGCAATTATTTAAAGTTGCATTATTATGAAAGCATCAAGTAATAATAAAATTGAAAAATAAAAAGTAAATTAACTCCACTTTCTTTTGAAGTGAGAACCTTAATACTGATTAAGACACAATGAGGCCCTTAAGCCCTGATTTATGGAGAATTATTGGTTCTGCAGAGTAACATTTTAAGTTTGTTGTTATTATTTTAGCCAACTGTGTTTGTAGGAAGGTTATTGCATATAAGTCCTTTGGTTGCAGAATCTGTATTTTTATAAAGGGGATATGTATCTGGGACAAGGAAAAGTAACCATTCTATGACTAAAGATGATTGTTTTTCTTCATTCTTTTTTCTGATTATTTTGCAGCCTTTCAATGCCACAAATGTGCCTGTGTAATAGTGTGTGACCAAAGTTTGGAAAGTTAATAAAATACCCAGATTAAGACCAACAGTCACTAAACATATTTGCTATGTATTAAGCTTTTTTAATTTAAAAAAATAACGAGCTACATTACTTTAATAGCTTGAAAAACCTAGAATCACAAAATCAGAACCTACATATTTTCCCCAACCTTAATTTTGTGG
Source organism: Notechis scutatus (assembly GCF_049901735.1). Classification (NCBI taxonomy): domain Eukaryota; kingdom Metazoa; phylum Chordata; class Lepidosauria; order Squamata; family Elapidae; genus Notechis; species Notechis scutatus. The sequence goes on along the minus strand of NC_142025.1, from coordinate 30,453,688 downwards.
CATGAGTGCTGGAACAGTTTGCTGGTGTTTTCTTCCCCATAGCGTTATTAATGCTCCTCCAAGGAAATAAGCATTCTGCTTTGTTGTGGCATTTCAAGGTCAGAGTCTACCTTGATTTCTTGTTCCTGTGCCAGTAACTTGCCTTTTATAATCAGCAAATTGCTTTTATATAAAACAGATATTTTTTATTACTAAATTTTCTGATTGGCCATCATCCCTATTACAGACATTTTGTGAGCAGGCATATGCACTTCACAGAAGCCATTTTATAATCCTGTTCAAGGCAAAATAATGCATCTACTGGTCCATAAATGCTGGAGATCCCTAACATAGCTGACATAAGCCATGTTTGCTGAAGGCTTATCCCTAAAAATAGATACTGATATTTTAATTGGTGAGAAATCAACAAAAGCCATGCTTTAGATCAGGAGTTGCCAACCTTTTAGATCTCATGGACCACCAAACTCATAATTTTAAATCCCGAGGACCACTAATATACTTTTATTAAAAAAATAATATATTTAATATAAATATATATATATGGCATTCGGCTTTGTTCGGGTACTAATCTACAAAAAAACAGATGGCACACTAGGACACACCATATACCAGAAGAAAACACACACCAACCGCTACCTCAACGCCCAATCCCACCACCACCCAGCACAGATAAACTCCGTGGCTAAAACACTAATTACTAGAACCAAACGCCTGGCAGACAAGACACACATTAAGACTGAACTATGCACCCTGACCAAAGTACTGACAGCCAACGGCTTCCACAAAAGCAAAATCACCGGCTTGATCCACAAAAACACACTGAGACATAATAGAGACCCAGAAGATGAACAGACCAAAAAGCTGGAACACACTTCCTCACTAGTCCAACACATGGAAGCCACAAGTCATAGCATCAACTTCAATGGCACCAAAACCCTAGCCACTATAGAAAATCCCAGCCACAGAATCATCAGAGAAGCCATAGAGATTGAAAAAAGACCAGAAAGCATGAACAGAAGAGATGATTCCACCAGACTGTCAATCATTTGGAAGCCTGCACTCACAAACAAAAAAATCTCCACACCACAAGCCAGGCAAACACCTGGGCACAAACAGATCCCCCTGATACCTCCAGCTCAAACACACCCCAACCAGGCACCCAGATGAAACCTAGCTTCCTAACTAATGATAGCCGTCCATTTACCCGGAGCCAAGCTGCACTAAAGGCCTCCAATAAAGTAACACAATGTTGCCAGCCAATCAAGATACAAAAAGAGCCAAAAAAACAGACAGAAGATATTAGAAACACCAATCAAGCAGAACACAGCAAACTCCAAGACCAATAAACACAGACCAAGACTCTCAACCAATCAGGATGAAGAAAAAACCATTCTGGCACAGCAATAGGCTGCCCCAAATTCAAATCTGAAACCACTGTAAAAGCCTGACTCACAGATGAACACTATACAGAAGCCTGATGATGGCAGATGAGATTCTGCCGAAACATCGCTACAACTTTAAAAGCACAACTACTATGACGTGGGAAAATACCCGAACAAAGCTGAATGCCATACATGTAAGTACCCGTGAAAACTTAAGAAAACAAATATATATATACACATACACACACACTGTATCTCCACACCACAAGCCAGGCAAACACCTGGGCACAAACAGACTCCCCCTGATACCTCCAGCTCAAACACACCCTAACCAGGCACCCAGATGAGACCTAGCTTCCAAATAAATGATAGCCGTCCATTTACTCGGAGCCAAGCTGCACTAAAAGCCTCCAATACAGGAACACAATGTTGCCAGCCAATCAAGACAAAAAAAGCCACAAAACAGACAGAAGATATTAGAAACACCAATCAAGCAGAACACAGCAAACTCCAAGACCAATAAACACAGACCAAGACTCCCAACCAATCAGGATGAAGAAAAAACCATTCTGAAACCACTGTAAAAGTCTGACTCACAGATGAACACTATACAGAAGCCTGATGATGGCAGATGAGATTCTGCCGAAACGTTGCTACAACTTTAAAAGCACAACTATAATGACGTGGGAAAATACCCGAACAAAGCTGAATACCATACATGTAAGTACCTGTGAAAACTTAAGAAAATGTATGTATGTATGTATGTATGTATGTATGTAGGTAGGTAGGTAGGTAGGTAGGTAGGTCTAGGTGTGTTTGGGTCTTTTCCCGTGTAAGATTAAGTTTATCTTGCCGACGTTTCGGCGAGGTCCCACTCGCCATCCTCAGGCTGGTGCTTTCGGCTTCATGCCAGTGCAAGCAGTGTGTGATCGGAGCTGCCGTCTCTCTATATATACTGGTGGTGGGGACTGGTGTGCTGGGCTGGTTGGCTGCGCTGCTGCCTCTTGATTGGTTGATGGAGTTGATGTTGGTATAATGGGCTGTGTGATGGCCTTGTGAGTTTTGTTGTGCAGATATCCTGGATCCTGTGCTGTAATCTCCTGGGTCGTTTGTTTTGTAGTGATCTTTTTCCATTAGCCTCTCGTGTTTTAACGGCTTGGGTAATGGGTTGTGTGATGGGCTTGCGAGTTCTTTTGTTGTGGTAACCTGGGTCCTGCGTTGTAATCTCCTGGGTCGTTTGTGTTTTGATCTGTTTTCCATTAGCCTCCTGTGTAGTAACGGCTTGGGTAATGGGTTGTGTGATGACCTTGTGAGATTTATTGCTGTGGTATCCTTGGTCTTGTGCTGTGATATCCTGGGTCATTTGCTGTGTTGTAACTTCTTGAGTTCTTGTGGTGTAATTTCCTGAGTTTTCTGATGTGATGTCCTGAGCGGGTGGCTGTGATGTAGCATTCTGGGTTTTAGTCTGGCTTCGAGTTTGGGGTCTGGGTCTGTGTTCTTGGTGTGTGTCAGCTTGTTTGGTTTGGGGGTTGGGGAGTGCGACAGCTGGCGAAGCAGCCGTGGTCTGTTTTCTGGATGGTGGTTGTCCTTCATTTATAGGATGGGCTTAGGCCTGGGTCTGATGAGGGGGATTGGCGGTGGTATCCCATGTTGTTTTGGGTCTGGTGTTGGTTTTCGTGGCTGGGACTCCTATGTTGGTGAGGGCTAGCTTCCAGATGTCTGGTAGGCAGGAGGATTTGTCCCGTCTATTCATATTATGGGGGTGTTTCTCTATACTTCCTCCCTCTTCCAGCACCTTAAAGCCACAGGACATGAAATTAATTTCGAAGGAACCAAATTAATATCCAACACTGAACACTCCAGCAAGAGAATAATCAGGGAAGCCATTGAGATATTGTGTGTGTGTGTGTGTGTGTGTGTGTGTGTGTGTGTGTGTGTGTATAATTTTTAATATAAAAATGGCCTGGTGGTCATATGGGTGGGTGGGCGGGCATGGCCAAAGCGACAACAACACCCTTGTTGTTCTCTCTCTCTCATTTATCTCTCTCTCTTCTCTTTCTCTCTCTCAGTCCCTGGGAGTGTGTGTGTGGGGGGGAAAGGTGGTGGGAATTTGACATGGTTGGTCATCTTGACTTTGCTGCGGAAGGCAAGCGAAAAGAGCAAAATAAGGCGGGAAAAGCTCCAGGTTGTTTTGAGCACCTCCTCAGCCATCTGGGGAGTGAAGAGGAGAGGGGGAAATTCTTAAGTAACTGGCCCCATGGGGCGAGCTTCATTGATTCTGTCGGCACTTGCAGAAGTGGCCGACTCATGCCGCAGAGAAACTCTTGCAGGAAAGTTCGTCAAAAGTTGCTGTCCTTCACATGTACCCCTAACCTCCTCCCCAAATCCTGGAGATCACCAGGTTAGAGAAGGGCTGCCAGGGAAAAGGGTGACGAGAGGCTTTTCTCTCCTGGATTGCAACCTTTGGCAAGTCAGGGTGTCAACTTTGCAGGGATTTTTGCTTTGTTCTCTCTTTCTCCCGCCGCCAGTACCACCCCTGTTGCCGACATGGGTGTAACTGGGTGGGTGTGGGCAGGATCAACCAGGGATGATTGTTCAGTTCGGCAAACTGAACTGTCCCTACCACCTGGTGCGAGGTAGTTGAATTTCACCACTGCTTTGCAAGCTTCAAACGAGGACTGAAGGAGGGGGAGGCTTATAATCATGGTTCTGATTATAAGCCTCCCCATACCCCTCATTTGAATGCTGCCCCAGGGTGGCTGGGAACCAATTTGGAGGCCAGTGACACCGCCCCCCACTTGCCTTGGAGAAGTCCTCTCCCAGCCTTCGAAATTGGTTCCAAAGGCAGCGAGGAAGCTGCAGGGGGCTGCTGTCAGCCACGAATGTCGCTCCTCTAACTTGGAGATTGGAGAACAAATGTTACTCGCATTTGCACGGCATTAGCGAAGGGGTGGGGGTGAGGGGAAAGGATCCGCACATCGAGGAGGTTGAGTGGCTGCCAGCGACGCCCTCAGAGGAAGATGTTGCAAGGGGGAGGCTCAAACCCCCTGAAAGCTTCTCTACCTCCTTGACAGAAGCGCTCATGCGCAAAGCACTCACACCGCCCCTCTGGCCCCCTGACAAGCCTCCTCCTCCCTGCTGAGTGTGTGAGCGCTTCTGGCGAGGAAGAAGAAGGGGTCAAGGCTCTCCCTTGCAACATCTTCACCTGAGGGCAGCTGCTTCCTGCGGCTGGGGGAAGAGAAGGGCTGGCAATTGCACCTATTGTGTGGGTTGCTTTGTGGTAAGTTAGCACTGTTTTATGTGGTCAGCCATGCAAAAGGCTGGGGTCATTGCTTGAGCACATGGGGTGTGAGTATATCCAGGGCGCTTGGCAGCATCACTGGACGGTCGCTATCCCAGGGGTTTTGCTCCGGAGCCCGATCCAATAGGCATGGATGTGATTTATGCAGCAGCAACAAAGGGCAGGCCGTTGTGTGGGCAGCCAGAGGCATTTTGCACACAGGCTGATTCCAAAGCATGCTCCCTTATAAGATTGATTGTAGCAAATTTTTTGCTTGCTTGCTTGCATGTATGTACGTGTGTATGTGCTCTCTAGGGGTCTTCTCCTTTAATGGGCACTAGCTTTGGGATTTACAGGATTGCGGGTTGATCTGCTCCCTCCTCCTCCTCCTCCTCCTCCTTTGTCCTTTGGCTTCATAGGTAGATGGTCCTCCCTGGGATTTGCGTCTTATTTGCTGCCTACAAGTCTGTTCTTTTTGGAGGGTCCTTTTTGAATAGGATGAGCTGTGGTTTTGCATTGATGTTTGGATCGATGTGTGTGGGGGTGTTTTAGCCCTTGGCCTTGAACTGAGGGACACTACCTTTATTGGGTTAAAAGGAGGAATTGGAAACAGGTTTCTTCTTAATTTTTAGAAGACAAAATCACAGGGGTTTAATATAGCAGAGCAGCTCCCTCTAATTGTGTTAGACAGTCTCTTGACTTTCTTTTCTTTTCTTTTTTTTTGCTGCCAAGCTTGATGTGGGACTTATCATAGTCCCTCCATTATCCATTCCCTTAAGTTCCCTCTGCAGCATTTTCTCAGTGAAAATTTTCGCCCGTGCACATGAGTGAGGTGGGGGAAATCCAGACTTCTAAATTTCAGATTCTGTATCATGTATAATCTGGCTTCCAAACTCGGATATATGATAGATAGATAGATTGATAGATAGATAATCTAGCTTCCAAACTTAGGTAGGTAGGTAGGTATAGGCCAAAAAAACCTCACCTGATTTCAAAATATTTTATCCAGATTTTTAAAATTACTTTTTAGTTTTACTTTTCTCACTTTTATTTATATTTTATCATTCAGATTTTATTTTATATTCCATTCTTAATTTGAATGTTGATGGAAATAATTTTATGCTGTCTTCCAACATACCCTCTTTACTGTAAATAGCCATCAACACATTAATGAAATTCACTATCTTAAGTACTCCCTTTGAGTTTTTCATCTGTACATTTTAGAAAGTTTTGGTGTAAGAGTAAGAACTTAAGAGTATATTCATACTATAGAAGTTGTTGGAAAAGACCCTGTTAAGTCTCTGGTAGCCAAAAATTTCAGGAATGTGGTAGCTCCTCTTCAAGCTAACAACATCCTTTATCAATTTAGCTACTCCATCAGTCGGATAAAATGAGATTAAAGTTTAATGTATTTTTATACTATCTGTTAACCTAAAATGGGTCTAATAGATTCCTACTGTAGAGGTAGTCCTTGACTAACACCACAACGGAGTCCAAAGCTTCTGTTGCTAAGCAAGGCAATTAATAAGTGAGTTTTGCTCCATTTTATGACTATAATTGTTAAGTGAATCTCTGCAGTTAAGTTAGTTCATTTAGTGACCATTAGAAGTTACAATGGTACTGAAATGACTGCTTTTCAACTTACAGTCATTGCAGCATCCTCATGGTCACATGATCAAAATTCAGATGCTTGTCAAGTAGTTTATATATTTTTGACAGTTACAGTGTCCCAGGATCATGTGATCAATTTTTGCGACCTTCTGACATACTCACTTAAAAACTGTGTTATTAACTTAACAACCGCAGTGACTTATTTAACAACTGTGGCAAGAAAGGTTGTTAAATGGGGCAAAATTCACTTAATATCAAAGGAGCAGCTCCTCGCATTGTGGCTGCTGCAATGAATATGAGAAGCTCAGCCAATGGTTGGAGCATAGTTAACATCTCCAGCCCAATGAGTTGTCCGTTAACACTCACCACACCTGTCAATTTACCAACTCCAGTTACTGCACCAGTGAACATCACACATAAAGCCACTATCAGCTTACCAATGAATCTCCCAACACCAATGACATTAGCTGGCCCTTTAAACATAGCCATGAGACCTGTGGAAAGCATGCCTTTCCTTCCTCAGGCATTGCCAACCTCTCCCCCCAGTAAAAAAAAATCTAGAGCAAAAACCTCATGCAGTATTAAAAAGAAGAATAGAAAAGGGGGCTGCTGTGTATTGTTTAATAGACTGCTAAATTGGCAAAAATGGACTGCTAAATTGGCCATGCCCACCCAGTCACATGATCATATAGCCATGCCCAAGCCACGCCTATAGAACCGGTAGTAAAAAATTTCTGAATCCCACCACTGGTCTTAGGCCTCCAAAGAAAAAGACAGAAATAACTGCAATAATATTGCAACATATATCACTAAACATCTCTCCTAGTAATTAACTCAAATGTAAAAAAAAAATAACTACCTTAAACAAATATTAGCTTATTTTTGTGCAAAACAAACCAGTAATTCAATATTTCTTATTGTATATGTCCTATAAATTATCACCTATTGTATAAATATATCATTAGTAAAAAAAAAAATGAATGGCAAAATTTATTTACATTTATTAAACAGTAAATGAAGACCATAGCCCAAACCTACTTTCAATAGTCTTAAGAAAGAATCTGCATACTCACCTTGAAGCTTCCCTCCACGTTCTCCAGAAGATATTAAGCTAATATGCTCAGTAACTGCCTGTTCACCTCCTAGATCTTCACTAGAGTTCATCTGCTGATCACTACATTCTTCTTCTGTTGCTAGGACCTTGCATACATCACTGCCATTACCCTTTTCAAAAATTAATGAAGAACAATCTTCAGGAATATCGAATGAATTCTTGTCATCTTTTAATTCTGGGGAGCTGTTGCTGATAGATATTACAGCACTAATACTCTTGGAGTTCATTTGGGAAACATGCTGAGGTACTATCCCAACAAATTTCAGGCCCCGACTTGCAGCATCTTGAATCTATAAAACCAGGAGAGATAATATTTTAATTTACCAAATGTCCTTTAGGAATATGGGTGCTTCAAAGAAGTAAAGAAACTAGAAACTAGAGTTATTTTATGAGTGTATTTTTCCCTAGTGCATAAAATGTCCCATTAGACTGGTATACTACAATCCAAGACTCTATTAGCATTTTCTCTTTAAAAATAAAAATAACTCTAGTATAGAAAAAAAAATCTCATAGGCTTGGATTTTTAGTGTCATGGCATATTGAATTCACAACATATGTTGTATTAGGAAAATAGTCTCCAATATATCAAAGTTTGTATGGTTCTACTTATATTAGAGGGAACTTTTTTTCTTAAACTCCAAGACTGCATTGCTTCAATTTTGTACTGGTTTATAAATCATTTAATTTTTAATAGAAAATCAGAAGACACTTGGAGAAAATGTTAGCACTATTGAAAGTATTACAGCAGCACTGAAAGCAGAACTGCAAACCAAAGCTATTCAGAAAATAACTGTAAAGAACTCAGAAAACAGATGTGATTGTGTGGCATTATTTAAGTAGCATAGAGGGAAGTTATGTACAGGATGTGGAAAAGCAACGTGAAAAGATGAATCTGTGAGTAGAAACAAAGATGCAGCAGTATTCCTTCAGCAACAATACCTGTATCATAAAAAAATCATACTTCATAAAACTTCATTTAGTGAAAATTTACTATTTCAGAAATTCATATATATGCTACCATTCTTTTTGTATTCCTCCTCTAGCACATTCTTTCTTCTTCTGAATGAGTCAAATGTTTAACCTCATAATTTCCAGTAACTGAGTTTGGATTTACTTTGCCCTGTATTAATGTTGGTTGCAATTTGTGTAGCTGACTTCATTTATGATGCAAGATTTTTTTCCATTAAATAAATAAATAAACTAACAAGTAAAGTCATTGGATTATCAAATTACTTTACTCTCCCTATTAGGTGTGACTTTGATAAAAACAATTTCTCAAGAGTCCAGGGTTTTGTTTTGTATTACCAATTTCAATATAAACTATTGGATAATAAAATAATAAAGAATTAAATATATTTTACTAAATGAGCAAAATGATCTCTAAACATTGCCAGCAAAAGAGAGAGAAAAAATTCCTACTACCATAAACCTTCTGAAATTATTTACATTTCTTTCAACTAAAATTGCTGACTAGGAACATGCTTTTTAAATTATCAATGCATTTTACAGGAAAAGCATCCTAATGCTTTTGTTTTTTTTAATTGATGCAGAAATTCAGAGAAAATATCATAGCCCACAGGTAGGAAAATGAAAAGCTTGGAAAAGAAAACTCCAAATTAGAGAAATGGCTATTAAAATAAGAAATGTAGTTTAACTCTGGGTAGCAGAATAAAAATGTTGACTCTGTGTGTAGCATAACTGACAAATGATGAGAAATTTCATCTGGAAATCATTATTAAAGATACTGAAATAAGTTTATAAAATCTGTGGGTTCGGCTACAGTTGGATAATTATAAGAGAGAGGTCTGATTATCACAAGAACTTGTAAAGGTAGAAAATAAGGCAAGAAATGCATTTAGATGATTCCCTTCCTTTTAATGGGCAAAAATAGGGTATAGTGTTTGGACAAATAAGCTCCCACTAACACATTTCCACCTATTTCAATGCACATTCCCTCATGTCAGATAGAGAACAAGCTTTGTGTAGTGGTTCAGGAACAAAGTTACAAATCAGGAGAGAGTGAGTTCTAGTCCTAATTGAGCCCATAGCCATGTAATTGATTTTGGCCCAGTCACTCAGCCCTAAGAAACAGGCAATGGAAAATCATTTTCAAAACCCTGCCAAGAAAACTGCAGAAGACTCATCCAGGTAGTCATCAGGAGTTAACATTGACTCAAAGTCACACACACACAAACACATCTGACACAGAATCTACATCTTCATAAGGGACAGATACATCCAACAGCTCACAAAGGCCAAATATATCTCTATTCCCTCCCTCTCCAGGAGAGGAAATGTTTTTGTAATTTCAAAAGAAAAAAGAAATTAAGCTTAAGACAGTTCTTAGCTAGCCTTAGCCTTTTCTTGTTCCTGTACAGAATACCCTTCTGTTTAGAAGGCTATTCTGTACAGGAACAAGAAAAGGCTAAGGTTAGCTAAGAATTGTCTTAAATTTAATTTCTTTTTTTCTGTGTGTATTTCAAGTTAATTTATGTCTTTGGTGGTTTTTACTTTTATACAAGCTCAGCCATTTGCTCTTTTTATCTAACTTGTTCATATGAGAGTTTATAAAGAATAGCAAACTAGCATCATCTCTTTTTTCAGAGTCTTATTTTTCTACAGGTTGTTCTAAGGGAGATCCTTTTAAATTGCTTTCTGAGATCTGTACTACTCTATATTTTATCTTGTTTGCTATTCAGTGTGGTACGGTTTATAAAGCCAATGGCTGTATTATATTCTCTTTTGATCGTACTCCTCCTCCCCACCCCAATCATCATCATCAAATCCATGCTTCACTGATGAGAAGTTGAACTAAAGAAGAATGGTATTAATATTGGCATTTTTTTCAGGCTGGAAAAAAATGTAAAATTGTATAACTTTAGATGTGTCAGTTAGCATGTTTGATACGGCAGCAAACATTCTTTTGCAATTCTAAGGGATAAATATAACAGCATGAGAAAGAAATCTAAACCACTAACAAAAGCAATGTATATGTTTTCTTTTTGTAACATGGGATTAGGGTAGAGAAGATGTATTATCTTCTCCCAAATACCTTGTTTCTTCTGCCTCTAATGTAAACAAATTTTCAATGTTAGGCATATTTATAATATGCACATATTGATTTAAATGTTTTCAGTGAGTGCAAAAAACAACTTGATGAAGGAATGCTGTAAATGAAGGAATATTTTCCAAAGCTAATTTTTGGGAAAGCTTACTATTTCCCATCCTTTTCAGCTTTGCTGAACTATTTTGTTTTCTTATTTATGGTTAACCAGAGACTTGATTGCAACTTTGAACACAAAACAAACTAAGTTGTGGCATATTTTGGTCAACCACTACTGTTCCCAATACTAAGAAATTATTGAGCAACAGCCATAAGTATTAGTGTGTTTTCCAAAAATATTCTTTTAAAGAATATTACCACACACTTAGCCTGGTACAGAAGAGAGAATAGGCAAAATAATTGTACTTTGATCTAACATAATTCAAACTGCCAACTCAGCAAAATGCCAGTATTACATTTTTTCAGCCTGAATTCCTTATTTGTACAGTAAGAATAAAGCACTGACCTTCTTATGGAAAAACAATCAAGTTATAATATCCTATGTATAAAAAAAAAGAATGCCTATCTGTTTCCAGTAAAAATGTAAGGCAACAATATTTCTATTATGGATATGCTTGAGTTCTGTTCTTTAAAAAAAAAAACAAGTACATATCAGTCATGCTGCCTTAAACAATATTTAAATGATAAAGTGGTAATCATATTACTTCAGATTTAAGGATAAAAATATCTGCAGTAGATATAACTTTATAATTGAATGCCATATCTAATTTAATAAAACAGGAATCAGAAGGAGTTTATAAAAAGAGACTATGGTCTCACTCTTTCTTGTGACTACGGGAACGGTTTCAGTAAAAATTGAGAGAATGCAGATAGATATTTAAATCTTCATATCTTGCTGTCTCGTGAAATCTGATGGATATTTAGCCTAATAAAATATAGAGATAATAATTAATGGTCTTAACATGCTGTCACAAATAATAAAATAATCTTCAGTCTATCACTCCAAGAGATAATTGATAAAGTAATGCACTGTGCTAAGCAAGTATGTAATTTTATATTAACTTAATGTCTTGGATACATGCAGCTAATTCATGGCCTAGTAGTTGATTGCCAAATACGGTTTGTTTACTTACTTATTTATAAATTTATTTCCTGTCTATTTCTCCGTGGTTTTCAATAATAAAAAGATGAAAGGAGTGTAAACAGAAGTAAAATAACAGAACAGTAAAATAAACAATGATAAAAGTACACAAGAATATATCAATATGATAATCAAAAAGATGGATTGAGGAAGAGCAGAGAGTAGGGAGGGGGGTGGAAAGTCTGCCATCCATTTAGCATCAACCTCCACTATTTGATGTATTCATTAACCAAAATTAAACTATGAAACTATTCAGGCTGATATGTAAACCAGGCTAATCTACTAATTTTTGAGATCTCTGAATTTATTTAACATTTATTGTTAAATGTATTTCAGAGAAATACTAATATTACTTTATTATTGTTTGGTCTTTAACATCATTATTATCATGCAAAATTTATACATGGGACAAGAAGTAACAGTCCAGATGGAACATGCTGAAACAGACTAGTTTTAGGTCATTTGTTTACATCATAGGTCATAAAAGGAATGAAACAAAGTTGTATACTGGCCTTATTTATAAGATAAATTTTTAGTGAGGAATGCTGGATTGAAGAAGTATGTTTAAAACTTGATTAAGAAACATCAATAACTTATGAAATGCTGGCAATACTACTCTGTAAAAGAACCAATAACCAGGAAATACAGATTAGTACTTGTAGAATAGCAATGTAAATCTTAGGGGGGGAAATACTTAAATACCACCTGTCTATATTATAAAATCAGATATGTATAGCAATAGTTTTCCCTGTGACACTCTAACACAGTGGTTCTCAACCTGTGCGTCACAACCCCTTTGGGGGTCGAATGACCCTTTCACAGGGGTCGCCTAAGATCATAGGAAAACACATATTTTCGATGGTCTTAGGAACCCGGCCATAATTTTATGGTTGGGAGTCACCACAACATGAGGAACTGCATTAAAGGGCTGCGGCATTAGGAAGGTTGAGAACCACTGATCTAACACAAAAGCAGATAGAAAAGTATTTTTGATTTTGTACTTTGATGTTGGAGAAAAACAATGGGTAGGTAAGAAAATATACAAATAGATCAATGATCAAATTAATCCAATGTTCACACTCACATAAAAAATAAAATGCAAATTATCAGCTCATTGTGCACTTTTGATAAGTCCATAATGCTGGGAAAGGTGGAAAGAAACAGAAGAAGTGGCTGATAGCAACAAAGAGAGTAAATTCAACAACAGCAGTAATGGAAAGATTTAAAAGGCCAGGTTGGGAAGAGATTATTCTGGTAAAAATTAAGCAACATAGCACATAATAAGCGGTGGGATTCTACCAGTTCTGACCAGTTCTATAGAACCCCTTGTTAACTTTTTAAGCAGTTCAGAGAACTGGTAGTTAGAAGAAATCTTCTTTTGTTTTTTCCCACCTTTATTACATTCTTGGCAGTATGCCTAGATTTACTGTCTCTGCAGGTTTTTTTTTCTTGATACTTTCTTAAAGGGGAAGGGTTGTTTTAAGCTTTTTACACTGTTGTTGGGAGGAAATACTCCCCTGGAAATACTTCTTGGCTAGCTAGAAAGATTGACATTCAAACTTGAGTTTACATACCCTTTCTGATTTTTGGTCTAAAACTGGTTTTTGATGAAGTTTAATTATGTGCTTGGTGATGTTTAATCCTGTTGTGATTTAATTATTTGTATTGTGTTTGAATATTTTCCTGCATGTTTTTTTTTTAATCTGGAGAGGGGGTCTTCCTTCACTACTTTAGTGGTATCTGGCACTGTCCTTTTAGGGTGTAGTTCCAAGAAGCAGGAGGCAAGCTTGGCAATGATTTTTTTACTGCCTTTCTGGGGGGCATGTGACTTTTCCTTAAATCTGGATAATTCCTTAGGATATCTTGTGAGATGAGTGAGACTAGCTGGTATCTTTAAGTGGTGCAAATGGATCTAAAGATTGCTTTTCCTGGGTGTGCTCTTTCTGGAGAGCTTAATGATCACTCTGCTAAAGGGTTTCACTTTATGAAGAAGAGTTGGCTGGTGATAGTTATCATTGTATTTTAACTATTTTAATTCTTCAAGGTGCTCTGACACACCCTGCCTGATTTGTAACTCCGGCTTGCAGGTATTTTTAATCTAATGATTGGTATTTAGGGCAGCTTTCTGCAAGCAAAGAAGCTTTTTGTATTTTTGTAGGTAGTCCTTGACTTACAACAGTTCATTTAGTGACCATTCAAAGTTACAATGGCACTGACAAAAGTGACTTATGACCATTTTTCACACTTTATGACCATTGCAGCATCCCCATTGTCATGAGAGGTCAAGCGAGAAGTGCGCCCCTTGATGTGAGTGACATTGAGTTGGCCACACCCACCCAGTCACATGACCACCAAGCCACACCCACTAACTGAGCCACGCCCACAAACCCGGTTGTTAAAATTTTTGAATACCACCCTGCACATAATCAACTGATCTTTCTTCACAAATTTGAGAAAGAAAAATGACTAAAGCAATGTCTTTATAGAGAGAATATTACTTTGGCCCTTCTCTTAATTATCAGATGTCTGCCTTACCAGTTTAACAGAATATAATTTGAACCTTAATTTAGCAGCCACTCAAATTGTTAGCAGTTGTATTTGCTGAAATAAAATTGCACTACACAAAAAGATTAACTTACTAGTTTATCTTAACTGTTATCTTAACCCCAACCCTAACTGTCCGGAATAAAAGTTCTTAAAACTGTGAATCATAGTCTTTAGTCATTGATATTTTAATCAAGGCTTCAAGCAGTATAGTCAAAGCTGTCAAAATGTACTCTTAGTTTGCCTGGATAAGCCTTCTTGCAAGCTTGCCTAAGCATAACAGTGTGCAAAGCCCAGAATTAATCTTGGGAGATGGCTAAATTAAAATCCCCTACCATTCACTGCCACAGTGATTAGTAAATAATTTCCTGTTAGCCTGGTGACATCCAGCATGCTGTATAAAAGCATATTCATATTTTTAGAATGTCTGTAGCAGTAGTACATATTAATAAAGTTCAGTATTTTTAGCCATTATTTTGAAATTCTATTTTTTCCGAATGGAAAAGTGTTGTCTTTGTGGTAAGAGAAAAGCTAAATATAATGTATAGTGTATTCTTGTACAAAGTCGAGAAAGAATGATGAAAATTACATATGCATTTGTATTGCTACCTAATGCTTTTTTTTTTAAAACAAAATAAAAAATAAGAAGGAATAAAGACAATAAATGAGCAATAAATAGTGGGGGGTGACAGGACAAAAATAGAAAAAAATAACTGAAAAAAGATTATAAGAATTTGCTTCTGATCTTCTTTAAGGTGGTTATAGATACATTTTAGTTTTAGTTTGTTTTTCTAAGATTATATCATATTTTGCTTCTTTCTGTAAGTTACCTTTTTAAATCTTTAAATTATAAATCACATTTATAGTTTATTTCTTTTCTTCAGCAAAAAGCTGAAAACACCACCCAGAGTCACTTGTTTGGTGAGATGGGCAGCTATATATATATTGGGCAAATAAACATATAAATAATATTATAAATGCAACTTAATGACCCTCTACTACTAATGGATTATTAAAATGATAAATCCTGAAGAAAAAGAACGTGGAATTTAAGTAAGATTTTGAGCAAAAAAATGCAATAATATATGAGATAGAATTAGTAGAATTTTGTGAAGTTAATTGATTTTCATTGCCAGCATCTGTTTTAAATAACCTAAATCAAAGCCAGGGGCTTGTAGCCAACTTTAGTGATTCACCAGTTGTAAACTGCAGTGACTCACTACTGTGTCATTTCCTGCTTAGACTACCTTAGATGAAGCTCCCCTTGAAGACAACTCACAAGCCATAGCTGACACAAAATGTGGCTGTCTGATTTGGGTTAACTGCTATGGCAAAGTGACATACATACATACATACATACATACATACATACATACATAAATACATACACATACATAATGAGGGAAAATTCTCCAGGTCCCAAGTACTGAAAACTATATATAAGCGCTTCTGCAATTGTACTTTTGATTCTGTAAAGTTTGTTCCACTCTCTACTCTCCCTTAATTACAATTAAGGCTTCATTTTTTCAGGGAGCTCTCAGAGAGGAGATCACCATGTAGGCAGACTGCACTTTAATGGGGCTTGATGAACATGTTTTTATAATGGTCTTGTATTAATTGGTTTATTTATTTTATTGTTTTACAATTATAAAGTGTGTAGAATTGATACAAATAAGTGTAAATAAATAAGTATAAATTAATAAACAGAGATTCTGCATCAATGGACAGTTTAGTATTAGAATGAAAGAGTAAATAAATACATAAAAGGAAATGGGAAACAGAACATTACCTATTAAACTGGGTACTTCCAGGTGCAGACTGTAGAATAGATCATGAGTCATTAGTATCAAATACACAAGTTGAACAAAAAAATTAAATAATATATGTTTATGAAACTGTTTGGCAATAATTGACAGGCATAAGCTTACATATTTGGGTATGTAATGGAAGTGAATGAATTGAAAAAATGACAATACTTGACTAGGTTGAAAAAATAGAAGGGAGAACAAGGGGAGGCAAGATGGTCACGATCAGAGATACTACTGGAATGTCCCAGGAAAAGTTGAAATGGATGGCAACTATTCATATTAACTAATATGGAGTTTGGCCCAACTTCATACCAATTAATCAACCATCCAAGCCAGCAGGTAACCAGGTAGCCAGGAGCTGTGCTAATATTTGGAGTCATTGCAAGTTGGGCTAATTAGAAAGAAATAAAACTTCCATTAATCTGGAAGTTAATGTAACTTATTCCTTATAACCTTCAAGCATTATCACATATGTGAGTTTTATTTTAGGATTGTGCATTACTTTGGATTCAAAATTTGCTTCAAAGCATGAAGATAACACAATTTTGGGAAAATGCACAGCAACTTTAAGATGTTGCAAATAATTACTATATTCATTTTTTCCTCTTCAAAATATCCCCTGGTCAGTGAATCCAAAATGCTGCACAGGATAATGTATAACATATAATGGATTTACTAGATCAGAGAATTAAAAAAGAGGATAAACTTGTGATTTTGACTTATTTTTAATCTAAAAATGTTACAATGAATCTTTATCTGTTTTCAAGCACTATATTTTGAAGGATGCAAAGTATATTGAACAAATCATATATGCATATACAAAATATCAACAGAGATTTGAAACTAACACTTCATTCCTGAATTGAAAAACAAGCGGGAATCAAGTGTTACTTTCAAATCTCTGTTCTTCAGACAATTTCTGGAATGCTGGGTTCAAGCACTATAGTCTTTTTCCACAACTATTTTCAGTTTAGCCAGAAAGATAAACTTTCTAGACAGTCACAAGGAAAATAGGCTAAAATCAACATATCTTCTGGGCATATCATGAAATGCTTTTGTTATATTCCCAAAGCTCTTATTTCAATGCAAAACATGAAGTAAAAATGAACATATGCACTTTAAAAAAATAGCCAAGAGCATATGTTTGTTTTCACATCATCATATCCAAGGAAAATGTCCACAATTCTTTTATTTTACAAATGTTTTCAAAATGTCATACTATATATTGTAGTAGCATTCCTGTCCATTATTTTCTTTATTTTATGTACCTACATCGTTCAATAAATACATTGATTTCTGGACACTTAATTTAAAAAACAGAAACTTAGGAACTAAATTAAATACTTTGAAAAAGTATTTTTCAGGTAGTCCTCGAAATAAGACAAGTCATTTAACAAATGTTCAAAGTTACAAAGGAGGCTCCCAGATTGTATACAATTCTGTTTCAAAGTTATGACAATTGCAGTTCCCCACAGTCATTCACCCTTACAATTGACCAAGGGGATGCTACAATGTTCATCTGCTCTCCCCCACCCAACCTTCTCAGGACTCTGAAGTGCTTAGGCCTGCTTTGCATGCCTCCTGGAAGCAGACACCATTTTCTATAGGAAATGGTGATTGCTCTCAGAACTTTCTCCTCCAGTCAGCTGGCTTTCAGAGAAAGCTCTGAAAGGCTAGATAACTGGTTTCTATTTTGCTTCAGAAAGGCAAGAGGAAATTGGCAGGAGGATAGACAATGGTAAAAACAAAAAAGGTAGGCATGCCCAGTATTTTCCTTGCCCAGTGTTTCTCGCTGACAAGATAAGTGGAGTGGGCATGCATGCAAGTCAGCAGTAGGACTGGGAAAGAACGAGCTCCCTTTTCCTAGGTTGTTCCTCTTTTGCTTCTGGAAGTAAGTAACATTTTGAAGGGCCCACAATTCATTTTAGCTATTCTGAAAATGGTTTCCGACACAGTCTAGGGACACCAAGGGACAGAATAGCTTGCTTTCATTCCAAATATGGCAGAACTTCCAGAACAAGGTTTACATTAAAAGGTAAGGGAGTGATCAATGGGGAAGGGCATGTGGGATTCCAACGAACAGGAAGCAGAGCATTGGGTATCTCAGGATTGGAAATGCCATGGGCCTGTGCCTGCATTAGGTGTCCAGAATTTCCCCCATCCCTAATTCACCTCATACTCCACTTAATGACCCACATGTGCATTTAACAAATGTACTGGGGACAGCAGAGTGTTATTTGCAGCAATTCATTTAACATTTGTCACAACTCAGATTGTAATGGGCTGACTTGCAACAATAATAGGCAGGCATTATGGTTATAACTCAAAGACTATCTGTACTGTAAAGTATTAGAATATTATCATTTTAACTTTTCTAATTTAAGTTTTAAATTAGAGTATTATGCAATTGTTTTTTTAACTGAAATTGAATTGAAGTTTTATAATACTTAAAACTATTAAAGAAATAAAGACACAAATAGTGTTATTGTATTACATTATGATCTTGGACAGTTATACTTAAGCAATTAAAACACTTTAGATTTCATTATTTGAAATAATATTTTTAAGTTAATTTAAAATATCAGCATACTGAAAATACGTTCAATGTACTAATAGTCTTAATCATATTCACTTTTATGATACTATTAATGCTTAAGTATCATTACAACATATTTTTATTTGAAGTCAAAAGAGTCATCAAACTATATGTACCAACAACAACTCCCAAAACAAAACAAAAAAGCAGATTACCCATAACAATAAGGAAACTTCAATCCAAAAAGAGATCACTCTGGCGGAAAAACAAATCTGGTCACGTTGCCAATTTCAAAAGCCGATACAAAAATTTATGCCACCAGATAAAGACCGAATGCATCAATTATCACATTAAACAAGAGGAAAACCTTCTAAGCACCAATTCCACCCGTGCTTTTTACAATTTTGTAAACAACAAACTAAAAGACTCAAGGTCTATCCCACCCTTGATAGGACCTGATGGTAAAGACTGCAACGACGACACCATTAAAGCCAACATCTTTAACACATTCTTCGGCTCAGTATTTGTAAACAGCAATGGATCATGCCCAGTATTTCCTAGCCGTACCACAGATAACAACAATGATCTAATACATATCGATTTTACAGAAGACAATGTTGAAAAAGCACTACGCAATCTAAAACCATCTCTATCTATTGGACGGATGGAATATGTGCCTACTTCTTAAAAAAGCTATCCACTGCCATAGCCAAACCTCTAAGCATAATTTTTGAAAAATCTTTCAGGACCAGCTCCTTGCCTAACCTATGGTCACAAGCCACAGTCATCCCCATCTTCAAAAGGGAGACCCAAGCCTAGTTGAAAATTACAGACCAATCTCCTTATGCTGCGTCACCTGTAAAGTCATGGAATCAATTATTAACCAATCCATTATCCTCCACTTAGAGACAAACAACCTACTCTCCAATAAACAATTTGGTTTCAGAAAAAAACTATCCTGTAATCTGCAACTCTTACACTGCAAAAACATATGGACGACACAATTACCAGGGCAAAGCAATAGACGCAATCTACATAGACTTCTGTAAAGCCTTTGATTCAGTGGTACCACGACAAACTACTCCTGAAAATAAAATCCTATGGTATCTCTGGACAACTGAATAACTGGATAGAAGCATTCCTGGCAAACAGACAACAAATGGTCAAAATTGGGAGCATCCTATCAAATTCTGTACCTGTCAATAGTGGTGTCCCCCAAGGCAGTGTTCTAGGACCAACTCTCTTCATACTCTACATAAATGACCTCTGTGATCATATTAAGAGCAATTGCGTTCTTTTCGCTGATGATGTAAAGCTGTTCAATACCACAGACAATACTGCTACCCTACAAAAAGATCTTGACTATGTATCAGAATGGTCAAACAAATGGCAACTTCAAATCTCAACAAATAAATGCTCTGTCTTACATATTGGCAAAAAAAATCAGAAAATAAAATACAAGCTGAATAGTCAAGATCTTGTTGATGACCCAAGCTCTGTAAAGGACCTTGGAATACTCACCTCTAATGATCTAAGTGCTAGAGCCCACTGCAACTACATAGCCAAAAAGGCATTAAGAGTTGTTAACCTAATCCTACGTAGCTTTTTCTCTGGTAATATCACACTACTAACCAGAGCATACAAAACATTTGCTAGACCAATACTCGAATACAGTTCATCAGTCTGGAACCCACATTACGTATCTGATATTAGCACAATTGAGAAAGTCCAGAAATATTTCACAAGAAGAGTTCTCCACTCCTCTACTCGTTGTAGAATACCTTATGCCACCAGACTTGAAATTCTAGAACTAGAAAACCTTGAATTACGCCGTCTTCGGTCTGACTTAAGCATGGTATATAAAATCATATATTGCAATGTCCTACCTGTCAATGAATACTTCAGCTTCAACCATAACAACACAAGAGCACACAATAGATACAAACTCAAAGTTAACCGCACCAAACTTGATTGCAGGAAATACGACTTCAGCAATAGAGTGGTCAATGTCTGACTCTGTAGTTTCTTCCCCAAACCCCAAAAACTTTAACCTTAGACTGTCTACTATTGACCTCACCCCTTTCCTAAGAGGTCTGTAGGGGGCGTGCATAAGCGCACCAACGTGCCTAACGTCCCTGTCCTATTGTTTCTCTTATCCTTCTTTTATTTTTCTTATATGTACCCATTTCATGTATTCACAACTATGTATACACTTATACTTATTATCTTGTAAACAATTGGCAAATCAAATAAATAAATAAAATAAATAAAAATAAATATGCAATATTAGTTTCCTCTTAGAAAGAAAATGTTAAATTAAAATATTTAACCAAATATTTTGGTAAAACAATAAAAACAAAAGCAATGTGGCTGAAAGATCACTTCAGTTTAAGTATTTCTCCTTCGTTGATATATATCTCTGATCTGTATTCACTATAAAACACACACACACACACACACACCAGCAACTATTATCTTTTCCCCTCAGTTAAAATTGATCTTCAACTCATACTGTTGTAACAGATTGTACTCTTAACAGCCTTGGAAATAAATGTCTGCAACTACCAGCACAAGGGTGTGGCAATTGCTCTTTCTATTCATTGCTTTCCAATGCACACTGAATAAGCATTAGGCATTTCAGGATGAACTGAGCTGTCTCAAATGATTCCACCAATTCAAGAAAAGAGCCAAGAAAAAAGAACCTGTTTTAGAAAAGTTAGGAAAGTCTGCCAAGCAAGTTGTTTATATAATTCATCTATAAAATATTCTGCTTCCTTTACAGGATAATCTGAACTCCAAGAGATTATGAATCAATTGCATCATTTTAACTTTTATTAAACCTATTAAACTTGCACCACATAGACAGAATCTTACCAGACTAAACTATACTGATCTAACCCTAATTATTGTACTCTGGAATATTCTAGAGAATGGCTAACCTAAATTTGATCCTCTTTCTCCAAACTAGTTATTGTCTGTGTTGTATTTTGTCTCCCCCTCCTTGGAATATACTCCTTCCTTCCTGGAAAATTGCTGCTTCACAGTAGTCCGTCACACTATTTCCTCCTTTGTAGATCCAATCCACTGCATTTTCTTGTATAAAAATGGGCAGGGTTTGTTGCACAACAATCCAATTTTACTGCTCAATTGGATGGCAGGACCTAACTCATCTTGGCTGCTTTGAAAAAGGTAAACAGGATTAGATTACTTTATAACTTGGATAACAAGATGCAAGATTAGACACAAAGTTGTAAGAACATCCTATAAGAAAGCTGTGTATTTTTCCGAAGAAAGCGAGTTGGCATGTCCATAAAATTGCAATTTAAAAACTTATGGAAAATTAGAACTTGATAACTCTATTGTTAATTACAATATTCATTTAAATTGCATGGCTAACTTAAATAAAGGAATGCAATGGGTTCCAGAGATGTAGTGAATTCTAAAGGCTTTCCGTTTATGATTTTGCATTTACATTTTATTATTTTTCAAGCATTTTCTATCAACTTACTTTTTTCATAAGGTCTGGTATTTTTGATTTATCTGGAAGTTGATCTGAGAAGAAGCAACTTTCAATCTCCAAAGTATTCCATTCATTGACAGGGTCTCTTTGCAAAGGTCTAAAAAGAAAAGAGCTCTCAATTATATCATAGCACCAAGATTATCAAATTTTATGCAAAGCTTAGTTTATCTTAAATTTATTCTAATTCCTATACTAAACTTCTTACACGGCATCAAATCATACAACAGGGAATTATAGAAATTTATAGATTTTCTATACCAATAAATAAATAGTCTTGAAGCAAAATGTAATGTATATGAAAAACACACCATCCTTATTTTCATGAAGTATCACAGAATATGGACTTACACATTTAATGTCTAATCTTTTTAAAGTACCACTCTTAGTAAAATATTACCTTGTTTCTACATACTGCCTTCACTCTAGTTATGCATTATTTATATCTGATCTTTAAATAATTTAATTTCTTGATCTAGTAGACAAGTTGTTCTAATCTGAATGAAAAGTACAAATTGTTCTTGAGCCCAAATAGTAACTAAATATTAGCTAAAGAGGAGGCAGAATAAAATATAATCTTTTGAATTTTCCAACCATATCATTCATATATACAGTACGTACATACAATATTCGAAGGAAGGAAGGAAGGAAGGAAGGGAGGGAGGGAGGGAGGGAGGGAGGGAGGGAGGAAGGAAGGAGAAAAGGAAGGAAATGGATCTACAAATTAAGTTCTATCACATTCAGAACTATGGAACAAAGGAATTAAAAAGTAAAAATGACTGTCAAGGCAACCCAGGATTCATTATGGACAGCAGCAAGCAGGAAGGACCCTTTTAGAGCTACAAATTTCATATACAACACACATTCAGTTTGAAAATTAAAGGATACAGTAAGTTCTTTTATAACTTTCAAGTGATCATCAATTTGGTTTTCTGAAGAAAGTAGTTAATGAAGAATGCATTAAACAGGAGAGGGATAAGTGGGTACTCAGAAAGGTATTTTCAGAGTATTTAAAGGACTAAGTATCACATTGGTTTCCAGAAGTACTGGGTAAGAACAGTTTCTAATTAAGAAAAAAAATATTTTTCAAAGCAAAGACCTTCCTGTTTTACTGTTAAACAGCTTGAATTAGTCAACATATTCTTCCTTATCATTAATCAAAACTGTCTTGTAATCTGAATCGATTTAGTTTTTCTTCTCCAAAATGACAGAAGACCATCCATGCTATAATATGCTGTCCATGCTAAACAACCTGATGTAAAAACAGGAGGCGCAGAATTTTATTCTTTTACTTTAAAAAAAATCTTCAAAGGTGCCTTAAAATTTAATGGGTTTACTTTCTCCTTATCCAAATTTTACTGCAATCCTCTGATTTTTGTTTAGTAATAATATTTAATATAAGACACAATATTGATACAATAAACATTCAGCACTTACAAATCAAGATGTCACACTCTCCTGCCTCTCGATTTTGTTCTTTTTAGCTCATACATTCAAATGTTCTATTCTATTACTAGCCTCAAAGCCTCCTGGATTCTTATAAAGATTTGAGTACATTTACTTATTTTGCCTGGCAGCAAAATTAATAAACATATTATGATAGTTTACAATTTACTTTGTATGAGGTTTTTATGAGTAGCAATTGAGATTGCAGGATGAAGATTAAGTGCAATTCAGTTTTTAATAAGTGAGAATGTTTGTTTTTAATTGCCTTTGTAAGGTATATAAGATAAATAAATACAACATACATGTCATAGATGGATTTTCATTTGATGATCTGATAGAAACCACCAAAGGCACCAGAATTACATCAAAATCAAGCTGCATCATTTGTCCCTGGGTTCGGATCTCAAACCAGAGACTCAGTGTCATACAGTACATTGTATGTAATCTGCTCAAATAACTTGGTTTATAAAATTTATTGCACGGCGATTTGTCTGAAATGGTAGAGATTTCCTGCCTGAGCAGCACGCATTTATTTATTTATTTGATTTGATTTGCCAATTGTTTACAAGATAATAAGTATAAGTGTATACATAGTTGTGAATACATGATATGGGTACATATAAGAAAAATAAAAGAATAAGAGAAACAATAGGACAGGGACGGTAGGCACGTTGGTGCGCTTATGCACGCCCCCTACAGACCTCTTAGGAAGGGGGTGAGGTCAATAGTAGACAGTCTAAGGTTAAAGTTTTTGGGGTTTGGGGAAGAGACTACAGAGTCGGGTAGAGTATTCCAGACATTGACCACTCTATTGCTGAAGTCGTATTTCCTGCAATCAAGTTTGGTGCGGTTTACTTTGAGTTTGTATCTATTGTGTGCTCTTGTGTTGTTATGGTTGAAGCTGAAGTATTCATTGACAGGTAGGACATTGCAATGTATGATTTTATATACCATGCTTAAGTCAGACCGAAGACGGCGTAATTCAAGGTTTTCTAGTTCTAGAATTTCAAGTCTGGTGGCATAAGGTATTCTACAACGAGTAGAAGAGTGGAGAACTCTCCTTGTGAAATATTTCTGGACTTTCTCAATTGTGCTAATATCAGATACGTAATGAGGGTTCCAGACTGATGAACTGTATTCGAGTATTGGTCTAGCAAATGTTTTGTATGCTCTGGTTAGTAGTGTGATATTACCAGAGAAAAAGCTACGTAGGATTAGGTTAACAACTCTTAATGCCTTTTTGGCTATGTAGTTGCAGTGGGCTCTAGCACTTAGATCATTAGAGGTGAGTATTCCAAGGTCCTTTACAGAGCTTGGGTCATCAACAAGATCTTGACTATTCAGCTTGTATTTTATTTTCTGATTTTTTTGCCAATATGTAAGACAGAGCATTTATTTGTTGAGATTTGAAGTTGCCATTTGTTTGACCATTCAGATACATAGTCAAGATCTTTTTGTAGGGTAGCAGTATTGTCTGTGGTATTGAACAGCTTTACATCATCAGCGAAGAGAACGCAATTGCTCTTAATATGATCACAGAGGTCATTTATGTAGAGTATGAAGAGAGTTGGTCCTAGAACACTGCCCTGGGGGACACCACTATTGACAGGTACTGGATTTGATAGGACGCTCCCGATTTTGACCATTTGTTGTCTGTTTGACAGGAATGCTTCTATCCAGTTATTCAGTTGTCCAGAGATACCATAGGATTTTATTTTTAGGAGTAGTTTGTCGTGTACCACTGAATCAAAGGCTTTACAGAAGTCTATGTAGATTGCGTCTATTGCTTTGCCCTGGTCGAATGTGTGTCGTCCATATGTTTTTGCAGTGTAAGAGTTGCAGATTACAGGATAGTTTTTTTCTGAAACCAAATTGTTTATTGGAGAGTAGGTTGTTTGTCTCTAAGTGGAGGATGATGGATTGGTTAATAATTGATTCCATGACTTTACAGGTGACGCAGCATAAGGAGATTGGCCTGTAATTTTCAACTAGGCTTGGGTCTCCCTTTTTGAAGATGGGGATGACTGTGGCTTGTGACCATAGGTTAGGCAAGGAGCTGGTCCTGAAAGATTTTTCAAAGATTATGCTTAGAGGTTTGGCTATGGCAGTGGATAGCTTTCTTAAGAAGTAGGCACATATTCCATCCGGTCCAATAGATAGAGATGGTTTTAGATTACGTAGTGATTTTTCAACATTGTCTTCTGTGAAATCGATATGTATTAGATCATTGTTGTTATCTGTGGTACGGCTAGGAAATACTGGGCATGATCCATTGCTGTTTACAAATACTGAGCGAAGAATGTGTTAAAGATGTTGGCTTTAATGGTGTCGTCGTTGCAGTCTTTACCATCAGGTCCTATCAAGGGAGGGATGGACCTTGAGTCTTTTAGTTTGTTGTTTACAAAATTGTAAAAAGCACGGGTGGAATTGGTGCTTAGAAGGTTTTCCTCTTGTTTAATGTGATAATTGGTGCATTCGGTCTTTATCTGGTGGCATAAATTTTTGTATCGGTTTTTGAAATTGGCAACGTGACCAGATTTGTTTTTCCGCCAGAGTGATCTCTTTTTGGATTGAAGTTTCCTTATTGATATGGGTAATCTGCTTTTTGTTTTGTTTTGGGAGTTGTTGTTGGAACATATAGTTTGATGACTCTTTTGACTTCAAGTAAAAATATGTTGTAATGGTCTTCAACAGTATTGCATCCAGTGAATAGAGAATGCCAATCAAGGGATGAGAGATCGTTGTCTATAAGATCATAGTTGCCTTTTTTGAAGTTACAATTGGGGATTACATCATTGTGGTGATTTTTGTGTGGACGTATGTTGAGACAAAAGTCAATCATATTGTGGTCACTACTGGAAAAGGGTTCTTTAGTTTGTATTCCGTAAATTAAATTCAAACTATTGCAGAAGATGAGATCGAGGCAGTTGTTTAGTCTAGTGTTGTTGGTTACTGGTTGTTCCAGTCCCAGATTTGTAATAGCATTGTAGAAGGTTGTGTGTATGATTTCAGTTGTACAATAATTTAGGGTCCAGTCAATATGAGGTAGATTGAAATCACCAAGAAGGATAAAAGGGTATGGGCAGGATGCAGCCCATGTTAGTAATGTATTTAGCTTGTTTACATGTTCGATGTCATAATCAGGTGCTCTGTAACATAGTAAGAATCGAATTGTGATATTTAAGGATAGTTCACAGATGATGGTTTCAGGAAGGGCAAGCTCCTGGGTAACTTGGATATTTTTTAGATGTAAGGATTTTTTATAGAATATAGCAACACCACCTCCTCGACGATTTTCACGATCTGATCGGTAAACATGATAGTCTCTTACTGTGGTAATGGAGTCGGGGAGAGATGCATTGAGCCATGTTTCACAGACAAATATAATGTCGAAGTTAGCCATATTTAGGAGGATGAGAAATTCAGGTATTTTATTCACGAGGCTTCTTGCATTGAGTAGTTTGCATTTAAGGCTGGCAGTAGTTGGAATTGAGGTAGTTGGGGGCGTGCGTGCCTAGTCTTGGGTGATGGTGGATCGGTTGAGGTAGGGTTGTGGTTGAGGGTAAAAGCTGAGTATTGGGTTGCGTGGCTTACTTTTGATACAGTCAGCATGGTAGTCAATGTACAGGTCCTTCTCTCCATTGTCTAGACGGTTTTTGAGTTCGATGCGGAGTACACGGGAGCAGGCACGTTGCTGTATGGTTAGGTCAGGGCGGCAACGGAGGTTCTTATGGTTGGTGTTGGTTTTGGCGAGTGAGTTTATAGTATAAATGAATTTACGTTTGCTTGACTAGAAGGCCTCCAATGTCCTTTCCAACTCTGTTATTCTGTTAAAATGGCCTGTGCCTGGATAGGGTAAGGGCAGAATGTTCCAGATATATAAATATTAACACTGCTATGCTACTCCCCAAATATATTAATTCTTTCCTAATCTTACTTTTAAATATATATCCTATGTAATTGCAATTGACTTTTTCTATAACTCTTTCATCATTCCATATTTCCAATACAGGTAGTCCTCGACCATAATTGAACCCAAAATGTACGTTCTTAAACAAGACAGATGTTAAGTGAGTTTCCCCCCATTTTATGACCTTTGTCAGTTGTTAAGTGAATCACTGCAGTTATTAAATTAGCAACAGATGTTAAGTGAATCTGGCTTCCCTATTGATTTTGCTTGTCAGCAGATGGCAAAAAGTGATCAGGTGACCCTGGGATAAATACTCATAAATATGAGTCAGTTGCCAAACATTTGAATATTGATCACGTGAACATGGGGATGCAGCAATAGTTATAAGTGTGAAAAATGGTCATAACACACTTTTTTCAGTGCTGTTATAAATTTGTATGGTCACTAAATGTGCTGCCCCGCTCCCCCCAGCAACAAGAGTTAAAGCAAGAGTTCTACAGGAGCTTAATCAAACCCCCAAACAAGTCCTTGGAAATTTTTATTTTTTTATTTTTTTACTGTATATTTTATTTTTTTATTTAATTTGATTTGTCAATTGCTTACAAGATAATAGATATAAGAATAAATATAGTTATGAATCCATGAAATGGATTCATATAAGAAAAATAAAAGAAACAATAGGACAGGGACGGTAGGCATGTTGGTGCACTTATGCACACCCCCTACAGACCTCTTAGGAAAGGGGTGAGGTCAAATGTAGACAGTCTAAGGTTAAAGTTTTTGGGGTTTGGGGAAGAAATCACAGAGTCAGGTAGAGTGTTCCAGACATTGATCACTCTGTTGTTGAAGTTGTATTTCTTGCAATCAAGTTTGGTGCGGTTAGCCTTGAGTTTGTATCTATTGTGTGCTCTTGTATTGTTATGGTTGAAGCTGAAGTATTCATTGACAGGTAGGACATTGCAATGTATGATTTTATATACCATACTTAGATCAGACTGAAGATGGCATAGTTCTAGGTTTTCTAGGTCTAGAATTTCAAGTCTGGTGGTATAAGGTATTCTGCAATGAGTAAAAGAGTGGAGAACTCTTCTTGTGAAATATCTCTGGACTTTCTCAACTGTATTAATATCCGATATGTAATGCGGGTTTCAGACTGATGAGCTGTATTCGAGTATTGGTCAAGCAAATGTTTTGTATGCTCTAGTTAGTAGTGTGATATTACCAAGAAAAAACTACGTAGGATTAGGTTAACAACTCTTAATGCCTTTTTGGCTATGTAGTTACAGTGGTCTCTAGCACTTACATCATTAGAGATGAGAATTCAAAGGTCTTTGACAGAGTTTGGATCATCAACAAGGTCTTGACTGTTCACCTTGTATTTTATTTTCTGATTTTTTTTAGCCAATTTGTTGAGATTTGAAGTTGCCATTTGTTTGATCATTCTGATACATAGTTGAGGTCTTTTTGAAAGGTAGCAGTATTGTTGGTGGTGTTGAATAGCTTAACATCATCGGCAAAGAGAACACAGTTGCTCTTAATATGATCACAGAGGTCATTTATGTAGAGTATGAAGAGGGTTGGGGGATACCACTGTTGACAGGTACAGTATTTGACAGGACGCTTCCAATTTTGACTATTTGTAGTCTGTTTAACAGGAATGCTTCTATCCAGTTATGCAGGTGTCCAGAGATACCATAAGATTTTAGTTTTAGTATTAGTTTCTCGTGTACCACTGAATCAAAGGCTTTACAGAAGTCTATGTAAATTGCTTCTATTGCTTTGCCCTGATCGAGTTGTATAGTCCATATGTTTTTGCCGTGTAAGAGTTGCAGATTACAGGATAGTTTTTTCCTGAAGCCAAATTGTTTATTAGAGAGTAGGTTGTTTGACTCTAAGTGGAGGATAATGGATTGATTGATAATTGATTCCATGACTTTACAGGTGATGCAGCATAAAGAGATTGGTCTGTAATTTTCAAATAGGCTGGGGTCTCCCTTTTTGAAGATGGCAATGACCGTGGCTTGTGACCATGGGTTAGGCAAGGAGCTGGTCCTGAAAGATTTTTAAAAGATTATGCTTAGAGGTTCGGGTATGGTAGTGGATAGCTTTTTTAAGAAGTAGGCACATATTCCATCCGGACCAATAGATTGCGTAGTGCTTTTTCTCCATTGTCTAGACGATTTTTGAGTTCTGTGCGGAATACACAGTAGCGAGCACATTGCTATAAGGTCAGGGTGAGAACAGAGGTTCTTATGGTTGGTGTTGCTTTTGGCGAGTGAATTTATAATATAAATGAATTTACGTTTGCTTGATTCATTTTTGCAAATGACCCTGCAGAAGCATGGGGCCATCGAGCCGTCTCTGTTTTTGAACTCTGTGCCGATGCGGGAAATGTCAAGTATTTCATCAGGGGAGATGGTTGATGCTTGATAGTCACTGATGATGTTGTGGACAATTGTGATGTCATCATTATCATTGATGTCCTCTAGACCAAATAAGATGGTGTTTGTACGTTTCTGTTCGTGCTCGACAGCTTCTCTGACGAGGATTGGGAAATCACCCCCTTGTTGTGCAGGTGTAGATTCCAAGCTCAATACAGCAACAGTCACTGGGCAATCAAGTCTAATGGGAACACACCAAGTCCAGGAAAGCAGGTCAAGAGTTGAAAATGGCATGAGCACACAAAGCGCAGAATTGGGCATATTGCTCCAGCAACACTCAAGGCCTCAGGGAAGAGTTAATTAAGCAATGCCAGTGTAGCCCTTCATGAGAAGTGACGTTGCTGATCAGCGTTGTACCTGTCTGTTCTCTATGTCCTTGGATCAGGAGGAGGTTTGCACTCCATCTCCTCATTACTAACAGGCCCTAGCCTAGAGCCTCCTGGCCAACTTGTTGTAGCTGCAGCTCATATCCCTCAGCCTCAGCCTGTAACTCATCCAATCCACCCAGTTGAGGCTCCTCCATCAGGATAGCATTCTTTGAGCTCCTATCCTGACCAATACTCGACTTCATACTTTCCTCTGAAGTCTCATACATATCCTTCTCTTCTGAACATGCATCTGGAAAGGGTCCAGGGGTTGATCCATTACACTAAATATACTGTTGTAAGTCAAGGACTACCTGTATTATAACTAGATTAAACAAATGATAATTCATCACCTAAAATCTGATAACCAAATATTCTTAAGCCAATGTGTCAATGTTCTAATTGAAAAGATTTTTACCTTTAGTTTCAAAAGATTGTTTCAACTTAAACATCAAAAATTAAACCAGAAATAGTATGCATTCCTGTTGTTAATAAATCTCAAGTGCAATAAATTGGATATTATTTTCCTACATCATCTCTTTTGTAAGAAACATCAAGCATATGGGTAATTGTATAATATTAGAGTGTATGCCTTTTAAAGCTTTTATAGAAATTGTTACATAGATGTTTAATTGAAGATTATATTAAACACACAGAAGTGATTATCTGGTAATCAAAAAAATAAAATGTCAGAAAAAGATTGCCAAAATATTTCTCTGAAACTATAAATGACTTTTTTATTATGCTTATTTCCTTCTCAGTTATATACCCCTTCCTCATGTTTTATTCCAGTAATATGCTTGAAGTGAATCAAATTGTAAAAGAGACAGGCGCTCTATTAAGGTACTGCTAGCTAGCAATTACTCTTCTGTTCAGGGCTTTCCTAAAAGTGGAAATCTGTTCTGTCATGTGAGAATCACTGAGAACAAGCAGTCCCTCAATGAAAATTCGCATCTACAACCTCTTTATATCTGTCACCAACAAAATTCTTTTTTTTATAATTCTGAAACTTCTTCATCAACCTTTGATACTTATTTCATAATTTAAACAATTCTTGGATTTCCATCCTGCCTCAGTTCATTTCCTTATCTGCGTATCAGGTATTATTTCTTATCATACCGAAAGCAATGGAAACACAAGGTAATTGGCTGGAAACCTTGGTGATTTTATACTTCTGAGAGAGAGTCTCTGTGTGGCATATTGAAGTAAAAACAGGTCTGTAACTTAGTCTTCTTTGTTCATGAACAAAGTTTCATATAGAATTAAACGGAAAATGGGGTACTAATAATTTGATTATTCAACTATAAAACAATAATAAAATTAAGAAAATTCATAGTATGATTCAGAAATAATCAGAAGATGAAAGAAAAATGTGCCTGATGACAAAAACTAAATCATATTTTAATTTGCTTTAAAATTTATTACTGGCTATGATACTATAGTCAGAATAACTCTGAATTTGAAAACATTATGCTTCAACTTTTATTAAGCTGCCTGTTATGAGTATCTCTGAGTACATAATTAACACTGAATTATAAATAGCACCAACAATAACATTTCATTCTGTTAGAACAGTGGTGGCTAACCTTTTGGGGCTCCTGTACTGAAAAGGGGCATTGGTACTTACCTGACACGCCCTTTCTCTGTGAGTTGTGAAGAGCATCCATTGTTTGGGATGATGCTTCTGTTTCTCGTTTGATAGGTTGGGCTTTAATTGAGAGGACGTTCCTCCTCCTCCACGGGACTCCTCCCTAGCATCCCCAGTTTTGGCAAAGTCGAAGTGATGAAATATTTCTTCTCCTTCACCCTTTCTAATACTTGGCCGGAATAACATCCCACCAGATGAATAAGGGTGGGGATGGATGCTCTTCACAGCTCACAGAGAAAGGGCGTGTCAGGTAAGTACCAACGCCCCTTCTCCAGATGAGCTGTTCAGAGCATCCATTGTTTGGGACATACCAAAGCTTGGCGTGTCCTACGGGAGGGCTTACGTCTGGTTCAGATTCCCCTTTTTCTTGGTCCCTATGGACCCTTTGTAACACTTTCCTGTCAAAGGCAGCCTCCGCAGAGGCGAAGACATCATTCTAATAGTTTCTAAATAAAAGGCTATGGTGAGGCCCATTTTGTCGCCTTGTAAATTTTCGCTATTGGCGCTTGTGGCCCATGTTGTCAACATCGCAGCGCTCCAGGTCGAATGAGCAGTGATGCCCCTGGGTACAGGAAGAGATTGTGTCTCATAGGATTTGGGAATTGTGCTCTCAGCCACTTACTGGTCATTGAGGAAGGGATCTTGCACGCAATGGTGGGTGGTTGAAAAGAAACGAAGAGAATCTTTGTTTCCTAACACACATCGTGCAGTTGAAATATATGCAGAAAGCTCACCTTACATCTAGATTGTGGCATTGTCGTGCCAGATTTTATGTCAGTTTCAGACAAGTGTACGGGAGTATCAGTTTCTATGGTCTGTGGAAACCCAAAATTATCTATGGGTGAAAGATGGATCTGGACTACGGACCACTTTGTCTGTGTGAAAAATACAGAGCTCCTGTCTAACTGACAAGGCTACTAGATCCAAGATGTAACTGGCCGATGTAATGGCAACCAAGAGAACCACCTTGTACGTTAGGAATGGAGACGCATGGTCTACATGGGCTCAAAGGGACTTTTCTTGAGTGCGGTAAGGACCTTGTTGAGGTCCCATGTGTGCTATCAATGCACTACAGGAGGCTGTAAGATTGTAGCCCCGTGCAAGAAAATGGCATATGCGTGGGTGATGAGAGATGGACTGAAAGTCTCTCCTAGTGATGACCGATGCTAAGGCCTCCCCTTTGCCTGTTTATATAAACAAGATAATAATGAAATGCTAAGGCCTCCCCTTTGCCTGTTTATATGAACAAGATAATAATGAAATGTCATATAAATAACACTGCCGTCTAACAGGTGTTCCCCTGAAATGGACAGCCAGAGCCATCAGAACCTTCGTAAGAACCTTGGCAGATGACAACCCAAAGGACAGTGCAATGTATTCAAAATGTTGAGTATTGTAACAAAAACTAAGAGTTTTGCTATGTGGGGATCTAATTGGAATGTGGGGATGCGCCTCCATTAAGTCAATGGAGGGTAGAAAATCGCCCCTTCTGAAACTCAGAAGTATGGAGTTCAGTATACTCATCTTAAGCCTCCTATGAACTATGGATCAATTAAGTCATTTTAAAACTAAAATTGCCCCTGCTGATCTGGTGCCACAGGTTGGTTGCCTGGATCTCCAATAAATGAACAATAGCTGTCTCCATCATGCTCCCTTTAACAGGATCCCCAGAGAGAGGGCAAGTAATGCAAAAGTTCCGGGGAGAGGATGGAAATTCTATAGCCAGGCCTAATCTTCTGATACCTCTAACCCAGGAAACAGAGGTAGAGGCATCCCATCTGTCCGTGAAAGGCTTGAGCCTTCCACCAATAGGGGCACAGTCGTGAGGCCTATGTTGTGCCTCAGAGACCTCTATTTCATATTCCTCAAGAGATTCTTTTGCTCTGCCCTCCCCTTCAGTATCTATCTCCAGACTGTTGGTGATTCATTCTGGGGACGGTCCCTGGAGTCTGGAGAGAAAAAGTCCCTGGTAGAGGGAACAAAGGAACCCTCCAAAAAGCTGGGAAGGACTATTTTGGGGTCTATGAAAAGAGAGGAACATTTTCTGCTTCTAATCTCTATCAGAGATAGGTCAGGGGCACCACCAACCAAATTATCTCCCTATATTGGGGAGAAAGCAAGCTTCCATTAGTTGTGTGATATCTGCTTGCCAATGTCTGAGCCATAGCAGTAGGCGAGGAGTAACCTGAGATGCCCTGGCTTGAGCAGATAATTTAATAAGAGTTTTGCGGCATCCTTGTGTGCCCTAATATTGGAATAATCTCCCTCAGATGGCGGAACAACTTGAGAGACGATCTAGTAAAAAAAGGGGGGTGCGGCCGACTCCGCTCTTATGGCCCTCACATCAGATCGACATGCCCTACATGGGGACAACTCGACCCTGTATATCCTTTGACTCGAGAGCCTCTTCTGCTTCTGTTGGAATTGCAGAGGAAGATGATAATTGCCATTATTGTTTTATCTACTATCGTGGTGATGAGAAATTTAGCAGAATGAGAAAATCAAATTAAAAAATTGCTATCATATCCTGTAAGAGGGATATATGCCACTGAAGAGACCCCTTGTTTCTGGACAAGGTCCAAGAACCTCTGTTGGACAGTTATGACTTTTTCTTACATTATTGGTTGGGAGAAGATTAAATCGTCTGACCCCCCCCCCCCTTATAGTAACGATTGTTGGGCCGAGGGGAATGGAATATCAAGGCAGGCAGAAGGTTTTGTTTTTTTAAACAACAGAGACTTGAAAAAAGTCTGAGGGCGAAACAGACCTGAAGGTCGGTGGTCTGGCTTAATGCCTTCAATGTTTGAAATGCCCCCCTTTTTTAGGGGATCCGCCTCTTACAGATTTTGGTCACTGTTGTGAGTAGACCCTTCCTCAACTTGTTCCATCTGGTCCCTAGTTCTCCCTCATCCTGTGTATCATATGAATGTGTAACTGGATTATATAATACTCCCCTGAAGGAGGTACCTGCTGGTAATGATGGTCTATTCTGCATATTAACTAAATCGAGTGAGAATCAAGGTCAGATTGTGGAGGCTGCCTAGCCATCAACTTCTACTGTGCCCCGGCTGCGATGCCTCTTCAAGTTGCCATGTCCCTCCAGGCCTTCAATTTGTCAGGGATATCCTCTGGGAGGAGGAATTCTGGTGTGGTCCCACAACTGTCTGTCAGGCCTGGGTTGAAGGCCTGAAGGCCTGGGTTGAACCGCTCCCTCTGAGGCTCTCCTGGATGGCGTTGAGAGATCCAGGGATGGAGGCAAGGTGAAATATGGAACATTTCACAAATTGTGTGTCATCCTTGCACAGGGGCCATGCTAATCTTCTCTGTATCATTCCAGTTTTAGTATATGTGCTGCTGAAGCAAGCATTCTGGAACTGGGACCAGCCTGGCTGGGGAAGAGGACTGAGACTTCTGTTCAACCTCCCTCATGCATTTTTTTTTAAATTTAAGATATACTCATCTAATGCATTTTGGTGTCTCTTGACATCCTTTGTTGCCTTAGAGGTCTCTCTAGGACGTTTTTACCTACTTTGAGTTGGTTTATTGTCCTCTGGTGGTATTTTTGGTTGCCCTTGAAGATTCTGACCTAAAGCCCACAAGGTGAGATATCTATATCTATATATCTATATGTGTATGAGATATTAATGGACTGTTGACTGCTCCAGAGGACTGATATAAACAAAGGCAGGGAATCCTCTTGATATTTGCTCTCCCCTCCCCGTTTTTTGGTAAATTCAATTTGTTATTATGTTATTATTCATAATATTGATATCATTAATATTGTTATTATTGATATTTTTGTTATATCTGTGCACAGCTACTAACATAAATTGTTGTGCAGTTACCTAACTCATAATTAGATGACTGAATATGGAATCAAATTGTGAGGCCAAATAGAGAACACCTTTCAGGACCTGTATTGCAATTGGGTGATCCTGCAGTCACTGGCGCTCAACAGCTTCCTGCCCAGATGGACACAGGCCTTGGTGCTCGCTGTTACTGTGCTGCTAGAATTCTGTGAGGGCTGCCAACTGAAAAAAGAAGCCCAATAGTCAACCTCAGAAAGAGGTCCGTAATCGGCATAAATGTCCCCTGGATCCTCACGGAGATCCTTGTGAGGGGAAGTGGCCTCTCAACAGATAATGCCATGGAATTCTTATAAACAAAATGATACCGGCATTGTTTTAGTCATCAAGATGTAGCATCAACCATTACCTTTGAATGTGAGCCGATGCAAATCTAACTAGAATTTGAGAATTTGAGCAGGAGAACTCAGAGTCCTCCGGCTCCACCTGATCAATAGCCCTTGCTTCTTCTATATACTTTGTGGGAGTATATCTGAAATTACAGAATCTCCTGTGGAGAGATACCTGAGGGTAAGGATGCTCTGTCCTGCTTAGTGACTGGAGTTATAGGGAATTCCAGTCAGAAGGAGCGCTCTGTTGTTCAGAGCAGTATGCTGCACCCCCGCAGAGATACATTGGCGTATTGCTAATTCCATCCACAGTCACATTTTTGTGAACCTGCTTTCATCTGTGAAGAGCACAGGGCACCAGTGGCGAATTTGCCAATCTTGGTATTCTCTGGCAAATGCCAAATGTCCTGCATGGTGTTAGGCTGTAAGCTCAACCCCCACCTGTGGACGTCGGGCCCTCATACCACCCTTATGGAGTGTGATTCTGACAGTTTGAGCAGCCACATGCACATCTGTGGCCCGCTGGAGGTCATTTTGCAGGGCTCTGGCAGTCCTGTCCCTCCTTGCACAAAGGCGGAGGTAGCGGTCCTGATGCTGGGTTGTTGCCCTCCTATGGCATCCTCCATGTCTCCTGATGTACTGGACTGTCTCCTGGTAGCGTCTCCATGCTCTGGATACTACGCTGACAGACACAGCAAACCTTCTTGCCACAGCTCGCATTGATGTGCCATCCTGGATGAGCTGCACTACCTGAGCCACTTGTGTGGGTTGTAGACTCCGTCTCATGCTACTACTAGAGTGAAAGCACCGCCAGCATTCAAAAGTGACCAAACCATCAGCCAGAAAGCATAGGAACTGAAAAGTGGTCTGTGGTGACCACCTGCAGAACCACTCCTTTATTGGGGATGTCTTGCTAACTGCCTATGCTTTCCACCTGTTGTCTATTCCATTTGCACAACAGCATATGAAATTGATTGTCAATCAGTGTTGCTTCCTAAGTGGACAGTTTGATTTCACAGAAGTGTGATTGACTTGGAGTTACATTGTGTTGTTAAGTGTTCCCTTTATTTTTTATATAGTGGGCCATATATAGAGCATGATGTTGTGGCCTGGTGGTGAAGATGCTTGCTTCCCATTTGGAAGGTTGTAGCTAGTGGCAGATAGTACTCTCTCAAAGGGCAAAGAGAAAATATCAGGCACAGCCATTGAGAATGCCTATCTCTAAGATCCCAAAAGATACAGTTTGCCAACAGGACCTGGCATGAACCAACCCTGTCTTAACTGATCACACATGCAGAAACTATCAGAGTATATTTCTCAATTTTTCTAATATTTTTCTAATATTTCTAATATTTTTCTAATATTTTTAATACCAAATATCTAACGTTGGCATGCAATTTTTCTTCAATTTATGGACTACAAATATTCTTGATGCTACCATCATAAATACGAGTATGTTTTATTTTTTATATTTTCCTTCAAAGAGCAATAAAATATATAATTCTTTTTTTAATTAGCACAGGTGATATACAGATTGTTTTTATCACTCTAAAAACTAATTCTTGACATTGCCAAAATGTGCATCTTTTATCCAAAAAACTTATGAGGAAGATTTCCTTGGTCATTGGTATAAAAAATATGGTTTATCAAATTCTCAGGTTTCACTGAATTTTTCCTAACTTTAATTTAATTTTCCAAATTTCTCATGATCTCTGAACATTGCAAAAATCAACATTCAGTGTTCTTATAGAAATCAAAGGCAATCCATTTCCCTATTTAAAAAATAGATATATGCTGATACAGAATTGAAAACTGTTGATTGAAAGATGGTCTTATTGACATGGACTATGAAACATTTTCATTTTTGTTTTAATTGCATACTAATAAAAACACAATGAAAATATTCAAGAGAAAAATACTTTTTCAAGCTGTACTTAACTGAACAACACTGTCACAATAAGAAACAAAAATATATAAAAAATTTCTCCTAACTTCATGCCCAAAGTTGATTCAAATATGAAACACATTTTCAGCTTATTATCCTCAGACAATGCTGCCAATCTACAGATTCCTAAACAATGACAAGCCTATAAAAATGTTTATGCAGTAAAAGGGCGTTGGTACTTACCTGATACGCCCATTCTCTGTGAGCTCTGAAGAGCATCCAGTGATGGGGAGGTGCTCCAGTCCCTTCTAGGGAGGCTGGGCTTAAACTTGAGGACACTCCTCCTCCTTCACGAGACTCCTTAGCGTCCCCAGTTTTGCGAAGCTGAGGTATTGATACCCTATATGCTTAAGCCTATGTAATAACCTTGGCCAGAACAGATCCCCTACCAGATGGAATAAAAGGGTGGGGCTGGATGCTCTTCACAGCTCACAGAGAACGGGCATATCAGGTAAGTACCAACGGCCTTTCTCCCATGAGCTGTTCAAAGCATCCAGTGATGGGACATACCAAAGCTTGGCACTGTCCTAAGGGAGGAACTCCGTCTGGGTTGCAGACCTAACTGTCTCTGAAATAACTTGCTGCAAAACTCGCCTACCAAATAAAGCCTCAGCAGAAGCAAATACGTCAATTTTATAATTTCTAATAAATGGAGATGGAGAAGCCCAGGTTGCAGCTCGGCAAATCTCCTGTATTGTAGTATGGGTTGTAGTATAGAAATCGAAGCATGGTGGTCCTTAGTGGCTCAAAGGGACCTGTAATAAGGGTCAATAGTACCTTATTTAAGTCCTAAGTTGGATATTGGTGCACTACGGGAGGCCCTCAAGTTCTTGGCACTGTGCAGAAAACTCCGAATGCGAGGGTGATGAGATATGGAGGTAAGATCATCCCAAGATATGACCAAAACCAGGGCCGACACCTATCTCTTCAGACCATTGGTTGATAACCCTTTGTTTAGGCCCTCCTGTAAAAATTCTAATTGCCCTGCTGATGGCGAAGTGGGGTCGATCTGAACCCTCTGACACCAACAGCAGAAGCTAGACCAGGTGGCCTCATAGATTCGGTTCGTCGAAGGACGTCGAGCTGATTGAATAGTGTGAATAACTTGAGTAGAAAGGTGTTCATCTCTCAGACGTCACTGTTCAACTTCCATACAGCTAAGTTTAGCCATTGGGTTTCCAGGTGTAGCACTGGGCCTTGAGACAGCAATATGACCGATGATGGGATCCTCCACGGTGGTACTGTTGAGAGGTCCTTCAGGTCCGTGAACCATGCTCGCCTTGGCCAATAAGGAGCCGCTAATAGCAGGTCCGCTTTTTCTTCCAGCAACTTCTGAATCAATTTGGGGATCATGGGGAGGGGAGGAAAGGCGTATAGCAGTCTGGTGGGCCAGTGACATCTGAGGGTGTTCACGTCCTCTGCTCCCTGCGATGGGTAACAAGAAATGAATCAGGGAAGCTGTGCACTGATTGGGGACGCAAACAGGTCGACTACCAGTTGGTCCAAACTCCAAGTAACCTCCAGAAAGATCTTGGGGTCCAGACACCACTCTGATTGGTCTAACGTGGCTCTGCTGAGCCAATCCACTTGTACATTCGCTACTCCAGATATGTGCTCCGCCTTTAGAGAGTGAAGATGGATTTCGGCCCACAGGAATAGTCTTTCTGCTTCCC
This sequence comes from Notechis scutatus, assembly GCF_049901735.1. Taxonomy (NCBI): domain Eukaryota; kingdom Metazoa; phylum Chordata; class Lepidosauria; order Squamata; family Elapidae; genus Notechis; species Notechis scutatus. Next base: position 30,414,068 of record NC_142025.1, on the reverse strand, counting down.
TCATTAGTAGATTGGAATGAGTGCCCCTTGTTTGTTGATATGGGCCTTTGTAGTTATGTTGTCTGTTAAGACGAGCACGTGTTTGCAATGGAGATGTGGGAGGAATTGTCGGAATGCCATGTACAATGCTCTTAGATCTAGCCAGTTGATATTGTGTGCCTTCTCTAAATCCGTCCAAAGGCCTTGCGCTGTATGTGATTAGAAGTGCCCCCCCCATCCCACTAGACTGGCATCTGTTGTAACAATCGACCTGTGTGGATCCTTGAAAGGGCATCCCTTGTTGATTTCAGGTCGTGTCCACCATCGTAAAGACCTGAGAACAGTTGATGGAACTTTTACGCAAATCCTGGCGTCATCTCTCCCAGTGCACTGGTGTGGCAACAGGAACCATTGCAGGGTTCTTGTATGGAACTGGGCCCAAGGGATAATAGAAATACAAGAAATCATTTTTCTGAGCAATTTAGAAAGGAGACATAGTTGTACTTTCCTAAGAGTTCTGATCTGTTGAGCCAAATTTCTAATGCTTTCTTGTCTGTCAGGGGAGAGGAAAACTTTGCCTTCCAGGGTGTCAATGATGGTGCCAAGGTGAATGAGTCTAGTAGAGGGTGTTAAATGACTTTTCGACCAATTGATTGAGAACCCATGTTGTTGTAGGGTTACAAGTGTAGTTTGAGTGTGCAAATTTGCTTGATTGATGGAAGATGCCAGAATAAGAATGTCATCCAAGTAGCATTGAAGTCAGATGGACCTATCTCTGAGTGAAGCTGTCAAGGCAGCCAAGACCTTTGTAAAGGTTCTGGGAGCTGAAGCTAGGACAAATGGGACAGCAATATATTCGTAATGGACGTTGTTGTAACAGAATCGAAGGAATTTGAGACTTCCGGTTTGCCAGGCTTCGGCGGCGGCAGGGATCCGCGGTTCCTGCTGCGCTCGCTGCCTTGGTGCCTCCGATCCAGACGGATTTGGAGGATATAGCTGCCCCGTAGAGGCAGCTGAAGACAGGGGGGATCCGGACAGGAGTTTGGGGGTGTCGCCTTTTCCCAAGGCGGTAGAGCGGCAGTCAGCAATGGCCGCCACAAAGAAGCCTGCAGCTGGACAAGATCGTGCAGGAGGAAGAAAGGAAAAGTTTTTCTTTGGCTGAACCGGGATAACGAGGAACCTTCAAAAACCTGGAAATTTGATTTTTTGATTGCTACATTGTTTCCCAGAAAAGATTGCAAGCGGCAGAAGAAAGTTTTGAAAGGGAAAGTTATTTTTTCTCACTCTCCTTCCCTACGGAAATAGCTGATGGAAATCTGAAAAACCTGCTTGGGCATAGAAGGTAAATAAACCTAAAAATTAAAGCCAAGGGGATAAAAGATTTTGGAACATTGGAATTTAAAATTAAACTTTACTGCTATAAGTGGGAAGGAAGAGGTAAAAAACTTATTCTAAGATTCCATAAGATTCCATTGCTTGGAGTTTATAAGACTTAGAAATATGTGCTAATAAGGCTTCCAAAAAATCATTTTGAAATTGTAACTGAACTTTACCCCAGGAAGAGAAATTAAACAAAAAAGAAGAAGAAAGTGTTAATGAGACAGTTTGTTCTGATTTGGACTGCTTTGTGACTTTGTGACTTTGTGACCTTTGGGCAACTATCTTTTGAAAGACTAAAAACATTTGGGTTGCTTTTTTTTTAAAAAAAAGAAGATGACATTATCTGTGGAAGAACTACAAATGGAATATCAAAAGTTACAAGAAGAGGAGCAAGAAGGCAAGGGCTCTTCTGGATCTGTTTTTCACTTTTTGGAAATGGCGATTTTTACTTACCAAGAAATACAACAACAAAAGGACTGGGATGAAGAAGAAGAAGCCATCTTTAATGGACAAAAAGTTATAGTTGAGGAAAAGAAAAAAGGGGGAGTGAAAATGGAGAATTCAGAACTTAAAAAAGCAACCAAGAAAGGGAAAAATAAGATGAAAAATCGATACAATGTCAGAAAGCAACAGAAAAGAGAAACACAACAGAGAGAGAAGATTAAGAGAGTGGAATTTGAGAGATGGGGGGGCAAAAAGATTAGAATTTATAAGAAAGGAAGGGGAAAAGGAAAGAGAAGTCATAAAGGTTTAAAATAAGATGCTAAAAAACAGATTTTTTTCAGAGATAAAGGGTAAGAGTTATTAAAAAAAAATGATTTTGCAAAAGTACATAAGATTGTATTGTAGATATTAGTATTTGAAATTGAGTTAGAAAATTGAACTATTATATGAGTTAATAATGCATTAAAGGGAATGTATAAAATGTTTAAGAGTTAACAATAGAGTTTAATATTTTATCGAATATTGTTTTTATTATATTATAAACTCAATTCCTTTTCTATTTTTGTTTTATTATTCTAAAATGTATTACTTAGAACGTACTAAGCAAAATCAGTGTGGAAAGTATGTATTATTTCAAGTGTTAAATTTAGGGGAAAGATAGAAAGTTGTCACGCTTCAACCAGTGATTACAGGAGAAATATTGTATTAGAAAGAAAAGATAAATAGATGATTGAAAGAGAATGGACAAAGGATACAAGTATAATTATTATTTAAATTGAGACGAAATAAACATAATAGAAGTAAGAGAGTGAATAGAGGAGAGAAAATATATAGAAAATACAGAATGCTAAATAAGATATGAAATAGTATATTAAGCGAGCATGAATTTGATTTATGTCTGTACAAAAAGAGGTAACACGGGGTAAGCCGCTTTCCAAAAAGAAGTTTTATGTATTTATGTTTTGTGTTTTGTTTGTCTATGTCTGAATTAATCAAATTTTAGAAGAATGTAAGAACAACATTGGAAGAGAATAATGAAATTGTAAATAAGACAGATGGATATAAAGAATATATATAATCTAAGACAAAAGAAATATAATTGAATAATAGAAGGAAAGGGAGAAATAAAGAGAAGTTGGGATAAGATATGAAGTTGAATAGATAAGATAAATACATATGTTAAATTATGTTTGTATGGAAATGTGATAATTTGGAATTATTCTGTCTTTAAATAAGATGTCTTATTGATTTTTTCAGAAAAGATGCTTTATGTTATTACATTCTACGTTTAGTTTGTTTATATATTGTTTTTTAAAAATTAATAAAATTTGTTTAAAAAAAAAAAACAGAATCGAAGGAATTTGAAATGTGAGGGCCTAATTGGGATATGTAAGTAAGCTTCCGTGAGGTCTATGGAGGTAAGGACATCATTTTTTTCTGATGCTGAGTAAGATGGATTGGAGAGTGGTCATTTTAAATTTTCGGTAAACTAAATATTGGTTTAGACGTTTTAAGTCCAGGATTGCCCTCCACCCACCCACCCCCGAACTTTTAGGGACCGCAAAGAGGTGCGAATAAAAACCAAGACCTTTTTGATTAGAAGGGACAGGTTGTATGGCCTGGATCTCTAGTAGATGTGCTATGGCTGTGTCCATGAGAAACCTTTTTTCTGTGTCCCTGGAAATTGGGGACTTCATAAAAAAATCCAGGGGGGGATGGAGCTGAACTCTAGTGCCAGACCAAATCGTACTGTGTTCCTGACCCATGCGTCAGTGGTAGAGGAGTCCCATTGGTCAGCAAACACTTTTAGGCGACCGCCAATGGGAATCTCGTTGTGGTCATTACTTGGACCTGCGGAAGGGCCTAGATACTGTTCCTTGAAATTGTCTCCTAGGATGGAGTCCCCTTCTATATCTGTCCCCAGGTTCAATTCTATCTGTCTGTTGTCTGAATCCAGGCTGTCTTTGATAGTAGGGTTGGTAGAAGGGGCGAAAGGAACCCCTACAAAAGGGCTGTGGTGATCTGGACTCTGATCGATGAAAGAGAGAAGAATTTTCTTTTTGGTTCTGGTTTCAATTAGGAGGGGTTCAAGCGCACTGCCAAATAGTTTGTTCTCCGAGATGGGAGCTGAGGCAAGCCGCCACTTGTGCTTGACGTCTGCCTGCCAATGCCTGAGCCAAAGTAACCTTCTAGACACAATTTGGGAAGCAATGGCCCTAGAGGAAAATTTAACTACATTGAAGGTAGCGTCTGCCGAAAACTCTGCAGCTGCGATTAATTTAGTCACATCTTGATGTGCCCTAATGTTTAATTAAATTAATTTCATGTCCTGTGGCTTTAAGGTGCTGGAAAAGGGAAGAAGTATTTTCTTTTCTGACTGCGTTCTTGTGTTCAGTGATGAGTGCATTTATTCTCCTGTTGGTTTGTGCAATGTATGTGGCTGGGCAATTGTTGCATGGTATTTCATAAACTCCTTGGTTTTCTAGCTGGATCTTGTCTTTGGGGTTTCTTAGGATGTTGGCTATTTTTTGGTCAGTGCCAAAGGCTGTCCTGATATTGTGCCTGTGGAGAATTTTGCTGATTTTATCTGTGGTGCCTCTAATTAAAGCCACAGGACATGAAATTAATTTTGAGGGAACCAAATTAATCTCCAATACTGAACACTTCAACAATAATCAGGGAAGCCATCGAAATAGAGAAACACCCCCATAACATGAATAAATGGGGTGATACCTCCCGCCTACCAGACATCTGGAAACTAGCCCTTATCAACAAACAAGTCCCAGCCACAAAAACCAATACAAGACCCAAAACAACACATGACGCCACCACCAATCTCCCTCACCAGACTCAAACCCAAACCCACCCCATAAACGAAAGGCAACCACCGTCCAGAAACCAGACCACGGCTGCATCACCAGCTGCCACACACCCTGACCCCCAAACCAAGCAAATTGACACACGCCATGAACACATAGCCAGGCCACAAACTCGGAGCCAAACCAAAACCCAGAACATCACATCACAGCCACCTGCTCAGGTATCACATCACGTAACTCAGGAGGTTACACCACAAAACCTCAGGATGTCATAACACAGCCAATGACCCAGGAGATTACAGCACAAGACCCAGGATGTCACAACAATAGAACTCAGAAGGTCATCACCCAGGTCATTACAACCCAGGAGATGACAGCACAAGACCCAGGATGTCAAAACAATAGAACTCAGAAGGTCATCACACAGCCCATTACCCAGGTCGTTACAACACAGGAGGCGGATAGACACACAGCCAATCAGCCATACATGTTCTTACAAAAAAGCCAGCCAATCTGCAAACATCAAGTCCATCAACCAATCAAGAACTGACAACATAGCCAACCTCCCCACCAGTATATATAGGGAGACGGCAGCTCCAATCACACTTTGCTCGCACAAGCAGGAAGCCGAAAGCACCAGCCTGAAGATGGCGAGTGGGACCTCGTTGAAACATTGCCAAGATACTCTCAATCTTACATGGCAAAAGAAACGAACACACCAAGACACATACACACACACACATCTTTTAATAACTTAAAGATTTGTAGAATTTAAGTCAATCAAGTCAATTTTTGAATAAAGTACTTGTAATATCAAATATGGAGACCAGAACACCCCCCTCCAGACCCGGCACCTATATGAGGGCACAGGTCTGTAACTGATAATTAAATCAGTTTAGCTGCACTTATTGCCTGTCGAATCCAGCAGTTCAAGTCCTCTATTATCCAGTGATAGGCACATACCCCCTCCCAGGTCCCCATGAAGGGAAACCTTGTTGGGTAATTTGCCTCACAGACAGTAACAATTACTCAGCAATTTTAACCATGCGGCCTTTAAAATGGCGGCCGCCTCGTGGCAGAATGAAAACGAAAGCAGCTATCACCGCCCGGCCTGCTGAAAGCAAAACCGCTCAGCGGGAAGGCACAGGGGCTAATTCCCTGCCCTGAGGTGTTCTGCGGGGAAAGCCTTGTAATAAAAGGCAAAAAGGCTGTACTGTTTGAATTGGGGCTTTGAGCCTCGATAAAAAGAAAAAAGGCTGCACTTTTAAATTGAAGCTTCAAACCTCGAAGGGACAGAGTGTTTACTCAGCCGGCTGGGAGATCAGAGAGATAAGCCTCCTTGTTTATGAGGCTTTAGCCTCGGGAGGCTGGAACGTAAAAAAAAAAAAAAACAAGCGAAATGACTTTTGGAAGTTCCCAGGGGTGGTGGGGGTAGGTGACAGAAACTATGGTTTTACCTGACCTGAGAAATAAATCAGCTAAATCAGCTAAATCGCCAGTGTTCTGTTCCGACCAGGAAAACAATAACACAACCTATCTGAAGAAAGGCTGAGCTAAAATTGGGGACGCTAAGGAGGAGTCTCGTAGAGGAGGAGGAGTGTCCTTAAGTTTAAGCCCAGGCTTCCTAGAAGGGACTGAAGCACCTTCCCATCACTGGATACTCTGAACAGCTCATGGCAGAATAATAATGTGACACTGCTATAATTTCTGACCTGGAACAAAGCTCAGCAGAAAATCTCTTTGTCAATTTTTATTCCCCCTTCCTCAAAAGATATTTACCTTTCCATTTTCTTGATCAGTACAGCCCTGAAGATTTGCTCCTGAATTGTCTTCTCATTCTTATTAGGTTGCAGAAAGGGATAGATGGTAGCCAAACAGAAGCCTTGATAGTAGAAATCTTGCAGTTGAAGTGGAAGATCACGTAAGGAAGACAGCTTGGTTATTGCTGATCTTGGTAACTCCGCTGGAACAAAAAGGTAAATTTATCAATAGACCTGAATTAATTCTCTGCAATTATTAATATTTTAAACCTCTACAAGTATATTTTAATCAGTACAGAAAACTCAAAAAATTGCCACATTGTGAAACACAATAGCCCCCATTGATATAAGCTGATCTTGAAAATGGAAAATGGGGGGCATTTTCAGTAATCTAATTTATAAAACCATAAACTGAAATAAAACACCCCAGCATTGAGATTTAAAATATCTGCTGTTGATATCAATGATAAAAAATTGATAAACATCATAAAGTACCATATCACTGACAATATGATGGGTATGCTTAAGGATCAGAACAGAGTCCATGATAGGTAAGAGCACTGTTTCATTCTCTGACCCGCATTTTCTCTTTTTTCTGATACACTGTTCTTTCTTTTTCAGTCTACAAGGAACAGACATACAACATATTGGAATTTAACTAAAGGCTCTATGGAATTGGAAGGCATCTTACATTACTCACTCAGTTGCCAAAAATTTAAACTACAGAATGTCACCCATTTCCCTAAACTGTGACAAGAAAGCTTCAGCCTATTTCTGGCAGTCACCCTTCAATAAAAAGATCTCCAAATTGGACCACTAAAAGTTGGTAGAAAAACAGCTGGTTTTCATACTAAAAACTACACCAAAAAAATTGCTAATGTGTCTTGGTAATCCTAAAAAATTCCCACAGAATCTTATGACTGTGGCAGTAAATAAATAAGTACAGTAAATAAATACATAAAATGTACGAAGTCTTTAAAATATGTTATTGAATTTCCCTAGTGAACTCAAGGTTCTTGAGTTTATTGAATATGGGAAAAGTGGCTGTAGCTGCAAGAGTTTTTTTATAAAAAAAGAGCAACTTTTACCCAAAATCAGGCAAAGCAGGCAGGCAGATTGAGTTGCTCACAGAATCACAGATTCATTCAGAGATCTATCTGTCTGCCATCAGCTAGCTCAGTCTGTCACATAAAATTTACTTGCAAACAAACTCATAAAATTAACTCACAACACACCATATATGTAAATATTGAATTTTTATAAAAAAAAGGAGCAACTTTTACCCAAAAACAGGCAAAGCAGGCAGGCAGATTGAGTTGCTCACAGAATCATTCAGTGATTATCTGCCATCGGCTATCTGAGTCTGTCAATAAAATTTGCTTGCCGTGAGTCTGCACTGAATAATAGAACCTTCCGTCCTAAGGGAGGTTCAGCTGTGCTTAAAAGCAGAGCCAAAGATCTAAAGACTAGCTAGAAAGTAAGAAATCCAACCATTTCCTGCTTCCTAGCTAATCTAAATCTCCCAGCACAGCAGAACAGCTGAGGGTCGGAAAAAGGAAAAATAGCAATTTAGCAGGCAAGTTTGCCAGGTAAGGAGTGAGTGGGCAGGGAGGGTTCCTGCGGGCCATGTGGGCAGCACAGCCTTGTGTTTCTGCGCAGCCTGAATTAATTGCTTTGGGGGAGATGCTCTGGGGGTAAGATTTCTCTGCAGCCCAGCAAAATTTTCTCAAGGCCCACCAGTGTGCCACGGCCCACAGGTTGGCAACCACTGCTCTAGAGTATACCCAGCAACTACCTCATATCGAGTCAGGCCAGGTATATTTTATCAGCAGTGGAAGGAAGACACCAAAGTCATCTGGGCATAGCAGGGTGTGAGAAGTAAAGGGCAATGGGGATGGCTGGAACTTCATGCTGGGGTGCGGGGTGTATGGGCTGTAACACAGGGATCGAGATAATACTTTAGCAGCAATGCCAGTGACACTGGCACTGAAGTAGAGGCCTGAAAGTTAAGACTTGTTAAGCTATTTAAGACTGTTGAAGGCCAAACTATTTCAGCCTCAGTGCTACAATTCCAAGGAATGCCATTGTGAAGGGTGAACAATAGGTCAGAGATGGAGAGGGAAGAAAAATTGAAGAAGTTGTTGAAGCACCCCTGTGACTGTAAGTTTGAGTAGGCCACCAAATATCCAAGTTTTTATCACATGACTAGACAGCTGCTGCAATAGACATTAACTTCAGGGACTGGGTCTAAGTACCATTTATTCAGCATTGCCATTCAAATGGCAACTGATTGAATGGTTGTTAAGCAAGAATTGTCTGAGAGCTCTTTTTTATTGTAATTGTATAACAGTCATCAGAAAAATATTGTATAGATAAGTATAAGCTATTACTGGTATAATGAAAGTTAGAAATAATAAAACCCTGGGACTACCAATTAAATTCTACCTCATGTGAATGAGGGACCATTTTTGGAAATATACATAAGCCAAGATGTTTATTGTATCACATACAATGGTTTTGTGAATATATGTTCTTATAAAAGTAATTATCAATCCTTATATTTTCTGCACTTCATTTCCTGATTTTTTTAAAAGAAAAGTGAAAGCCTGTTAGATTTTGTTAACATATTAATGACTTTTTAAATACTTGTAAAATTTTAGAGAAATTGTTTAAGCATGTATGACAGCACCGTCCTGCTAAAATTAACAATGCTTTAGGGAAATCAAAGTATACATCACTAACAAAGAATCTTGTATGAAAAGCGAAAGGAACAGTGCAAATGTAGCCATAAAACTGAATGCAAAGAAGAAAGGATCAGCCACTTGTTTAGTATTTCATTGCGAAGATTATTTAATTTTATTACCTTGATCCTACAAGCAAAAATGTTCAGGCACATATAGCTCTTTTTGATTATTGGCCAATGAACATATCCAAATATGGATATCAAATTCTAATTTATAATTTAATTAAATTAAGTCAAATAAAATTTGGAATTTGCCCTAGATTGAATAATACAGGGTTTCCAAGAAGAGAGAATGATCTCCATACAACCTCCAAGTCTCAATATGAGTTTCTAAAATTTGTATCTGTCCCTCCCCATGAAAAGCTATGCAGAGCCACAGAGTTGTAGATACATACTCTAAAACTCAGCCAAACTGTATCAGAATTTTTTTAAACCTATAATAATATTAATTATAAAAACAATGCTTCAATTTTTCTTTTTCTCACCTGTGCCAAAAAAAAATAAGTCCATGAATTGTTATTAATACAATTTATTCTCTCTTTTGGTTCAGATCATTGTGTAATATGCGAACTGATAAATTAACTACTGAGGGCCCTTGGTGTTCTCTAAGCTTGGTCATTTTCTTGCTGATGTTTCATTACCAACATTAGTTGATAGTTTCTGAGAAATTCTTGATGTATGGCAGTGTTACCCTTTTTAGAGCTTGTGTTGGTTGTGCTGTATTGGCTTGTTTGGTTGCCAAACAAGTCAACAGTAAACCAAAGTACCTCTAAGATGATCCCAGGGGAAGCTACCAGAATATAAACAGAGCAAATCCCATTCCTTACTAGCATTAATGATGTTACTAGTTTGAGTAATGAAACATCTGCAAGAAAAAAAACCAAGCTCAGAGAGCACCAAGGACTCCTCTCTTTAACCTGAGCTACAAATATTCTCCTTTATTAATTAAATTACTAATATATCTTTTTTTTTAATTTGTCAATTGCTTACAAGATAATAGGTATAAGTAAAAACATAGTTATGAATACATGAAACATATAAGAAAAATATAAAAGAAATATAAAAGAAACAATAGGACAGGGACGGTAGGCACGTTGGTGCACTTATGCACGCCCCCTATAGACCTCTTAGGAAAGGGGTGAGGTCAATAGTAGACAGTCTAAGGTTAAAGTTTTGGGGGTTTGGGGAAGAAACCACAGAGTCAGGAAGAGTATTCTAGACATTGACCACTCTGTTGCTGAAGTTGTATTTCCTGCAATCAAGTTTGGTGCGATTAACCTTGAGTTTGTATCATTTGCTTTTGTGTTGTTATGGTTGAAGCTGAAGTATTCATTGACTGGTAGAACATTGCAATGTATGATTTTAAATACTATACTTAGATCGGACCGAAGGCGGCATAGTCCTAGGTTTTCTAGATCTAGAATTTCGAGTCTGGTGGCATAAGGTATTCTGCAATGAGTAGTGGAGTGGAGAACTCTTCTTGTGAATATTTCTGGACTTTCTCAACTGTGTTAATATCAGATACATAATGTGGGTTCCAGACTGATGAGCTGTATTCGAGTATTGGTCTAGCAAATGTTTGTATGCTCTAGTTATTAGTGTAGTATTACCAGAGAAAAAGCTACGTAAGATTAAGTTAACAACTCTTAATGCCTTTTTGGCTATGTAGTTACAGTGGGCTCTAGCACTTAGGTCATTTGAGATGAGTACTCCAAGATCCTTGACAGAGTTTGGATCATCAACAAGGTCTTGACTGTTCAGCCTGTATTTTATTTTATTTATTTATTTTTGCCAATATGTAGGACAGAGCATTTATTTGTTGAGATTTGAAGTTGCCATTTGTTTGACCATTCTGATACATAGTCAAGATCTTTCTGAAAGGTAGCAGTATTGTCTGTGGTGTTGAATAGCTTTACATCATCAGCGAAGAGAACGCAGTTGCTCTTGATATGATCACAGAGGTCATTTATGTAGAGTATGAAAAGAGTTGGTCCGAGAACACTGCCTTGAGGGACACCACTGTTGACAGGTACAGAATTTGATAGGACAGTCCCAATTTTGACCATTTGTTGTCTGTTTGACAGGAATGCTTCTATCCAGTTATGCAGGTGTCCAGAGATACTGTAAGATTTTAGTTTTAAGAGTAGTTTGTCATGTACCACTGAATCAAAGGCTTTACAGAAGTTTATGTAGATTGCGTCTATTGGTTTGCGCTGATTGAGTTGTGTAGTTCATATGTTTTTGCAGTGTAAGAGTTGCAGATTACAGGATAGTTTTTTCCTAAAACAAAATTGTTTATTAGAGAGTAGGTTGTTTGTTTCTAAGTGGAGGATGGTGGATTGGGTAATAATTGATTCCATGACTTTACAGGTGACACAGCATAAAGAGATTGGTCTGTAATTTTCAACTAGGCTGGGGTTTCCCTTTTTGAAGATAGGGATGATCGTGGCTTGTGACCATAGTTTTGGCAAGGAGCTGGTCCTGAAAGATTTTTCAAAAAATTATGCTTAGAAGTTCTGCTATTGCAGTGGGTAGCTTTTTTAAGAAGTAGGCACATATTCCATCTGGTCCAATAGATAGCAATGGTTTTAGATTGCGTAGTGCTTTTTCAACATTGTCTCCTGTAAAATTGATATGTATTAGATCATTGTAGTTGTCTGTGGTTCGACTAGGGAATACTGGGCATGATCCATTGCTGTTTACAAATACTGAGCCAAAGAATGTGTTAAAGATGTTGGCTTTAATGGTGTCGCTGTTGCAGTCTTTACTTTCAGGGATGGGATGGACCTTGAGTCTTTTAGTTAGTTGTTTACAAAATTGTAGAAAGCGCGGGTGGAATTCGTGCATAGGTTTTCTTCTTGTTTAATGTGATAATTGATGCATTCAGTTTTTATCTGGTGGCATAAATTTTTGTATCGGCTTTTGAAGTTGGCAACTTGACCAGAGTTGACCAGATTTGTTTTTTCCGCCAAAGTGATTTCTTTTTGGATTGAAGCTTCCTTATTGTTTTGGGTATTTTTTTGTTTTTGCTTTGGAAGTTGTTAATGGTACATATAGATTGATGACTCTTTTGACTTCAAGTAAAAATATGTTATAATGGTCTTCTACAATATTGCATCTAGAGAATAGAAATTGCCAATCAAGGGATGAGAGATCGTTGTTTATAAGATCATAGTTGCCTTTTTTGAAGTTATAATTGGGGATTCCGTCGTAATGATTTTTGTGTGGACGTATGTTGAGACAAAAGTCAATCATGTTATGGTCACTGTTGTGGTCTCTTATTGATATTTTTATACCAAAGTACTCTGAGGTAAGAAGGGGGAGAAAGACAGTTAGCTGTTATTAATAAAATATTTACCTAAATTATTTTATCTAGAAATATGTGGAAAATTTTGAGAAGTGTTATAACATACATACTACTATTTCCAATAATGACAAGATCTTTTTCAGTATGGTACACAGCTAATCCTTGACTCATGATAGTAATTTAACCTGCTCTTTATGGTCAGATGCTTTAATGGCCAAGAAGTGAAGTAGTCACATTATTTACGACTCTCCGTCCCAGCTCTTTCTGACAGAGTTATTAAAGTAGGTCATTAAACTGAGTTTGGGGTGCCTCAGGGGCTCCAGTGGAAGCCCTGGGAGGTGTAGTGCAGGCCCCGTCCTGGGCCTCCCAAGGTCTCTGCCATCCCCTGAAGGCTATCTGTGCTTCGCTTCCTGCCTCTTGGGATGCCTGCTTCCAACCCCCACTGTATCCCACACTCTGCTCCTTATCTACATCACTGATAGCACACTTACATTTCAAAGATCGCTGGAGCTCAGGTTAGGGAACAAAGACATGCCTTCCGATTGCTGGGCTGTGTTGTTTTAACATACTGTTCATTGCTAGTTAAGCATTGTACAGTATAGTACAAGATTCCACAATGATATATTTAAATGATATTGACAAACACTATACATAAGAGTTTGTGGTTTGTCTCATGGAAAGAAAAAGTGATCATCTAAAGCCTTCAAGCTCTATTGTGCCGCTTTCACAGGGCAGCTTTTTAAAAGTACTTATTATATGCTTTAGCAAATATTATAAAATCCAATAATGGAGCCAATATGATCAATGCCTCAGAAGACACTGGAAAACTTTTTTAAAAATAAATTTGGATGCAAATACAGCCGGTATTTAAAGTATGGTTAAGGCAGTTTCTAGCAGACTAGAAAAGGGCTAAAGTCGAAGGACAGCAAGCCCTGCGTGTTATTGATCAAATGTAACTACACTGACCCATTTAAACAGCTACTATTCTTCTATATTGTTAGTAGTAATCTATTTTGTGAAGCAGAAATAAAACCCCAAACCTGTAATATCTTCCTATCACAGTGTTAGGAAATGCAAGCTGTACTAGCTGTAGTTAGCCTTTAAATCATGGGGCCTGAGCTGATGCAATGAAAAGTGCCAAAATGTAGCCAATGAGAGTATCAAAAGCAAGACTCATTTCAAATGCCAGAAATATTATGGTATTGGATTTTGCATTAATATTCTTAATAGGAGGATGAAGAAATGAAGATTAAAGTAATAGCAAAGTAGACCCAGTTAAGTCTCCTTCCCCACAAAACAAACAATAAAATGGGAGGCAGGAAAAGAAGCAATGAGTGAAAACTACCCAGAGAGAAATCCAATTTGGAACAAAGGACAAACTTCCAGACAGTGAGAACAATAAGTCAATGGAACAGCTTGTCTCCTAGAGTTGTGGGTGCTCCTCGGTGGTTTTCAAGAAAAGATTGGTCAATTATTTGTCTAGGATGGAATAAGAACTTTTGCCTTGAGCAGAGGGTTGGACTAGAAGATCTCCAAGTTCTCTCCCAGCCCTATGATTCTATGCTGATCTCCATGTACGTGGTATAAGTCATCTTTCCATGCTATCCTATTATAGAGAGATAGTAGGCAATTTTTGAAACATATCACATATTGTACTCCTACTATTCCATTTTTCTTCAACACTCAAGGTGTTGAATTAACAACAATTAATACAACATACAAACAAGCCTGAAAATGGTCCAAGCACTAGCTCTCTGCTATACAAAGTTAATGTGCAATAAATTACATCTTTAAAACCCTTTATTAATCTCAATCCAATATGTTATGCAAGTATTTTACTTTATTACAATTTCTGGAACAGTAAAAGGCCATTGTTTATTACCAGCTAAGCAGCTGAAATTTTAAATCAGGAATGAGCAGTCCATAATCAGCACAGCACCTACCCTCCAAATCTTTTTTGTGGTTCACAAAGGCCTTAAAACTGCACAGCTGTAACCCAAAAGCAAACCAAGGACCAACTGATTTTAGCAGTGAACTTAAAATAGTGCAAGATAAGATAAACTTAAAAGTCTTCCAGTTGAATGCAGCACCTGGACATATCCACAAATTGTGAAAGTACAAACCAGATTTACCATTAAAAAGCAATCTCTGCCACACATTACTGTCTATACACAGAGACTGCCTAATTCTAAATAACTAGAGATAACATTTTGCTGGCCAATAATAAAATACCTGAATTTCTCCTCTTATTAAATATGGCTAAATTCAACATCATATTTGTCTGTGAAACATGGCTCAACGCATCTCTCCCTGACTCCATTACCACAGTAAGAGACTATCATGTTTACCGATCAGATTGCAAAATTTGTAGAGGAGGGGGTGTTGCTATCTTCTATAAAAAGTCCCTACATCTAAAAAACATCCAAGTTACCCAGGAGCTTGCTCTTCCTGAAGCCATCATCTGTGAACTGTCCTTAAATATCACATTTCAATTCTTACTGTTACAGAGCTCCTGATTATGACATCGAACATGTAAACAAGTTAAATTCAATACTAACATGGGCAACATCCTGCCCACACGCTTTTATCTTTCTTGGTGACTTCAATCTACCTCATATTAACTGGACCCTAAACGAATGTAAAACTGAATCCATACATGCAACCTTCTACAATGTTGTAACAAATCTGGGACTGGAACAACTAGTAACCAACAATACTAGACTTAACAACTACCTCAATCTCATCTTCTGCAATAGTTTGAATTCAATTTACGGAATACAAATTAATGAATCCTTTTCCAACAGTGACTACAACATGATTGACTTTTGTCTCAACATACGTCCACACAAAAATCATCATAACGATGGGATCCCCAATTATAACTTCATCATAACTATGATCTCATACACAATGATCTCTCATCTCTTGATTGGCAATTTCTATTCACTGGATGCAATACTGTTGAAGACCATTAGAACATATTTTTACTTGAAGTCAAAAGAATCATCAAACTATATGTACCAATAACAACTCCAAAAACCAGAAAAAAAACAAATTACCCATAACAATAAGGAAGCTTCAATCCGAAAAGCAATCACTTTGGCGGAAAAACAAATGTGGTCACATTGCCAACTTCAAAAGCCGATACAAAAGTTATGCCACCAGATAAAAACTGAATGCATCAATTATCACATTAAACAAGAAGAAAACCTTCTACGCACCAATTCCACCCACGCTTTCTACAATTTTGTAAACAACAAACTAAAAGACTCAAGGTCCATCCCAAATCTTGAAAGGACCTAATGGTAAAGACTGCAATGATGACACCATTAAAGCCAACCTTTTTAACACATTCTTTGGCTCAGTATCTGTAAACAGCAATGGATCATGCCCAGTATTTCCTAGCTGAATCACAGATAACTACAATGATCTAATACATATCAATTTTACAGGAGACAATGTTGAAAAAGCACTATGCAATCTAAAACCATCTCTATCTATTGGTCCGGACGGAATATGTGCCTACTTCTTAAAAATGCTATCCACTGCCATAGCTGAACCTCTAAGCATAATCTTTTAAAAATCTTTCAGGACCAGCTCCTTGCCAAAACTATGGTCACAAGCCACGGTTATAGCCATCTTCAAAAAGGGAGACCCCAGCCTAGTTGAAAATTACAGACCAATCTCTTTATGCTGCGTCACCTGTAAAGTCATGGAATTAATTATTAACCAATCCATTATCCTCCACTTAGAAACAAACAACCTACTCTCTAATAAACACTTTGGTTTCAGAAAAAACTATCCTGTAATCTGCAACTCTTACACTGCAAAAACATATGGACTACACAACTCGATCAGGGCAAACCAATAGACGCAATCTACATAGACTTCTGTAAAGCCTCTGATTCAGTGGTATACGACAAACTACTCCTAAAACTAAAATCTTATGGTATCTCTGAACACTTGCATAACTGGATAGGAGCATTCCTGCCAAATAACCAACAAATGGTCAAAATTGGGAGCGTCCTATCAAATTCTGTACCTGTCAACAGTAGTGTCCCCCAAGGCAGTGTTCTAGGACCAACTCTCTTCATACTCTATATAAATGACCTCTGTGATCATATTAAGAGCAACTGCATTCTCTTCGCTGATGATGTAAAGCTATTCAACACCACTAACAATACTGCTACCCTTCAAAAAGATCTCGACTATGTATCAGAATGATCAAACAAATGGCAATTTCAAATTTCAACAAATAAATGCTCTTACATATTGGCAAAAGAAATCAGAAAATAAAATACAAGCCGAATAGTCAAGACCTTGTTGATGTTCCAAACTCTGTCAAGGATCTTGGAATTCTCATCTCTAATGATCTAAATGCTAGAGCCCACCGTGACTACATAGCCAAAAAGGCATTAAGAGTTGTTAACCTAATCTTGCGTAGCTTTTTCTCTGGTAATATCACACTACTAACTAGAGCATACAAAACATTTGCTAGACCAATACTTGAATACAGCTCATCAGTCTGGAACCCGCATTACGTATCTGATATTAATACAGTTGAGAAAGTCCAGAAATATTTCAGAAGAAGTGTTCTCCACTCCTCTACTCGTTGCAGAATACCTTATGCAACCAGACTTGAAATTCTAGACCTAGAAAACCTAGAACTACGCCGCCTTCAGTCTGATCTAATATAGAGTCTGATTTATATAGTATATAAAATCATACATTGCAATGTCCTACCTGTCAATGAATACTTCAGCTTCAACCATAACAATACAAGAGCACACAACAGATACAAACTCAAGGTAAACCGCACCAAACTTGATTGCAGGAACACGACTTCAGCAACAGAGTGGTCAATGTCTGGAATACTCTACCTGACTCTGGTTTCTTCCCCAAACCCCAAAAACTTTAACCTTAGACTGTCTACTATTGACCTCTTTCCTAAGAGGTCTGTAGGGAGCATGCATAAGCGCACCAACGTGCCTACTGTCCCCGTTCTATTGTTTCTTTTTATTTTTCTTATATGTATCTATTTCATATATTCATAACTATTTTTATACTTACACGTGTTATCTTATAATCACTTGACAAAATAAAATAAAAAATAAATAAAATAAAAATACTTAAGGGAGGTTGACTCCTCTTTGTTCCTACAACCCATGAGTCTGAATGGAAATTGTATGTGATTTTACTTGGCTCTTCCCATACTTTGTCTTTTTTGCACTTATTTTTTTTCACTTCTAACATTGCCCTCTATTGTTCTGACATACTTATTACAAATCATGAATTGGCATAAAGTACTTTGAAATTAAAATTGAGATTTCAAATCATAGACATTACTTATACTTCCGCCCTCTTTATTCAGTGTATTTTGATTTAGGATTTTACTTCAAATGACAACAAGCTCATCCACTGATCTCAAACAGACCTTTGTCTTACTGTTTCAACCCAATCTACTTTACTTAGGTCATATACAAGAATGAGGAATAAAACATTATTGTATCTTAATTTCTGTATGTGAAATAATCTATAAAACGACTTGAATTTAAGCTCAAGCTAAATCTTTAAGTTTCCTATCTATGTGTAAGAAATCTATTTTAATAAATCCCATTTTTGCTTCTGCCCATTTTTTTGGGGGGGGTGGGGGACAAACCTGAGTACAAATTATCTGTACAGCTGTAAACTGAAATGTTCTTGTCAGCAATTCATGCAAAATAATACAAAGAAAAAATATTAAAAAGGAATCAAGAGACTGCACATTTCCAAAGATCAGATACAGCTTTTTTTTTCCTCGAGGAAAGAAATATCTTAGAAGGCAATGGAAAACTCTCATTAGCTTCTCATATGAACTGAATCTTTGATCATTATGCTGAAATTTGTGTCAAGCAACAAACTTCTCACCAGGTTCAAAGTTCATTTCAAATAACAAGGAGCCTTCACATATTAAAAAGATTAAGGCATTCCAATAGGAAAAGTCCCATAGATGTCACATATTTACAAATTAAAATATCAAAAGAAATTAATCTGAAAATTATGAATAAAGTATGAAGTCTAGAAATTAATCTGAAAGAGTCTTGAAAAAGTTAAGGGATGATGAAGATAATAATGAAAGAATAAAAATCAATCTGCTTCTGATACATTTTATCAGCTAAATTTGCAACCGTTTTCTTATGTAAGAATAACAAAGAGTGTTATCGTATGAATTAATTTGTTATCTCCCATCATTCTGTTTATTAAAATGCAAAACAAACTGACCTCTACTTGTACTCCGCATCTCAAAAAGAAAAAAGAAAGAGAAGAGAAGAAGGAAAGAATGGCACAATAAGTGGTCTCTTGTTAAGCTGCTGTTATGTGAAGTTTGGAACTGTTTCAGAATAATTTTTATTTTGGTACTGTATTGTGTTTGTTTCAGAAAGCTGTGCTCAGAAACAGCATCTGTTTTTTCTCTGTAGCTTTACTTCTTTTTTTAACCAGCTGGGTTGACTGCCTTGATGAAGCTTTTCAAATGATCAATAGCTAAAATTAAAACATATTTGCAAGATTATTTTCATTGTTCTTCACCACATGTTCACTAAATAAAATGTTTCATTATTGTCTGACTTTTTGTTATCAAGCTGCACCCTTTACATTTCCTTTCAGTTTTGCTATCATCGATTTGTTGAGAGAGAAAGAGAGTTAGTGGCTTGACAGATAAGTATTAGATAGTAAGCAATCTTTAGAAACAATCATCCATGCACTATTTTACATGTTTGCTTATCATTTTGAAATTATATTTTTGTAAGCAATGTAATGTAAAAAATTGTATTTTTGTGGCATCATATTTCAGGGGCTTGTTAGTCAAATTATAATATGACAAACAATGGAAATGAAATAACATCATGGGATGAGACCACTTCCAATAAGAAACTGGTCTCATCCCTTAAGAAAAAGTGCAATGTCTTTAAATCTAGGGCATTTATTATCACAATTAGTATATTTCATAAACATTTTAAAAATTGTCTATAAAGAGATTGATGATCTTTTTTTCCTGCAACTGTTTTATTTAATTGTAATTCTAGATATAATTAAAATCGTTGGCCATCTGTTACATACAACTGTTGTTTTACATTTTTTTTATAAAGAAAATTCTAAAAGGCATATACAGATGGAATATCTAATCTCAATAACAAAAGGAAATGTTGCATATTTGGACGAAATTACAAAAGTCTGTTTTAAGCTTATCTGAAAATCTCCATGCGCTGAAATTTATTTTCTCCCTATAACAAGGGTTTAGTGAAGATGTTCTGGCTTGAGCACATACCTGAGCATGTAAGTAGAATAGAATAAAACCTGATACTGCCAATTTTTAAATAATTTTCTAGAACCTTGAAACTTTATTAATTCTATTAATTTCAAGGCTAGATGTTTGTGATTATATCCAAAGACCATTACATGTATATCATTTCTTCTCCAAGCTAATACCAAATATGGATCCAACGGTGTACCCTAACATGATGTGTGTTTTTGCTATTCATTCATTTTTTCAAAGATTGTGATATCATAGAGAGACTCATTTCGGAATATCACACAGTATAAAATAAAACTGATAAAAATATGAAATATCCAATTTGCTTTTGTTTTTTATATACTGCCTGGAAAATATATCGTGATGGTCATCTAAATATTGTGAGTAAATATATTATTCTTGAAGGACACAATAATTTCCAATTGTATCTGTATTCACTTAGTTTAGGAAGTACTGTTGGAAGATGGATAATTCACACAGTTTTATTTAATCACATTGCAGTGTTAAAGTTCTTTGTTTGCATAGCTGATGTTAATTTCTTAAAATAGCATGCTTTGCAACTGAGAAATCAAAAAATGAAGACCCATGTAAGGCATGGGAAGAGATGGTAGTTTATTAAAAGGGAAAGAGTATAATTTAAAAATAAATTACACAGGACAATCTGTGAAATATCCAGCTACAAGAGAAAGCACTATATAAAAGGAAGTTAAATAGATAATTGAATATTTTTTTGCAGGAGGTTCAGCTGTACACAAGCCACTTTATCAGATCTCAAATACTTCAAAATGTTCTCTGCCTTCTTTTCAAATTATTCCCTTAGATAAATATGTAAGTGCAATTATGCATGTATTTGGAAGGGTTTTTTATGTGTATGTTACAATAACCATTTATATGTTTATCCTAACTCTGCTCCTAGCATTTCTTAAGTCACAGAAGACTTGGATGTCCTATTAGACATATCTAATTTTTGTGTGAGCTTATCAATGTGATTTTTATTAACATGATTGTAGACTGGATTAGATTATCCTCAGATCCATTATTGAATTATTATATTTTTTGCTTTTGTTTTCTCTGTTGGCTTTAATACAGTGAGCAATGGTCAAAATTGATTCCCAAAGCTTCCTAGGACTATCCAAGGGCTTGATGTTATTATTATACACAACAATCTGAAATTACAGTTGCCAATTTTTCAACTGGTTTGGCCTTAATTCGCATCAAATTCTTCCCAAGAATCTAGAATGACATAATGTATTGGTGTAGTATATGTATGATTCAAAGCAGTGTGTCTTTTTGTAAATAACAGTAATATAAATTTTGTGAATGTACAGATTTTCTAAAGTATTGTCCAAGACTTTTGGGTATGGCACTCAGTATGCTAATAATATTTGGGATCAACATTATCCATTTATATAAGTTACAGCCATCTGCAGACCCTCTGGTTTTTATACTAGAAGAACCACAAGAAACAGGACCTAAGTTGATAAATATGATAGAAGAATATGGGGAAGAGGCAGGATTGAAAATAAATAAAGGAAAAACTAAGATCTTGGTAAAAAATATGACAGAGAAACAGAAAAGAGGGTTAATGGATAGATTAAGTATTCAGACCACAAAGAAAATGAAATACTTGGGGATTCAATTAACGGCTAGACGTGGAGCCATTAAAGAAGATAACTATTATAAACTGAAACAACAAATTAAGACAGATTTGGAAAAATTGAATAACCTGCAACTATCGTTAATAGGAAGAATTGCAACAATTAAAATGAATATATTACAAAATTACTATATTGTTCCAAACAATTCCGATAAAATTGGAGAAAAAAATATTTTGATGATTTGAATAGAATAATATTGAAATATATATGGCAAGGAAAGAAAGCAAGAATTAACCTTAAAATGTTACAGGATGCAAGAATCAGAGAAGGATTTCGGTTACCTAATTTGGAAATATATTATCAAGCCACGATATTAACATGGATGAAAGAATTTATTGTATTAAGGAATACAAGATTGTTGACTTTGGAGGGTCATAATATGCAACTGGGCTGGCATGCTTTTTTATGGTATGGGAGAAGTAAGATAGTTATTTCCAAAGACATTATGTTAGAAACGTTTTATTGCTAACATGGGAGAAAATCAGACAACAACATTATTTGAACATTCCAGTCTGGTTATTGACAATGGAAGCACTTATATATCCAAATGTTTATAAAATGGGAACTATTGTTAGATACAAGGATATTCTGAATGAAAAAGGTGAGCTCAAAACTAAACAAGAGTTGAATAAACAAGGGGTTGATATGCATTAGTATTCATATATGCAAATACAATCAAACTATGAAAAAGATGTTAAAGCTGAGGGTTTTTATAAGGAGTTGACAGAACTGAATAAAATACTAACAGGAACGGAAGAAAGGTTTATTAAAAATTTACTGTTATTTATTAGGTGTCAAACTAGAAGAACAAGTAAAGGAGATGATGATAGAGTAGGCAAATTTTTGGGGGTATGCTATAGAATTAGATAAGTGGCAGAAGCTATGAGAAAGAAACTATAAATTAACAATATCGACAGCATACAAAGAAAATTTGTATGTTTTATAGATCAGCGGTCGCCAACCAGTGTGCTGCGGCCCATAGGTGGGCCGTGAGAAAATTTGGGTGGTCCACAGAGAAATCTCACCCAGAACACCCCCCCAAGGCAATTAATCCAGGCTGCGCAGAAACACAAGGCTGCGCCGTCCATATGGCCCACGGGAACCCTCCCTGCCTACTCACTCCTTACCCGGTAAACTTGCTTGCTAAATTGCTATTTTTCCTTTTTCCGACTATCATCTCTTCTGCTGTGCCGGGAGATTTAGATTAGCTATGAAGCAGGAAATGATTGGATTTCTTGCTTTCTAGCTAGTCTTTAGATCTTCGGCTCTGCTTTTAAGTGTACAGCCGAACCTCCCTTAGGACTGAAGGTTTGCTTGTGAACAAATTCAGTGCAGACTCACGGCAAGCAAATTTGAGGGACTGAGCTAGCCGATGGCAGATAGATAGATCACTGAATGATTCTGTGAGCAATTCAATCTGCCTGCTTTGCCTGATTTTGGGTAAAAGTTGCTCTTCTTTAATAAAAAAACTCAATATTTACATACATGGTGTGTTTGTGAGTTAATTCTGTGAGTTTGCTTGCAAGCAAATTTTATGTGACAGACTGAGCTAGCCAATGGCAGATAGATAGATCACTGAATGATTCTGTGAGCAACTCAATCTGCCTGCCTACTTTGCCTGATTTTGGATAAAAGTTGCTCTTTTTTTATAAAAAAAAATCAATATTTATATAAATATTTATAATATTTATATTATTTACATATTATACACCAAGCCACACCCACAAATTAAGCCACACCCACAGAACCAGTTAGTGGTCCCTGGGGTTTAAAATTATGAGTTTGGTGGTCCCTGAGGTCCAAAAGGTTGGCGACCCCTGTTATAGATGGCACTTTGCACTGGCAAGATTGGCAAAGATGTTTAAAGACAAATCAACAAAATGTTGGAAGTGCCATCAGATACCTGGATCATACTAATATATGTGGTGGGCATGCACAAAGATACTAAAAGCTAAAAGATACTGGACAAAAGTACATACACGGTTGGAAAAAATGATAAAGCAACCTATAGATTTAAAACCTGAAATGTTCCTGGAAGTTATAGCAAAGAAAAAGTACATTTGATTATTCATGTATTAACTGCAGCTAGAATTGTATTTGCTCAGAATTGGAAAAGTGAAAAAATTTCGGTAGAGGAAAATGTGATTAAGAAAATATTAGAATGTGCAGAGATGAATAGATTAACATTGGTAATTAAAGAAAAAGAAGAAACTGAATACTATATGGTATGGGATCTATTTTATCAATGGTTGGAAAATAAAGAAATAAGTTAAAATTGAGATGATGAATATATACAGAAATAAATTAAGATTGTTATAAAGATAAAATATGTAAGCAACAATGGTTTATAAAGAAAATGTGACTACTGACTTTTTTGCAAGGAAACTATGTTAATTATAATTGTTAGCACAATATATATGTACCCAGTCAACACAATGACACACTAAAAGATGGTTGTTGTAAATATAAAATAAAAAACTTAATTAAAAAAAACCATTATTAGTTTATGCCATAAACTTTCAGCTTTGATTTTCAAATATTGATACTTCATGATGTTCACCAATTCTTTGTTTTCTATTTTATTAATTTCTGCTATTGCCACATCATTTATCCACATTTTCTTCTTTTCAATCACAGTTAAAATGAATATTGGCTTACCTGAATGTTTCTTCTTGCTTGTGGCGAAGAAAGTCCAGAGAGAGATTGGGTTGGCTCCAGTCCTTGCTGATTGGAATGAGTCTGCCTAATTGATCTTAGCTCTGCCTTGTGCTGTTGGCCATGCCCCAGCTTTCAGCGAAGCACTTGACAGACTGAATGTGACTCTGTAGGTTCAATGAGAAAAACACATATCATCGCTCCTCCCAACCCACACCCCTGACCAGACAAATAAGGAACATTCATCGCTCCTCCCAACCCACACCCCTGACCAGACAAATAAGGAACATTCTCCTCTCTCTGGCTGCGATAGTCCAGAAAGATTGGGACATACCAAAGCTGGACTGTCCCTGGGAGGGCTCAAGTCTGGTCCTGCTCATGCCAATGTCTATGCATGCTCTGCACACCCCTTCTGCCAAACACCGCATCAGCCGACATGAAGACATCCAAGCAGTAATGTCTGATGAACAGCGAGGGTGACGACCACGTAGCCGCTCTACAGATTTCTTCTATAAGTGCCTATGTGGCCCAAGCTGCTGTCATTGCTGAATGAGCAGTCATCCCTCGAAGCACCAGAAGGTCTACTTTAATAGGCTGGAGATGCAGGAAAGGATCCATCTGTCCACTGTCGACGGTGTGACTTTGGAACCCAAGGTGCCCGGTTGAAAATATACAAAAAGTGCCTCTGTCCTACGAAGAGCCGGTATGCTACTAATATAGATCTTTAAAGCTCTGCGAACATCCAGAGTATACCATGCCTATTCCAAGGCGTGAGTGGAATTAGGGCAAAAATTGGGCAAGATAAGCTCTTAAGCCCTATCGAACCAGGAATTGATTTTGAGCAGAAAAGAGGGATCTAACTTAAGAACAACCCTGTCTGGGTGGAGGATACAGAGATTTTCCCTAACAGATAGAGCAGCCATTTCAGAAATTCTCCTAGCCAATGTTATGGCCACCAGGAAAGCCACCTTAAGAGACAACATATGTAAACTAATGGATCTAAGAGGCTCAAAGGGAGCCTGTGTTAACACTTGGGAGTACCTAAGGGAGATCTCAAGTTGGACCTATGGACCACTGGAGGTCTGATATTGGATGCTCCCTTTAGAAATCTGTGAATAATCTGATTGAGGGACAAGGACCCTTTTCTGTGAACATGAAGTACTGAAGAAAGGGCTGCTGCTTGCCTATGAAAGGTGTTAGCCAAGAGCCCTCAGTCTAGGCCATCCTGCAGAAACTCTAAGTTATTGGCTATTGAGGCAGTAGAGGTAGAATGCCAGCTTTGTCACACCACTGACAAAATGTCTTCTAGGTGGCCTCATAAATGCAATTAGTGGAAGGTTTCCTGGCCGCTAAATCATGTGGATTACCCTTTTTGAAATGTTCTGCTGTCTCAGAGCACCCCATTCAATCACCATAGGGTCAGCTGAAACCACTGAGGCTCTGGGTGAACTAGGGGCCCCTGGTGCAATGGTATCTTGTCTGGAGAGATCCTCCAAGGATTGGAGATGGAGAGATTAACCAGGTTCACGAACCAGGGACGTCTGGGCCAATAAGGAGCGAGAAGTATGACCTCTGCCCTCTCTTCCAGTATCTTTCTGATGACTGCTGGCAGAAGCAGAAGAGGTGGGAAGGCATACAGGAGGCCCTGGGACCACCTGCTCCTGAGAGCATTGGTCCCTTCCACCCCCGGGGCCACAAACCTGGTGAAGAACCTGGGTAGTCTGGCATTGCTTGGAGAAGCAAATAGGTCCACTACCGGATGGCCGAACCTCTATGTCAGTTCCTGAAATAGAAGAGAGTGAATACTCCACTCTGAATGGTCGATCCTGACCCTGCTAAGCCAGTCAGCTTGCACATTATCCACACCAGATATACGCTCAGCTCTAATGGACAAGAGATTTCTCTCTGCCCAGAGACCCAGGCAGCCCGCTTCCAACATTAAGGACCAGGATCTGGTTCCACCCTGCCTGTTAATGTGGGCCTTGGTGGCTACATTATCAGTCAAAATCAGTACATGAGACCCCTGTATCAAGGACTTAAATTGCTTCAGAGCTAATCTTACTGCTCTCAATTCCAACCAATTAATATTTTTCTTTGTTCTATTGCCGACCATTGGCCTTGTGCCATTTGTGACTGAAGATGAGCCCCCCCATCCAAAGAGACTGGCATCTGTGGTGATGACAAGTCAAGGAGGCTCTTTAAATAGGTGTCCCTTAATTTTCTGGGATTGCCACCACCTGAAGGACTGTTTCACTGACCTGGGTACCCTGACCTTACATGAGGAGTGGCTTTTGCCCATCTTTTGATAGGGAAAGAGGAACCACTGCAATACCTTTGAATGTAACCATGCTCAGGACACGATGGAGATACAAGACACCATATTCCCCAGCAGGACCAAGGATGTTATTTCTTCCCTCTGAATCCTGTCTGCCATTGCCTGTAGGCTGTCCCTGCGCTCCTGGGAGAGAAACACTTTGCAAGAGACCATGCCAATCTTAGCCCCCAAATATAATAAACACCTAGTGGGGATGAAATGGCTCTTTTTGTTATTAATTGAAATGCCATGTTCTTGTAATAGGAAAACTGTCAGTTGGAGGTCTCTCAAGGCCCTGGTCTCCGAGGATTATTAGATTAAAATATCATCCAGGTAGCATTGCATACTTATCAGAATAGCCCTTAAATGAGCTGCAAGATAATCCAAAGGGTTTCGCCCTGTATTGATAATGCCTCCCAGAATAGCTGAATCGTAGGAAACACCTCTGCAACTGGCAGATTCTGATATGCAGATATGCTTTGGTGAGATCAATTGATGTGAGGAACTCACCTTCCTGAACGCTCTTCAGAATGGATTGTAGTGAATGCATCTTGAACCACTTGTAGAACAAGTATTTATTAAGCCTTTTAAGATCTAGAATAGCACCCCCCCCCCGAAGCTTTGGGAGTGACAAATAGCTGGGAGTAAAATCCCTTTCTCTGTTGACTGAAAAGAACTGGTTGAATGGCTCTAATATCCAGCAAATGTTGTACAGCCTGTTCCATAAGTTTCCTTCGTAATGCCTTCCTGGAGACAGGACAAGGCACATAGAACCTGGGGGTTGGGGTCTGAATTCCAGCAAAAGGCCATATCTAATTGTATTGAGTACCCAAGCATCAGACGTTGTAGATTCCCACTGGTTGACAAAACATGATAGTCTGTCCCCAATGGAAAAACTATCACTACATTTAATGAGACTGTCGGAAAAAGCGACTTCCTCCCCCTCGAAAGGGCTGTTTGCCTGAGTACTGGCTTCTGTCCTTGGCAGCTCGTTCTTGTGGCCACTCCTGGCTTGCCTCTGCAACCCTGGAGACCCTGGACTGGCTTCTGCTCTGAAGAAAGATCTACAGGAGTATGGAGCTGCCCTGTAAACAGAACGCTTAGACAAAAAGGGAAGGAACTTCCTCTTGTTCCTAGTCTTAATTAGGTGAGGATCCAAAGATTTCCCAAACAACTTATCCCCACAAATCGGAGGAGACGCCACCTTCCATTTGCGCTTGCCATCTGCCTGCCAGTTCTTTAGCCAGACCATCCTGCGGGCTGCCACCAATGTTTCTATGGTCTTAGTGGTGAATCTGGCACTATTTAAAGTGGTATCCGCTGTGAATTCCGCTGCTGCCACAAGTTTGTTGATGTCCTGATGGGCCCTGACTTCGGTGATGGGGATCCTATCCTGCAGTTGTCTGAGCCAATGCAAGGAGGCTCTTGTAAAGAAGGTTGTAACTGATGAAGCCTTGACTGCCCAAGCAGCTGCCTGATGTATTTACTGAAGTGATTCCTCTATTCGTTTGTCCTCTGGATCTGCTGGATTTGAGGAAAAGGACACTGGCAGCTACCAGGCCGTCTACTGTTGGAACCTGCAGGGATCTGGTAAATTCCAGACCCATGGTAAAATAACGATGTTCATTAGCAGACAACATAAATCCTCTTTAGTTTTGGGAGTGTGGCTCAAGGCTCATGATTTAATTGGAATAACTGCAGGAACCCTGACAGAACACTGAGGCCCCTACCTCGTGAGCCCCCAGATCCCGTGGTCATAGGAGGCCAAACCCATTATGAGGTGCAGTGAATCCTCGATTCGAGGTGGCACAGGAGACAACTCCAATATTTAATCAAGTGGAAGAGCTACCCCTTATCGGAGGCATCATGGGTAAAGAGTAGGAACGTCCAAGCTGATCGCCTTGTAGCAAGGTTCCATGCAGAAAATCCAACCAAGCCTGGGGGGGAGGTTTCATGAGAATAAGCTTCCATATCTACAATCAAATTGATTTTGTGTGTGTTGTACAGGTCACCTTCAAGAAGTGAGGAGAGCCAAATGTCAACTCATGAAACATTTTGTATACACGTTTTATAGTTGACTGTTGTCAACTTGAAAGAAGGGGGAAATTTTCAAAGAGCAGGCAACAGGTAAATCGAAAGTACATTCCATTCATATTTTCTTCTAAGACTGATTAGATGGCTGAAGCTTCTGCTGCACAAAAATCTAATTGGAGAGCATGATTGATGACTCTTGGCTATGGACATTTTTTCGTTGGCTGATACATCCAGGGGTGGGGGGGAAGTAGGATAAAGGGTGACAGTGAATTACATATCTCAGAATTGGCTACGCCCAGATTAGTGCTGGACGTAGAATGTTACCTTCAAATAAATCCTTTTAGTTTTGGGAATGTGGAGTAACTGCCGGAACCCTGACACATCTTGGAAGGCTGCCTGAGGTGTCCTCTCATAATCTCTACCCAAATCCATTAACTGTGGATTAATATATTCTAATGTGTCATCAGGGGGCCAGGCCTGTAAGCAAGGCCTATGTGCAGGGGAAGGCCCAAGCTCTATTTGCAATACAGGAACCTTGCAGTTGAAGCTGACTCATCCGGGGGAGGCGAACTGAGACCTCTTTCCCCAGCAGCACGCTGGCTGTTTTCCATCTGTTTCTCCAAAGCTCTTTGCCTCCTCATGACATCCTGTTCTTCTGCCTTGGAAGGCTTTTTGGGTTCAGGGGCCTTCCTTGTCTGCCTGCCCCTTGATCTGCCTTTGGACCAGGAGGGACTATGGCCTTCTGCTTTCTGTGCATCTGCCATCTTGGCCTGAAGGATAGAGACAGTTGTGCCACAAGAGGGAGAGACTGGTTCTTGGGGGGGAGGGATGAGGAGTTAATGCCACAATTAAGCCCCCTGTACTTCTCCCAAGGCCCCCTGTTGTTAACCACAGTCCCTATTTTCTCTAGCCAGTTGAAGGGCCCAAACGCTGGGCTGCAACCACGCCCTGCCGGTTATTCCCTACCTTCAGGCCATGGGCAGGCTCGTGGCAACTTCTATGCCTGAAGCAGTCTCCGATCCACCAATCAAGGGACCTGCATGTTGCAAGTACTTCTGGGTGCACCACGCGATTGCCTCAGCACTGAGTCTTCCTTCCCAGCACTGGCAATGTTGCCAATCAAGCATCCCCCAGCTGATTTTCAGGCCGATCCACCCGTCGAACACCCTGGCTTCTGTTATGCGGTCACGCCCCACAGCTGGCTTTCAGGCCTATCGTCCTGTCGATAGCACAGACCGCTGCCCCACTGCCACACCTCACTGATTTTCTTTGGGCCAATCTGCCCGCCGAAGCATGAACTAATCCCACACTGTCGCAGCCTGCACACTAGGGCCTCCACCCTTAGCACTCACCACCTTAGCTGGGGGTGTTAGAAACCCCTCTCCTCCAAACTTCTGGATCATTCTTTCAGAACTATGCCTGTGGCACTCAGCTGTGGCTGTTATACTTGATCTGGCTCTGTTTGTAAAGGAAAAAACTCCACTTCTTTGAATAGCAAGTGGAGCTCCAATTTTCACGTCCGTCCTGGCAGGGACTGAGTCGAAAACTGGAGTGTGGCCAATGGCACAGGGCGGAGCTAAGATCAATTAGGCAGTCCAATTAGCAAGGACAGGAGCGTACCCAATCTCTCCCTGGACTCTCGCAGCCACAGAGAGAACTTGGGTTATGTGCCAATGCTTCCTTTCTTGTATTCAGGAATCTCAGTTTATCTTGCTCACTTTCAACTACTTTTTTTATTAGTAGTAGTAACAGTAAGTAATACTACAGGTGGTCCTCAACTTATGACCCACAATTAAGCCCAGAATTTATGTTGCTAAGGAAAACATTTAAGCAAGTTTTGCCCCCTTTTACAACTTTTCTTGTCTCACAAATGGGCATTGGTAGAAGTTACTGTGAACGCCTTTTCTATCTATGCTGCAAGAGAGCCCAGGATGGGTTGACTCCTTCCTATGATGTCATTTAGCTGAGTCTGTACTAAGATATAAAAGCCAACCCCCCAGGAGAGACCCCAGCTTTGGCGAAGATACTTGACAGACTGAAAGGTGTCTTTGAAAGCACAAAATGAATATAGAAATGAATATAGCACGAAATGAATATAGAAATCAAGGGAGGGGATGGGCTCTCTTGCAGCATAGATAGAAAGGGCGTTCACGGTAACTTCTACCAACGCCCATTCTCCTCCATGCTGCATCGAGAGCCCAGGAGAACATCTTCCCCCGAAGTTTGGACAGCAGCGACAGGAGGACAGTTTGATGTTGCTGGGTCTGGCTGATGATCTCTGCAAGGCTCTTTCCACGAGCTGGGGACAGGAAAACCTGGCACGACGTGGTATCGATGACTGCTCCCAAGTGTTGCAATTTGGTTGTGGGAGAGAGTTGGCTCTTTTTGGTGTTGATGGAAAATTCGTGGCTCTGGAGATATGCAGATCCCGATGGGCTGCATGTATGGAAGAGGACAGAATCAAAATGTCGTCCAAGTAGCACTGGATCCTCACTGGAACAGAACGCAGAGATGCCATCAATGCTGCCAGAACCTTTGTGAAGACCCTTGGAGCCGATGAGAGGCCGAAGGGAAGTGCTCGATACTGGTAATGGGCATTCTGGTAACAGAAATGGAGAAACTGGCGATGATGAGGCCAAATTGGGATGTGGAGGTAAGCCTCCGTGAGATCAATGGAAGAGAGGAGGTCGCCCTCCCGAACGCTCTCTAAAATAGAATGCATAGTCTGCATTTTAAATCGGCTATATTTTACAAATTGGTTGAGAAATGTTAGATCAAGGATGGCTCGCCACCTCCCCGAGGGTTTGGGAACAATGAAAAGGCGAGAGTAAACCCCATGTCCCCATTGAGAGGGGGTAACAGGTAGAATAGCCCTGATTTCAAGAAGGTGCTGAATGGCCTGATTCATGAGGGCTTGCCTTGAAATGTCCCGAGACAGGACAGATCAAAAAATTTTCTGGGGGTGGCGTTAGGAAGTCTGATTGTAACCCTGACCTAATAGTGCTGAGTATCCAGGAGTCCGTCGTTGACTCCTCCCATTTGGAGGCAAAGAAGGCTAGGCTACCTCCGATGGGTGAGGAGAACGAGGGATTACTTAGAGCGACGGAAGGAACGACCCCCTCCCCCCCGAAAGGTTCATTTACCAGTAGAAGGTTGTTGCCTGCCAGATGCTTCCGCGCATTGGTCTTGGCGTTGGGAGTACGGCCTCTAAGAGCGGGGAAAGCGAGATGAGGTCTCCACTCAAAAAGCAGGAGGGTGATAAGGAGCAGGGTGATAGTCGGATTTCTTCCCAAAAGAAGAGAGAATTTTACGTTTATCTCTGTTTCGATAAGGTTCTAGAGCATCTCCAAAAAGCTTATTGCCTGCGAATGGAATTGAAGCCAGCTTCCATTTTTGGCATGACTCCACCTGCCAGTTTCGGAGCCACAAAAGTCTTCTTGCTGCTACTGATGATGCCATGGCCTTGGATGCAAATTTGGCGGAATTGAGAGTGGCATCTGCAGTGAATTCCGCCGCTGCCATAATCTTATTAAGGTCTTGGTGAGACCAAAGGTCAGAAGCAGGCAATCTATTCTGGAGTTGGCACAGCCACCATATGGATGCCCTCGTGAAAAAGGATGCTGCCGTTGAAGCCAGAACAGCCCATGCAGCGACCTGGTGATTGCACTTGAGGGTCTGTTCGGAACGTTTATCATCCGGTTTCAGGATATTTTCTGGCTCCATGGGAGTGCCAGAAGATGAGAACGAGGCCAGAACCGGAATGTCAACAGAAGGCACTGCCAAGGCATTGCCTAGAGCTGCTCTGACATTGTAGAAATGCTTATCCAGAGAAGATGGTCGAGGACCTGCTGAAGGGGAAGTGCACTGTTCCTTGACCATGTCCAAGAACAAAATGGGAGAAGGCAAAACCTCTGCTTGCACTACAGGCTTGGAGAAGAGCAAGTCCCCTTGGCTAGAGGGATTTCCTTGTGGCTCAGGAGCCACTTCCTCCGGTGATAGCTTGGCAGTGACCAAGGCCTTGCCAAGTAATGGCCTGAAGAGAGTAGGCTTGAAGACCAATGCAGAGGATGTCTGCTCTGGGCGAGAATCCTCTTCCTTTGAAAGATTTTGGTCAAAAATCTCGCCCTCTTCACACTCTGACTGAGAGGAGTAAGTGTGTTCAAATAGTGAAGCCCTTCCTTCCTCATCAACCTCCTCCCATTCTGGTAGAGAAGAATGGACCCTGAGGTCCTGGGGCCTGTGTAAATCAGGGTGATGAGGCAAGAAACTTATAGATTGAGAAGGGAGAAGGGCCTGAACCCTTTCCAGAGGTCAAAGAATACGTTTGAAGCCTTCAACCAACCCCTGCCTAATGGCCAATGAGACAACATCTTGGATATCCCCTGGTCTATGCTCAAAGGTAGAGGCAGAAGGCAGAAGGCCCGCTGCTGTGGGAATGAAGGTGGTTTCAGGCCTAGATTAAGGAGAGGTTCAAGGCCTGGAGGGAAGGGGAGGAGCATAGGGCCCAGAAGTCTGCTGGAAATAAGGCCCAGATCTGCTTAGAACCTGAGGATCTGATTGTACTGCAAGAACCTCAGGAGACCAGGATAGAGGATGGAAAGGCTCATAGATAACTTCTCCTCCCCTGGGAGGGCTTGGCTGGGGCCCACGGGTATCACCTGAAGCATGCTGTAGTTGCACTCCCTTCTGTTGAATAGTTCTGTTGAACTGCCTCTCTAGGGCTGTATGCCTGCGCTTCTCTGCCCTCAACTCAGCCTGAGTTGCCTTCTTAGGGGCTAGACTAGAGCCTTAGCTCTGATTTTAGCAGCCACTTCCTCTGGACTGATTGGGTGCGTTGCCTACGTCTTTTTCTCTTATTGGGCTTAAGAGACTGTTCCACTGGGGAGAAAGCTCTTCCCAAGCCTTATCTTGCTCCATTTGTAGAATAAAGGCTCTTGCGTTAGAAATAAACTGTTTAGAAATTTTTATGAAGCCCTTTAGGGTATAAAAAGGACCCCAGGCTTACAAAATGGCCGCTCACCTCGTGGTGGAAGGCTTCAATCCAAGATGGCCGCTGACTAGGGGAAACAGGCTCCAAAATTGAAGAATCGCTCCTTAGGCTATAAAGAGCCCCAAGTGAAGTCAGCAAAGGAAAACGCAGCCGCTGGCCACACGATCAGCTGGCTTGCGCTCTTATCGGTTTGCAGATCATTTTTTACGATCACTCAAAACCGCAGGCGTGGGGGAGGTCTACAGACACTGGCCAGCTTGCCTGCACAGAGCTCTGGTAATGCTGCTCCCAACGTTGCAGGAGAGAGAGCCCTGCTCTCCTGGAAGAGCAGCTGCCCAGATCCCTGGGAGCTGCTTGAAGTGAGGAAAAAGTACTGAAGATCGCTGGTGAGTGCTATCTAACAGAATGCTCTCAGAGACACAGCTACTGACTGAAAGGAGCTGAATCAAAAGCTGGGGTCTCTCCCGGGGACTGGCTTTTATATCTTAGTACAGACTCAGCTAAATGACATCATAGGAAGGAGTCAACCCATCCTGGCCTCTCGATGCAGCATGGAGGAGAAAGTAAGGTTCTACATTTAGGCAAGAAAAGCAAAATGCACAGGTACAATATGTGAGGTACCTTGGTCAATAGTAGTAACTGTGAGGGGGATGTTGGAATCCTAGTGGACAATCACTTAAATATGAGCCAATAGTGTGCTGCAGCTGCCAAAAAAGCCAACACAGTCCTAGGGTGCATTAATAGAGAGGTCATATCAAGATCACATGAAGTGTTAATACCACTTTATAATGCCTTGGTGGGGCCACACTTGGAATACTGCATCCAGTTTTGGTCGCCATGATATAAAAAAAGATGTTGAGACTTTAGAAAGAGTGCAGAGAAGAGTAACAAAGATGATTAGGGGACTGGAGGCTAAAACATATAAAGAACAGTTGTGGAACTGGGTATGTCTAGTTTATGAAAAGAAGGACTAGGGTGACATGAAAGCAGTGTACCAATATCTCAGGGGCTGTCACAAAGGAGAGGGAGACAAGCTACTTTTCAAAGCACCTGAGGACAAAAGGCAATTGGTGGTAACTAATCAAGAGAGAAGCAACTTAGAACTAAGGAGAAATTTCCTAACTGTTAGGACAATTAATCAGTGGAACAACTTGCCTCCGTAAGTTATAAACGCTCCAACACTTCTGGAAGTTTTTAAGAAGAGGTTGGGCATTGGTCCTTACCTGACACGCCATTTCTCTTCGAGCCGCGAGGATCATCCAGAGTGGGAGGTGCTTCAGTCTGCGTCGTTGAAGGCTGAGCTTAATTACTGAGGAACGCTCCGCCCTCCATCACGTGGCTCCCTTGCGTTCCCCAGTTTATGCGAAGTTGAGAGTGAAGAGAAGGTCGTGCTCTCATCTTACTATACTTAAAGGTTCATTGGCCAAAACAAGACCCCACCAGACGGTGAATAATAAGGGTGGGGCTGGATGATCCTCGCGGCTCGAAGAGAAATGGCGTGCCAGGTAAGGACCAATGCCCATTCTCCTTAGAGCCGCTCGGATCATCCAGAGAGTGGGACATACCAAAGCTTGGCTGTCCTACGGGAGGGACTCCATCTGGTTCGGGAGTATCTGCGGGTCCTTGAGGACTCGCTGGAGGACTCGTCTACCAAACGAAGCCTCCGCCGAGGCAAATATGTCGATCTTATAATGCCTAATGAAGGGGGACGGGGAGGCCCAGGTGGCTGCCCGACAAATATCAGTAATTGGAGCTTAGGTAGCCCAGGCTGCCGAGGTAGCTGCACTTCTGGTGGAGTGTGCTGTTATTCCGCTGGGTACCGGTAGAGCCTGAGACAAATAAGCTTTGGAAATAGTAGCTCTGATCCAGCGGCCGATGGTTGAAGGGGACACTTTGTGGCCCAATGTTTTGGGCTGAAAGGAAAGGAATAGGGATTCGGACCTCCTAAAGGGCTGGGTGCACGCTTAATGTAAATGCGGAGGGCACGTCTCACGTCCAGGGTGTGCCAAAGCTTCTCCCTTTCCCGCGAGGGATTGGGGCAGAAGTTCAGAAGTGTGAGCTCCTGTGCCCTGTGGAAGGCTGAGTTGACCTTGGGCAAGAAGGTAGGGTCCGGCCGGAGAACTACCGGTCGGCATGGAAGATGCAAAGGTCCTTCCTCACCAACAAGGCTGCTATCTCTGATATTCGGCGAGCCGAAGTAATGGCCACCAGGAACACGACTTTGAATGTTAAAAACTGGAGGGTGGATTCCCTGAGAGGCTCAAAAGAGTGTTTAGTAAGCGACACAAGGACCTTATTGAGGTCCCAGGTAGGGTATCGGTGAGCGGTTGGGGGGCACAAGTTAGTGGCTCCTCTGAGGAATGCCCTGATGCGAGGTGGAGGAAGGGAACCCAGATTGTCACAAGCGATGAGCGGTTGAGAGGGCTGTGACCTGACGCCTCAAGGTGTTGGGGAAAGACCTTTCCTCAGACCTTCTTGGAGGAATTCCAAAACTTGAGCGATGGAAGGTGAAAGCGGCTTGACCTGGAAATTATGGCACCACTTGCAGAAACTATTCCAAGTGGCATTGTATATTCGGGTTGTTGAGGGCCGCCTGGCGGCTAAAATGGTATCAATAACCTGGTCAGAAAGCTTCTCCTTTCCCGCTCAACCTCCAAACGGCTAACTGGAGCCACTGAGGATCCGGGTGCTGGAGGGGGCCCTGAGAAAGGGAGATCCTGTTCGGGGGGATTTTCTAGGGAGGGGCCACCGATAGGTTGCAGAGATCCGCAAACCATGGGCGTCTGGACCAGTAGGGGGCCACCAGAATCAGTTCTGCTTTCTCGTGAATGAGCTTCTGGATGACTCTGGGGACTAGTGCTAGTGGAGGGAATGCATATAGAAGCCCTGTGGGCCAGGGACAACGGAGGGCGTTGTAATTCTCGGCCCCGTAAGAGGGGTACCTCGAGAAAAACCTTGGGAGTTGTGTGTTGAGGGGATGTGAAGAGGTCCACTGACGGGAGACCGAACATCATGGTCGCCTCCTTGAACAGCGACGGGTGGATGTGCCACTCGGACTGGTCCACCGTGGTCCTGCTCAGCCAGTCTGCTTGGGTGTTTGACTCCCCTGAGATGTGTTCAGCTTTGAGGGAGAGGAGATTGCGCTCTGCCCAACGGCAGAGGCGCTCGGCCTCTCTCATCAAGCGTATGGACTGGGTACCCCCTTGCCGGTTGACGTGAGCCTTGGTGGTGACGTTGTCCGTGAGTATAAGGACATGCCGCCCGCGTACCTGAGGGAGGAAGTTGCGCAGGGCCAGGTGGATGGCGTGGAGTTCCAACCAGTTTATACTGCATGCCCGTTCTGCCTGCGACCATCTGCCCTGTGTTGTGAGCGAGTGGATGTGAGCGCCCCATCCGGACAGGCTAGCGTCTGTGGTGAGGGTGAGGCGTTGGGGCTCCTTGAAGCAATGGCCCTTGTTGATGGCGGGACTGGTCCACCAGAGGAGAGACGTGAGGACCCTTGGAGGCACCTTGACCGTGGCCTTTGAATTGCTTCTGCCGGACCTTTGGGCAGGAGCAGGAACCACTGTGGGGATCTGGTGTGTAAAGCGGGCCCAGGAACAATGGAAATGCATGAGACCATTTTACCTAGTAACTTAGACAATTCTAAGAGTGTTACCTTTCTTGATCGTCTGATATGTTTGGCGGTTTCCTGGATGCTAAGGAATCTTTCCGAGGAAAGGAAGACCTCTCCTTGAACTGAGTCAATGACGGACCCCAAGTGGGTGATCCGGGTAGATGGTAACAATTGGCTCTTTTGCCAGTTTACTAGGAACCCATGGTCTTGGAGGGCAGAGGGAGTAGCTCTGGTGTCCTTCTCTGCTTGGAGTCTGGAGTGAGACAGGATGAGTATGTCATCCAGGTAGCAGTGGAGACGAACCGGGAGGTTCCTGAGGTGAGCCGCGAGGACCTTAGTGAAGGTTCTCGGGGCAGAAGCCAACCCAAAGGGAAGGGCCACATACTGGAAGTGGCGGTGGTTGTAGCAGAACCTGAGGAATTTGGAATGGGAGGGCGGATTGGGATGTGAAGATACGCTTCTGAAAGATTTATAGAAGATAGCCAGTCCCCCTGCCTGATGCCCAGTAGAATGGACTGTAAGGTGTGCATCTTAAACCTGCGGTGGATCAGGTAACGGTTAAGGCGCTTCAGGTCTAGAATAGCCCTCCATCCACCTGAGGATTTGGGAACCACGAAAAAGTGGGAGTAAAAGCCTTGCCCCCGTTGGGATGGTGGGATGGGTTGGATAGCCTGTATGTTGAGGAGATGATGGATAGCCGAATCCATCAAGCTGCATTTGGTGGGGTCCCTCGAGAGAGGGGATGCCATAAAAAAGTCAGGGGGGCGTGCTGAAATTCAAGAGCGAGACCGAATCTGATTGTGTCCCGGACCCAGGCATCGGAAGTGGAGGAGTCCCATCGGTCGCGCGAAATGCTTGGCGTCCGCCCGATGGGGAGGAGGGACGGGGGTCTATCTGGGGCGCCGGAAGGTCTTTCCTCCTGAATCCCTGAAGGGACGCCTGTAGCTGCCGCCCCTTCTGTTCCTGTCGCCCGGATCAGCTCGATCCTGGGGTTGGAATGGTCGGAAGGAGGGGGGTCTCGGATACCTGGGTGGGAAAGGGGACTGGTAGAAAGGTTGGGAGGAACCTCTCCCGAAATGGCTGAGGGCTCTTGGCTCTGACCTCCGAAAAAGAGGAGGAAGGAATTTTTCTTGCTTCGGGTTTCGCTTGCAATGGCTCCAGGGCCGTGCCAAATAGTTTGTCCCCCTTGATGGGGCAGTGGCCAACTTAACCTTGTTTTTACATCCGCCTGCCAGGGTTTGAGCCAGAGCAGGCGGCGGGCTGTAACATGAGAGGTTATTGCTCGGGTGGAGAATTTAACCGCGTGGTAGGTGGCATCGGCCGAGAATTCCACCACGGCCGTCAGTTTGGCGATGTCCTGATGTGCCCTTGTGTTAGAGGGGGGGACATGCTGTTTTAGTTGGTGGAGCCACCGGATCGAAGACCTGGTGAAGAAGGAGGCGGCCGTGGCCGGTCTAATGGCCCAGGCATCGGCTTGGTGAGCCCGACGTAAGGCTAGTTCGGACCTCTTGTCCCCGAGTTTCAGAGCCTCCAAAGGATCACTAGGGGAGGAGGAGGATGCTAAGCCAACGATGGGCTCACCTACCTCGAGGGTGTTAAGCAGGTTGCAGAAGCTTGAATCGAGTTAAAGAACCTCTTGTCCTGGCTGGATGGAGCAGGAGGGGCCCTTGTAGAGTCCAACTGAGTTGAGACTAGGTCATGAAAGATGGGTGGAGCCGGAATAACCTCCGCTTCCACAACGGGCTGCCTA
This sequence comes from Notechis scutatus, assembly GCF_049901735.1. Lineage (NCBI taxonomy): Eukaryota > Metazoa > Chordata > Lepidosauria > Squamata > Elapidae > Notechis > Notechis scutatus. Next base: position 30,375,328 of record NC_142025.1, on the reverse strand, counting down.
AAGATGGCATCCTCTTGTCCCTCCGCCGGGGAAGGGAAAGCGGAGGGGGACTGTACAGACAGGCCAGATATGTTCTTGGCCTTAAATAGGAGCAATTTAAACATGTGTGGCTTGAACAAACCCACAAAGGTGGGTTGGTCGGGGGTGAGATCCTCGTCCTCGGACATGTCCCCTTCCATAGGGTCTTTCTCCGATAGGGGCTCCCCGTGGTTCGTAGACCCCCAAATTCCTCCTCCTCCCTGAACTGATCCAGGTCCTCTATGGCCTCCTCCAGTTCCCCTTCTGGGAGAGGGCTGTCCCTCTGTAAAGGTACCTGACCATGAGGAGGGTCCGATCTAGGCAAGGACCTGACTGATAGCGACTCGTGTTCGGGCGCCATTGAGGGGGGACGGGCCTGGACATCTGTTGGAGACCCTCTGCAATCCCCTGGCGGATAGCCCGTTCCATCCATGCCTGCATTTGTGCAGGGATCTCGACTGTGGCGGGCTCCTCCTGGCGCAGACCAGCAGCCGTGGGCGTGAATGTAGCTTCGGGCGTCCATCTGGTCGTTGGTCCGGGGACCTGATGCCCCTGGGATGAGCTGTGCCTGGAGAGGAAAGAGCAATCGGGAGGAGGGGGGTGTCTGGAGGTAGAGGGAATGGAGGGTGGGAGAGCTGGAGGCACCAGTTGTGACTCTCTGGATCACCTGTCAAATTCTTTCTCCAATGCCTTATGGCGTCTTAGGGCGTCTCTTTGAGAGGCCTTGGAAGTTTCCTTAGAAGTTTCCTTAGCCTGTCTGCGCAAGTGGTAGGACTTAGATCTGGCCTTCAAGGAAGGGCCTTTAGCGGAATTGTCATCTGCCATTTTAGAAGTAAGGACTGTATATCAGGTTCTAAAGGCGGTTGGCTCGCCAAGGGTTCGACCTACAACAAAGGCCAGGTGTCCTTTCAGCTGGCCCGCGCCCCCTTTTGGAATTTAGATGTATATAATTTATATTATTATTATTGTTATAATTATTAATATATATATATATGTATCTGCATATAATTATATATATAGTCCTATTAATATTGGTAATGTATTATTGTCATATTTATTTATTTATTATTTTATTTTTAATTTTTTTATTTTATTTTTAATGTTTTTAACGAATATCTAATTAGAGAACTGGTTCAGCGCTCCCAGGAGGGAGTGACCCCAGAGATTGATATTAATAAAGTCCAATTCGTCAAATGAACGCCTGAGGCTGGAAATAGGGCCTCTAGCAGCTAGAGCTCCCAGACAACCGGGAAGGATAGGCTGCTAATCCTTGCCCTGAGCGCTGCTGCAGAAAGCCAAAAGGTTTGCTAAGTTTAATTAAATGCACAGTAATAGCTCTCATAGGCTGGAAGGCCTGTGAGCAGAGCTAGCCCCTTCGCAGCCGCAATGAGGCCAGGAAAATGGCGCCCTAGCACGCGGCGGCGGCCAAAATGGCAGCCGCCCACAATCTCCTATCAACGGGCCGCTCAGAGCGAGACTAGGCTTCTCCGGCAGATTTAGGGGCCGAGAGAAGCAGCCAGAACAAAATTCGCCCCGTCCTGGGGCGATCAGCGTTCGCGGTGGGGGGGAACACCAGCTGCGCTTTAGCAGCGCGATCGGATAAAGCCGCTACGAGGGCGGTGTGGAGAAGCGGCAGGAAAAAACCGAATCAAGGGGGGGGGTTGGCGCCGGAGCGCGAAAACCGCCCGCTCTTTATCCCCCCTGGGGGCGAAGAACGCACTCCCCTTGCTACAGAGACACCCCAAATGCGCAGAGGCTAAGGAAGGAACAAGGCAATAATAAAGCAAACCTGAAATAATAGGGAATTCCTGAATCGGCCAAGGAATGGAAAATAATACAGCCTATTCTAACGAAGGCTGAGCATAAACTGGGGAACGCAAGGGAGCCACGTGATGGAGGGCGGAGCGTTCCTCAGTAATTAAGCTCAGCCTTCAATGACGCAGACTGAAGCACCTCCCACTCTCTGGATGATCCGAGCGGCTCTAAGGAGAATGGATTAAAACATTTAGTAAAAATTATTGAAAATGAGTTGCTACAATTAGGTAAGCTTATCCGGACTGAATATAACCATTTTTTTTAGAAAGCATAGAAATGGGAACCTTAAGGGGAATGCTATTCTATCATTTTCTAGAACCCAACCCTTCAACTTTTCTTGGATTAGAAACTTGCAGTATTTTGTTTTCCTGAAGTACTTAAGGTAAATAGATTCTACATGAAGAAATGAACCTAGAGGTAATACCTAGCTATGTAGGCTTTTATCACCAGCACCCTGAATTGGGTCTGGAAACCAACTGGCAATGAAGAAATAGTTTTACAAAATAGATATGATGCTTTTAAAAAGACTATCATTCACTAGGCAAGTAGCTGGACCAGCTACAGCTTCTAAGGGTTTTTCAGAGGCAACTGCACATATAAGTGATCCATAGTAGTCTAATCCAGAGATAACAAAGATACAAGAGAGTGTTTTCAGTACCTACTGATCCAGGAAAGAAAAGACTAGCAAAAGGCACCAATAGTTCTGGTGGATTATCACCTGCAGCTTCATGGAGAAGTGTACTCCCACTGATCCTATTAAACTTCTTCAAAGCATTTTATACTATTGACTATAAAGGCTGGGAGTCTCTTCTGTACTTGACTCATTCTCCCACCATCATCTCACCGACTTCTAGCTCTCTTTCCCATCACATTGCCATACCTTTTTTTACATCTTCCATCCCTTAGGGAAAAGTTTCAGAGTGCACACAGAATTACTTGGGAACAAGTGAAGATAATTCATTTTGCAGGAGCATACTTGTATGAATGTATCCTATGTTTTGAGGAGCTTCACATAGTCTACTTGCTGAAGCAGAACAAATTCTTAGTAACACTATACAATTTATTCAATCTGAAACAAACATAAGAATCAATGAAAACCCCGCCTCCCATGGAATAAAATCTGCATTGCTTACCCAGCCAAAGCAATTACAATTTGTCTTGGTTGGTTCATTAGTGACATTCACTAAAGCTTATTTCCCTCCTTCATGAGAATAGTGTATATTCCTTTATTCTCAGTTGGTTTACATTAACTCTTTTAGTCAAAAGACAAGATTTTCCATCTTCTCTCAGTAGGGAAGCTGTCACCACTTAGGAAAAAAAATTTTTTTAACCATCTGTCTATCAAGCAGCAGTTGTGTGGGTGTTTAAGCAATTTCTCATTATTACAAGATTGTCTATCAAAATGCACATGTTGGACCTTGGCCATAAGCTCCAAACTGCAAACTTACCTAGTTTATTATTATTATTTTTTTAAAAAAATCTCAATATGTGTATTGTACTTCTCAAATAATATGGAAATGTGTGTATGTATACATGTGTGTGTGTTTGTGTGTTTTCTTATGAACTGCTACCTCAAATTGAGCAAAATTCACCATCTTAAATTAAATGAAACTTTGAGTATGTAACTTAAATTATATGTAAACTACTAACTATATATCTACCATAGCAGTTTTATGTTTAACCAAATACATTATTATTATATTATTATTATTATTATTATTATTATTATTATTATTATTATTATTATTATTATTATTATTATTATTATTATTATTATTATTATTAATTATTATTATTATTATTATTTCCAACTCCTAAGGATTTATTACTCCTAAGGACAAATAAGGATTTATTTTACAAATAAAAATGCTTAAAACAAGAAAATAATGGCAAGGGTCCAACAAACCAGACAAGAACAAAAATAAATCCACATATTCTAGGAGGGGATGTTATTTACCCTTGCCAAAAGCCAGGTCTTCAAAACTCTTTTAAAAACCAGCAGAGTGGAGGCTATCCAAATAACGGGGAAATACACAGTATAAGAAATAAAAGACATGAAATCACTTCATATTATATTAGATTAGACTACTTGTCCAGCACTAGTAGGTTCACATGTATAGTTTGTTAACTAAGCCACTAAGTTTATATATCTTTCTATATGCAAAGTAAGTGTTTACCACATGTAACTACACTTTTACATTCATATATGCAGTTACTGAAAAAGCTTTCTTTACAATTTGCTGATTAGCTGTTTGGAAGTGCCAAAGAAATTATTCTGCTTAATTGAAAATAAAATCTCATTGGCTTGTAACTTTGAGACTAATTGTAGACATAAAAACAGTATATATACAGAAGCCTGGGATACTTTCATAAGCTGTGTAACAGAGAAAACAGAAATGGACAGTATTAATTTTTGATATATTGGAGAAAGAAGTAAATATAGGAAAAAAGATGCACTCTTCCATGCCCTGACTTACTAAAAGAAGCACGCACTGAAAATCTCTAATATAAGTCATGCTCTTACCCACTATGAAATTCATTTAAATCATTCTATAATCCAAATTAACTGTTATAAAAGAATTTGTACTAGATCATTTGGGAATATGTGTATGCGCGTGCATGCATGCACACACATATACACACACACACAAAGTATATTTGCTTTTTCATAATTATTCCCTGTAGATTTTTCTTCCTATTTGCTACTCACAGTTGATCATTTAAGCCAAGCTTCTCCAATTTGTCTGTCCTACAGATGTTTATATATTACTTCAATTCCAAGAACTGTCAACAATTGCCATGCTGAAAAAATTGAATTTTTGCATCTAAAAAATGCCAGCTATCAGAATGGCCGAATGCCAAAAATAATGGTTCAGTTATATTATTCTTATAAAAGCTACTTGTAGCCCCCTTTTTGCAACTTGTGGTAGATAATGGTCATATCTTCAATCAGCAGCAGTTGGCAAGGGAGAGATGTATATATGACCTTCTACGGATCTTCCTTCCTACTGAATTAAGCAATATCTACCCATCCCTGAGTTGGCACAAAATTATGCCAGAATGAAATTTGCTGCCATTCCTTATATTTTATATTTCTAGCCCTGATGATTTCCTGATTATATACTTGAGGGATGTGTTAAGCAAAATGGATTATTGTTTCCTCCAGCTTAATTTCCCTTCCTCTAGATGTCACTAGACATCACAGGTAAACATTTACACCAACAATGGGAGAAATGTCTAACACCTTAAAGCTGAAGGGCCTTTCAGTAGATAAATGAAAACTCAGGACTGGAAAGTGATTCTTCAGTTCAGAGCAGGTAAGAGGCCAATTTAATTATCATTCATTCCACTTTTGCACAATTATAGCTCTAGTGTATATTAAAACCACTGTCAGCTTTCCATTTGGTGATTGGCTGCACTCATTCACTCTTTGGACTTAAGGTGAGAGGAATGAAGAAGGTTCAACTTTCCTGGCCTTGGTCTGCAGTGCAGCCAAGAATGAGATGGTAACCTTCTAACTCAAAGCCAGCTTCTTTCCCTTGCTCCTCTCCCTGCCCACATTTTCCTTTCTATCTTCTCTTCCTCCGAACCTTGTTGTTTCCTTAGTTGCTTGCTTGCTCTCTCTCTGCCTATTCTGTCACTCCCCATTTTGTCTTTGCATTGCAGGTGATGATCACCATATGAAATTAACCTGCAAAGTTTGCTACAGCAGCATCCATAATAAATCATGGTAACACCTTAATAAGTTTAGTTATACCCATATCATCATGTAAATACCACTCTTGCATCCTGAAATTAGATGCAAGAATGTAAATTGCAGAGTCTGCATGACGTTAGTCATCCATGTGCATTAACCATTTCCACCACCACCAACATGGATGCTCACACATGGATGCTTCTTTAGTTAACTTTCTGCCACACTAATTGCTTTGCTTTTGAGCCCATTTTTCTTTAGTTAAAGGAAGTGCAGTGCTGATAAACTAAGAGCACCAAAAACAAGGCAAGCAGGAAACAACCAAAGCCACAAGGAATACAGTGAGAGACAACAGTGGAACGGTGGCAGATGAGGCTGATTGTGCATCAGGGCAGAGGAAGCATGCCTATATCAGCCTTAAGCAACCCATAAGCACCTGGATAATCCCCCATGCTACAAATTGCTTAACAGTACTGCTGATAAAATAGCTAGTAAAGGGCCGCAGGTGTTACACATCCTGCAATTGATGCTGGATACTTTCTGCTTAAGGGGAAAATATCGCTAGCATGAGTATTCAAGGAGTATGTGCATTTCTTTCATTCATAGCAATTCTACCATATTTTTGCTTATTCTAGCAATTATATTTCATAGAGGATTGAGAAAACTTGAGATTCTTTTACAGTAAGGGGAAACACTACCTTGTGACCTATGAAATCCTGTCGGTAGAGAACACACTTTATATAATAAACATGGGGCAATATGCTGGCTCTGTAAAATCACTTAGAAAGGGTTGTGAAGCACTGTGAAGCAGTATATAAGTGTTATTGCTAGTGTACACCTAATACAGGGAGTTCTCCATTGAGCTGCTCCGAGCATCCAGAGAGTGGGGAAGTGCTTAGTCTCTGCTCGGATAGGTTGGGCTTAATTAATAGGACGCTGTTGCTCCTCCCTGGCTCCTCCCTAGCGCCCCCCAGTTTTAGCTCAGCCTTTGATGTGATAGGCAGCTTTCCTTGGTCGGAGCAGGAACAAATTGAGGTGAATAGATTCTTCATATGCAGATTGGCTTTTCAAAAAATTTTCTCCAAATTTTTCTCCGCAGATCCAACTGCAATTAGAGAGAAGCAGTTGGAGCGATTGCGGATCGCCACCAGCGTTCCAGCCGCATTTGCGCCCATAAGGGCAGAGGATTAGATCCTTGCCACTCTAATTCAGAAATTGTGCCTTTTTCAAAGTACGAAGCTTCCCTTTCCTTCAGTCACTTTCCCTGTGCCTCCCCACCGCCATTGCCTTTCCAAACTTTTGCGCCGTTTAGCAGAGAGCGCGTTTTCTCTCAAACTTTGCCAGCGGTGTTTCCTCCCCAAAGAGAACACAGGGGTGGGGGCATTGGAGCCCTGATTCTCCCCTATCCGCCGCTCATTGCAAAGTAGACATTTACGTGGTGAGTTGGACGGCGAGGTATTGCTATGTTAGGCACCAAAAATGGGGCGTTGGTCCTTACCTGATACGCCCCTTCTAGGCGAGCCGCGAGGAGCATCAGACTGTGGGATGTGCTTCTGAGTCCTCTTCTTTCAGGCTGAGCTTTAGACGAGGAACGCTCCGCCCCTCCCACGTGGCATCGCGCAGCGTCTCCCCAGTTTTTTGCGATAACGAGAAGAGAAGTTATTAATCCTATCTAATCAACTATTGGCTCCTTGGCTGAAAACAGGAGTCCCCACCCAGACGGAGATGCTAGGGTGGGGCTGGATGCTCCTCGCGGCTCGCCTAGAAGGGCGTATCAGGTAAGGACCAACGCCCCATTCTCCCTCGAGCCGCTCGGAGCATCCAGACTGTGGGACATACCAAAGCTTGGCTGTCCTATGGGTGGGACTCCGTCTGGCCCGAAGCCCCTCCGGATCATTGACAACCCTCTGTAAGACCCGCCCGGCCAAAGGAGGCCTCAGCTGAGGCATACGTATCGATCTTGTAATGCCTGATAAACGGGGACGGAGAGGCCCAGGTGGCTGCCCTACAAATGTCAGCAATGGGGGCTTGTGTGGCCCAGGCCGCGAAGTGGCTGCACTCCTGGTGGAATGGGCAGTTATTCCACCGGGTGCCGGCAGAGAATGGGAAAGGTAACACCTGGCGATGGTCGCCCTGATCCATGACTGATAGTGGAAGGAGAAACCTTGAGCCCTAGTGTCTTGGGTTGAAAGGACAGGAAAAGAGATTCCGACCTTCGTAAGGACTGAGTGCGCTTAATATATATATACGCAAGGCCCGTCTAACATCTAGGGTGTGCCAAAGAACCTCCCTGTTCCCGGAGGGTCTAGGGCAAAAATTTGGTAGAACCAGTTCCTGAGATCTATGGAAGGGCGAGTTAACTTTGGGTAGGGAAAGTGGGGTCAGGCCTTGGGACGACCTGGTCTGCATGGAACACACATAGATCACTCCTGACTGACAGAGCTGCTAATTCCGACACTCGGCGAGCAGAAGTGATGGCTACTAGAAAAACTACCTTAAAGGTGAGGAACTGAAGAGATGACTCCCTCAAAGGCTCAAGCGGAGAGCGTGTAAGAGAAACTAGGACCTTGTTGAGGGTCCCATGTGGGAAACCTGTGAACAGTGGGAGGGCACAGGTTGGTGGCACCCTAAGGAAGGATCTAACCCGGGGGTGATGGGAAAGGAGCCGTAGTTATCACAGGAGACCACTGTTGAGAGGGCAGAGACTTGTCGTCTCAGGGTGTTAGGTGCAAGCCCCTTGCGAAGGCCTTCCTGAAGAAATTCCAGAATCTGAGCCACGGAAGGAGAGAGAGGTCAACCTGGGACCCACTACACCACTTGCAGAACCCCTTCCAAGTGGCATCATAAATGGTCGTGTAGTGGAGGGTGCGCCTGGCGGCAAAATAGTGTCGATGACATGGCTTGATAGGTTCTCGCTAGTCAGACGGATCCGCTCAACTTCCAGACGGCTAACTGTAGCCATTGAGGCTCCGGATGTAGAAGGGGCCCCTGAGAGAGGGAGACCCTGTCGGGGATCCACCATGGGGGCGCTACCGATAGGTTGCGGAGGTCCATAAACCACGGTCGCCTGGGCCAATAGGGAGCCACCAGGAGAAGGTCTGCCCTCTCCTGAATGAGCTTCTGAATGACTCTGGGCACTAGCGGGAGGCGGAGGAAGGCATATAGGAGCCCTGGGGGCCATGGGCAGCGCAGAGCATTGTGGTTCTCCGCCCGTGAGACGGATACCGGGAGAAAAACCGTGGAAGTTGTGTGTTGGATGGGGAAGCGAACAGATCCACCACTGGAAGGCCGAATATCTTGGGCGCTTCCTCGAACAGGGATGGATGAAGTCGCCATTCTGCTTGGTCCACCGTGGCCCTGCTCAGCCAGTCCGCCTGGGTATTGTCTATCCCGGAGATGTGTTCGGCTTTTAGTGATAGAAGGTTGGCCTCTGCCCAGCGGCAAAGGCGCTCGGCTTCCCTCATCAGTTGAATTGACTGGGTGCCCCCTTGCCTGTTGATATGGGCCTTGGCGTGACGTTGTCTGTGAGCGAGAACATGGCGACTGCGGATCTGGGGAAGCAGCGCAGAGCCAGATGGATGGCATGGAGCTCTAGCCAGTTGATGCTGCATCCTTGTTCGGTCGGCGACCATTTGCCTTGCGCCGAGAGTGAGTTGAGATGGCGCCCCAACCCGGATAGACTTGCGTCGGTAGTGACGGTGAGTCTTTGAGGCTCCGCAAAGAGGTGGCCTCTGTTGATGGCGGGATTGGTCCACCAGAGAAGAGACGTGAGGACCTTTGGAGGACCTTGACTCTGATCTTGAGTTGCTTCTTCCGGATCTTTGGGCAGGGAGCAGGAACCACTGGAGGGGCCTGCTGTGTAAGCGGGCCCAGGGAATAATAGAGATGCATGACACCATTTTTCCCAACAATCTAGAGAGGTCAAGCAAGGCCACCCTCCTAGAACGTCTAATTTGTTTGACCAGGGTTTGAATGCTAAGAAACCTCTCTGGGAGAGAAAAACTCTCTCTGAGACCGAATCAATTATGGCACCCAGGTGGTTGATTCGGGTGGAAGGGTAAGTTGGCTCTTTGCCAATTGACTAGAAACCCGTGTGCCCGTAGGGCGGAAAGGGTGACCCTGGTATCCCTGACTGCCTGGGACTTGGACGGGGACAGGATAAGGATATCGTCAAGTAGCAGTGGAGGCGGACGGGAATGCTCCTGAGGTGGGCCGCCAGGGGCCGCCAGGACCTTGGTGAAGGTCCTGGGGGCGAGAGCCAGCCCAAAGGGTAGGGCCACGTATTGATAGTGAAGGCCATTATAACAGAACCTAAGGAATTTGTGATGAGAGGGCCTGATAGGAATATGAAGGTATGCCTCAGAGAGATCTATGGAGGACAGCCAGTCTCCCCGCCTGGTGCCTAGGAGAATGGATTGCAAGGTGTGCATTTTGAATTTGCGCTGGATAAGGTGACGGTTGAGCGTTTCAGGTCTAGGATGGCTCTCCAGCCCCCAGAATGTTTGGGCACGACAAAGAGATGGGAGTAAAATCCCTTTCCTCTCTGAGCCGGAGGGACAGGTTGAATGGCCTGAATATCAAGCAGGTGATGGATGGCTGCATCCATTAATGCACGTTTGGTGGGATCCCCTGAGGAGGGGATGGGAAGAAAGCGATCAGGGGAGTGGATTTGAACTCGAGGGCGAGACCAAACCTTATTGTGTCTCTAACCCATGCATCGGAAGTGGATTTGTCCCATTAGGCGGCGAAGTGGCTGAGGCGGCCACCAATGAGGGAGGGAGAAGGAGGCTCTACCTTCTGCGGTAGGGCCTTCCTCCCGCACCCAAAGGTCTCTTATAACCACCCCTCGCCTGGTCCTGTCGCCTGAGTCCGTGCGATCCTGGGATCGGAAGGAAGGGTGGGGAATCTGGGCGGAAGGGGTTGGTAGAAAGGGCGGGAAAGCTCCTCCGAAGGGCTGAGAGCCCCTGGTCTCCGATCTTCGAAGAAGGAAGGCAAGTACTTCCTCTTGCTGCGACCCTCGACCAGCAGGGGTTCGAGGCCGGGCCAAACAGTTTGTCTCCTGTAATAGGGGCAGTGGCCAGCTTGACCTTATTCTTTACGTCCGCCTGCCAGTGTTTGAGCCAAAGCAGGCGACGAGCCGTGACGTGGGACGTGATGGCCCTGGAAGAAAATTTCACCGACTGGTAAGTGGCGTCGGCGAGAACTCGGCTGCAGCCACCTAAGCTTCGCAATGTCCTGGTGCGCCCTCAGGTTGGAAGCAGGGACGTGTTCCCTGAGCTGACGTAGCCAGCGGATAGAGGACCTAGTGAAAAAGAGGCGGCGGTGGCTGACTTAATGGCCCAGGCGTCGGATAGGTGGGCCCTGCGCGAGGGCCAGCTCCACCGCTTATCCTCAGGTTTCAAGGCCTCTAGGGCCTCACTAGGTGTAGAGGAGGAAGCTAGACCCACAATAGGGTCATCGACCTCTGGAATGTTCAGGAGGCTGGACAGTGCCGAATCGAGATTAAAGAACCTCTTGTCTTGGCTAGAGGTGTGGGAGGGGTCCCTGTGGAGGATAGTTGCTTCGCTACCAGATCTACGAATATGGGGGGGAAGGGATGACCTCAGCTTCAACCACTGGTTGGGTGAAAATGGAATCTTCTGGGCCCTCTGGGATGGGGGAGGTCAGCAGGGGCCTGGGAAAGAAGGCCGAGACATTCTTGGCCTTAAGAAGGAGGGACTTGAACATGTGTGGTTTGAAGAGCCCCCAAAGGAGGGTTGGTCAGTCGAAGTGCCCTCGTCCTCGGACATCTCCCCTCCATGATGTCAGTCTCTAAGGGAGGTTCACTGTGGCGGGAGGAACCCATCTGGGAATCCTCCTCCTCGAAATCCCTAAAGTCCCCTTCCTCCTCAACCTGGGCCCCAACGGAGGAGGGCTGTCCCTCTGAGAGAGTACCTGAGCAACCGGGGGACCGGTTGTGGAAGGATCTGATAGACACAGGAGTCGTGCTCGGAGACTCGAGGAGAGAAGCCTGATCTGGACATGTGCTGTAGTTCCTCTATAACACTCTGGCGGATGGCTGATTCCATCCAAGCCCTGATGTGAGGTGGCACCTCAGATGTAGAAGGTTCGTCCTGGCGCAGACCAGCAGCCGTGGGTGTAAAAGTGGCTTCGGGTGTCAGACTCATCGTGGGACCGGGGTCGGGAGACCCTGGGGCGAACTGCGCCTAGGTAGGGAAGAAAGGCCTGGGGGAGAGGTTGAATAGAGGTAGGGGTGGAGGAGGAGGTAGAGACGGTTCAGAGCGGGACTCCTTGAACGCCTGTCGAACTCTTTTCTAACGCCTTGTGGCGCCTTAAGGCGTCACGTTGAGAGGCCTTGGAAGGTTCCTTGTCCTTTCTAGAGCCCTTAGGTTCCTTGTCCTGCTTGCGCAAATAGTGGGACTTTGCCTTGGCCTTCAATGAAGGACGTTTAGAGAATTGTCGTCTGCCATATTGAACAATAGAGATTAATAAGGGCGGTTGGCTCGCCCAGATCAGGCCTGGATAAGGCCGGGTGAGGATGAGGCTGGCCCGCTCCCCTTTTGGAATTTTACTTGTACAGAGATAACAGAAATATATATATATATATTTAGCTATGTAATCCTGTTTTGTTCCTTTCTGTAGTGCTTTTTATATTCTTTATATCAGCTGAATATACAGGTACTCCGATATATCCAATATCTTAAGAGAAAAATTGCTGTACCAAAAATATTATTTCTTTTTTGTTATTATTCCTTTTGTATTTGGATCAAATATAAATTCTATTATAGTTATTTCCTTGGATGTATATCTCTCAGTGCCAAATCAGTCGAATAACGCCTGAGGCCTAGAGTTGAATAGGAGGCCTCTGGCAGCCAGCCTCCAGACAACAGAAGAAAAAAACCGGAGGAGGCTGCAACTTCGCCCCGAAAAGGGCTGCGGGAGGCCAACAAGCACTAACCAAGACTAGCCAGGCAGTTCGATGGGCAGCTAGGCTTTAACCCTAGGCCTGGAGATTTAATTCACCACAGCTGAATATTAAATAAAAAGAAACTTTCAGCGCCCGGCCACGAGGTGGAGCCAAAATGGCGTCCTCGAGCTGAACTGCCTGGGCGCCTTCGGAGACGGAAGAAAAGGAAGGCTTGGCCGGTCAGCTCAGCAGCTCCTAAAGCCCTAGGGGCGTAGCCCTCCCGGTTGGCGTTTAGGGTGGGGAATCCAGCGGAGGAGCGCGTGCCACAGGCAACGCGCGCCAGGCAGCGGCAGCGATCTGATAAGGGTGGGGCGTCGCGCTGAAGGCGCTGCGAGCCCGCAACAGCCCTGAGGACAGGAAAAATTTCCCTTGAGTCCTGACCCTTTGCGCAGGAGGAGGAAGAGAAGCAAACCTTATTAGGACGGAGGATTCAATGAAACAGCCAAGGAGCTCTTTGAAACGCAGCCTGATTCTTGAGGCTGAGCAAAAGACTGGGGAGGCAGCTGCGCGATGCCACGTGGGAGGGCGGAGCGCGTTTCACAATCTAAAGCTCAGCCTGAAAGAAGAAGACTCAGAAGCACATCCCACAGTCTGGATGCTCCGGCGGCTCGAGGGAGAATAAGTCTGTGCCACTTTAATCTGGGGACTGTCCACCATTTTAAGCACACACTTCCCAGGCCAAAGGCCAATACCACGTTGCATCTTGGGGTCTTTGCTGGTGTTTTTTTCCCCAGCCTACTGTTGAGAGGCTTTATTCCCCTCAAAACTCTAAACAAAGAGACCAGGGGACAGAAAAATTCTACTCCCTTTAGCTCCGGTTTGGGAGATTAACTCATTGTTATTTGTTGGCTGCCCTCAAAGTTCAAACAAGTATTTATATAACCAAACACAGCACCACCAGCCTGTACCAAGGCCTGAGGCCTGTGGGGATGGCTGTTGAGGGCCTTTTATTTGTAGTGAATTGCCCTATTTTTAGTGTTCTCAAATTTGGCTTATTTGATCTTCTCAGTATATTGAGGCATTAAATACTTTATATTCAATCTATCAGATAGATAATATATACAAATAATAAATAATAATAATAATAATAATAATAATAATAATAATAATAATAATAATAATAATAATAATAATAATAATAATAATAATAATAATAATAGTAAAACCTCAATTCTAGATATTGCATATTAAAAGGGGGGGGAGTGAGTATCAATTGGGTTCCCTGTCCCTGCTGTGGTCAGGAGCCCGGCTGTGCCAATCGTCCACATAGATAGGTAGGTAGGTAGGTAGGTAGGTAGATAGATAGATAGATACAGTCATATTTATATCTATATTTATAAAGTCACCTCATATCTCTGAGGTGCTTTAGAAGATTGCAATGGCAAGCAGAAGTGGAGCCAAGGCACAGACCCAAGACAAGTCTAAAAGAGCTAAGGGTCCTTCAAAGGCGGCAGAGAAGGATGCCACCCGATGCCAAAAAGCGATGGAAAAGCAAATTGAAAGGCACACAAGGGAGGCTGAGAGGATTTCCCAGCCTCCCACTCCAACTCTACAACCTCAAATTCAATACACCCCTATACCCTTAGACTTGTCCTTGCCATCTCAACCACCTGGTACCATAACATCAAGTGCACAGACTTCGAGATGAGCCCCTGAAGCAACCTTCACGCCTATGGTGGCCGGTTTATGACAGGAAGATTTCCTTCCAGATGAGGTCCCAGAAACAATGAAGGCATGGATGGATTTGGCGATCCGCAGAGGAATTGCAGTGGGGGTGTAACAATCCCTGATGGCCAGACAGATCCCAGCGTCAGAATGCGACTCACAGTCAGTAAGATCTCTATACAGAACTGACCTGCATTATCCTCAGGTACCTCCCCAAGGGGAGCTTTCCTTGATTTCCCATATACATTCACAGCAGGTTCAGGAGGAGGGAGAAGGAGGGGATCAAATGGAACAAGTAGACGCAGTCTCACTTCAAGATAGTGAAGCCCCCTGGAGGCGAAGCCCCAGAAAGAGGCATGTCAGATGACGAGGACATCAAGCCTGACCAACCTACTTTTACGGGTCTATTTAGCCACAACTTTTCAAATCTCTCCTATTTAAGGCAAAAACCACAGCTCGTCTTGATAAGTCTCCCTCTGCCCAACAACAAGAATCTCAAGAGCAATCGGAAGATCTAATTTTCTCTCAACCCATTAACAAGATTGAGGTTATTTGAGGCATCCCATCAGGTGCGCCCATTCTCCCTGGGAGCATCCAGACTTGTGGGACATACTACCAAAGCATGGGCCTGTCCTGGGTGGGACTCAGTGGCCAGAGGCCCCTCAGGGTCATTGACAGCCTCTGCCTTGAGCCACATGGGCCAAGGAGGCCTCTTGGCTGGGACATCATGTAGATCCCAGTAGGAGAATGTGAGACGGAGGCTGGTGAATGGCGTGGGACACGGGCCGGTGGCTCCTGGTGGAATGGGTGGCCTCACCGGTGCGACGCAGAAGGAATAGAAAGGTGGCTGCCTGGCGATGGTGAAAGCTGGTCCAGCTGGCACGATGATGGAAGGAGAAACAGCAGCCCTAGTGTCTTCGGGTTGGAGAAAGGACGGGAAAAAATTCCGACAACAAATGGGGACTGATAAACTTAATAACCTATCATAGGGTAAAGTCTATTTATCTAGGGTGTGCCAAAAGAACACTCCTGTTCCGGGAGGGGTCTAGAACAGAACTAGTAGGAATGATTCCTGAGATCTGTGGAAGGACAGGGTTCAGCTTTGGGTGGGAAAGTGGGGTCCGGGCAGGGGCGAGCCTGGTGCGTAGACACATGAATCACTCCTGACTGATATGAGCTGCTGGTCCAGAGCACTTTCGGCGAGGCAGAGTGATGTTGCCTCGGCAAGGTGAGGAACTGGAGATGACTCCCTCAAGGGCTGGCCGGAGGCGTGGAAGAAACTAGGACCTTGAGGGTCCATGTGGAAACCTAAGACAGTGGGAGGCTGGGGTTGGTGGCACTAAGAGGGATCTAGCTGGAGGTGGAAGTGGGAGGAAGGGAGACACGTGGTTATCTGGGAGGCCACTGTTGAAAGAAACGTGGGTCTCAGATTGAGTGCAAGCCCCGCTGCTGAGAAGGCCTTCCTGAAATTCCAGTCTGAGCCGCGGAAGGGAGAGAGGGTCAACCTGGGACCCGCTACTACACCACTGCAGAACCCTTCCAGAATTGGCATCATGGGGTCGATGTGGTGGAGGGTGTACAGCGGCCAAAATGAATGATAGATGACATGAAGCGACAAGTTCTCGCTGAGTCAGGCGGATCGCTCCAGCTTCCAGGCGGTAACTGGCAGCCGGTAAGGGAGCTTCCCGGATGTGAAGGGAGCCCCTGAGAGGACTCTCCGGGGGATCCTGGGGCGGCTACCGATGAGTTGCCGGGGTCCATAAGCACGGTCGCCTGGGCAATAGGGGAGCCACCAGGAAGGTCTGCTGAATGACTTCTGAATGACTCTAAGGCACTAGCCGGGAGGCGGGAGAAACACATATAGGAACCCCTGGGGGCCATGGGCAGCGCCGACGTGCCGGGTTTCTCACGCCCGTGAAGGCAGATGCCGGGAGAAAAACCGTGGGAAGTTGTGTGTGTTGGATGGGGGGGCGAACAGATCCACCACTGGAAGGCAGAATATCTTGGAGCGCTTCCCTCGAACAGGGATGGATGATAAGCCATTCTGCTGGTCCCCGTGGCCCTGCTCAGCCAGTCCGCCTAGGGTATTGTCTATCCCGGAGATATTGTTCGACTTTTAGTGATAGAAGGTTGGCCTCTGCCAGCGGCAAAAGCGCTCAAACTCCCTCATCAGTTGAATTGACTGGGTGCTGCCTGTTGAAATGGGCCTTGCCCGTGACGTTGTCTGTGAGCGAGAACATGGCGACTGCGGTCTGAAGGAAGCTGGCGCAGAGAGCCCAGATAGACGACATGGAGCTCTGCCAGTTGATAGCATCCTTGTTCGGTCGGCGACCATTGCCCTTTACGCCGAGGAAGTGAGATTTGAGATGGCGCTAACCCGGATGGGCACTGTAGTTCGGTAGTGACAGTGAAGTCTTTGAGGCTCCATAAAGGCAGCCTCTGTTGATAAGCGGGATTGGTCCACCAGAGAAAGAAGGCAGTTTGGAGGACCTTGACTCTGATCTTCGAGTTGCTTCTTCCCGGATCTTTGGAAGCAGGGAGCAGGAACCTGGAGGAGCCTGCTGACCAAGGCCCAGGGGAATAATAGAGATGCTGTGACTTCATTTTCCCAACAATCTAGAGGTCAAGCAAGGCCACCACTCTAGAAACGTCTGGTTGTTTGACCAGGATTTTGGATGCTGAGAAAACTACTCACAGGGAGAAACTCTCTGAACCCGAGATCGGTGTGGCACCAGGTGGTTGATTCGAGATTGGAAGGAGTAGGGCTCTTTGTGAGGTGGGCTAAGCCCGTTAGCGCAGAGGCGGAGGTCAACCTAGTATCCTGACGCCTGGGACTTGGAGCCCAGGGGACAGGATAAGGATATAAGTCCAGAAATGGCAGTGGGCGGGGCCGGGAATGCTCACAGGTGGAGCCGCCAGGGCATGAGACGATGAGGTCTGGGGGCCGAGCCAGCAAATGAGCCACATGTTGATAGTGAAGAGCCATTATAACAGAACCTGGGAACTGTGATGAGAGGGGCCTGATAGAATATGAAGGTATGCCTCAGAGAGGAATCTGTGAACCGCCAGTCTCCATGGTGCTAGGAGAATGGTTACTGGGGTGTGCATTTTGATCTAGCTGGATAAGGTGGCGGTTGAGCCGTTTCGGGTCTGAGATCAGCTCTCAGCCCCAGAATGTTTAGACGCGACAAAAGATAGAGTAAAATCACTTTCCTCTCTCTGAGGAGGCAGGAGGACAGGTTGAATGGCCTGAATATCAAGCTTGGGTGATGGGATGGCTGCATCCATTAATGCGTTTGGTGGGATCCCTGAGGAGGGATGGGAAAAGCGATCAGGGGTGGATTTGAACTGAGGCGAGACCAAACCATGTGTCTCTTCATGCATCAGGAAGTGGATTTGTCCCATTGGGCGGCCCGAGTAGCTGGCGGCCACCAATGGGAAGGGAGAAGAAACTCTGCTGCAGTGAGGCCTTCCTCATTCCGAAAGGTCTCTTATAACCACCCCTCGCCTGTGGTCTGTCGCCTGGGTCCGTGCGGTCCTGGGATCCGGAAGGAAGAGTCCAGGGGAATCTGAGTGGGGAAGGTTATTGAGGCGACTCCTCCGAAAGATGAGGCCTGGTCTGATCTTCGAAGAGGCAAGAAATGCCACTCTTCTCGACCCTCGACCAGCAGGGGTTGGGAGCCGGGCCAAGCAATTGCTCCTGCACTGTATAGGGGCAGTGGCCAGCTTGACCTTATTCTTTGCGTCCGCCTGCCAGTGTTTGAGCAAGAAAGCAAGCGGCGAGCATGGCGTGGGACGTGATGGCCCTGGAAAGAAGGAGGCCCCTACACCGACTGGTAAGTGGCGTCCAACCGAACTCGGCTGCAGCCACTAAACTTCACAATGTCTGTAGTGCGCCCTCAGGTTGGAAGCAGGGCGTGTTCCCTGAGCTGGCGTAATGCCGCGGATGAAGAGCAAAGAAGAAGGCGGCGATAAGCTTGACTATGGCCAGGCAGTCCAGATAGGTGGGCCCTGCGCATGGGCCAACTCCACCTTGTCACTCAGGGTTTCAAAACCTCTAAGTGCCCACTAGGAGATGTGAGGAGGCTGGAGCTAATAGGGTCATCGACCTCTGGAATGTTGGGAGGCTGGACAGGTGCTCAGTCGAGATTAAGCAACCTCTTTGTGTTGGCTGAGAAAAGGGTGACGGGGAAGTCTGTGGAGGATAGTTGCTTCGCCAGCTGATCTGACTAATATGAGAGAGGGGGAGGGATGACCTCAGCTTCAACCACTGGTTGGAAGGCCAAAAATGGAATCTTCTGGTCCCTCTCCTCTGGGATGGGGGGGAGGTCAGCAGGGGGCCTGGGAAAGAAGAAGACCCAGAACATTACCTTGGCCTTAAGAAGGAGGGGACTTTCCAGTGCATGTGTGGTTTGAAGAAACCCCCCAAAGGAGGGTTGGGTCACCGGCAAAGTGCTCTCGATCCTCGGACATCTCCCCTCCATGATGTCAAGTCTCTAAGGGAGGTTCACTGTAGCAGAGGAGAACCCTTATCTGGGAATCCTCCTCCCGAATCCCTAAAGTCCCCTTCACTCCTCAACCTGGGCCCCAACCGGAGGAGGGCTGTCCCTCTGAGAGAACCTGAGCTGCAACGAGGGGACCGGTTGTGGAAGGGGATCTGATAGACTAAGGAGTGGGTTCGGAGACTTCGAGGGAGAAGCTGATCTGGGACATGTGCTGTAGTTCCTCTACTAACACTCTGGCGGATGGCTGGATTCCATCCAAGCTCCCTGATGTGAGGTGGCACCCTCAGATGTGAAGAAGGTTCGTCTGGCGCCAGACCAGCAGCCGATGGTGTAAAGGTGAAGCCCAGGGGTGTCAGACTCATCGTGAGGACCGGGGTGGCGGGAGATCCCTGAGAGGCGAACTGCGCCAGGTAGGAAGAAAAAGGCCTGGGGAGAAGGTTGAACAGAGGTAGGGGGTGGAGGAGGAGGTAGAGAGGCGGTTGGAAAGGCTGGGACTCCTTGCCCACGCCTGTCGAACTCTTTCTAACGCCTGTATGTGCGCCTTAAGGCGTCACGATTGAGAGGCTCTTGAAGGTTCCTTGTCCTTCTAGAGCCCTTGGGTTCCTTGTCCTCCGCTCTGCGCAAATAGTGGGACTTTTGCCTTGCAGCCTTCAATGAAGGACGTTTAGAGGGGAATTGTCGTCTGCCATATTGAACAATAGAGATTAATAAGGGCGGTTGGCTCGCCCAGATCAGGCCTGATAAGGCCGGGTGAGGATGGGAGGCTGGCCCGCTCCCCTTTGAATTTTACTTGTAGGAGATAACAGAAATATATATATATATATATTTAGCTATGTAATCCTGTTTGTTCACTTTCTGTAGTGCTTTTTTATATTCTTTATATCAGCTGAATATACAGGTACTCCGATATATCCAATATCTTAAGAGAAAAATTGCTGTACCAAAATATTATTTCTTTTTTGTTATTATTCCTTTTGTATTTGGATCAAATATAAATTCCCATTATGGTTATTTCCTTGGATGTATATCTCTCAGTGCCAAATCAGCCGAATAACGCTACCCGAGGCCTGAGAGTTGAATAGAGGCCTCTGGCAGCCAGCCTCCAGACAACAGAAGAAAAACCGAGGGGAGGCTGCAACCGCCCTCGAAAAGGCCTGCGGGAGGCCAACAAGCACTAACCAAGACTAGCCAGGCAGTTCGATGGGCAGCTAGGCTTTAACCTAGCGCCTGGAGATTTAATTCACCACAGCTGAATATTAAATAAAAAGAACTTTCAGCGCCCGGCCACGAGGGTGGAGCCAAAATGGCGTCCTCGGCTGAACTGCCTGGCGCCTTGGGACGGAAGAAAAGGAAGGCTTGGCTGGGTCCAGCCCGGGCGCCCTAAAGCCTCAGCTTAGGCGATAAAGCCTCCCCGGTTGGCGCTTAGGGTGGGGGAATTCAGCGAGGGAGCGCGTGCTGGTCACAGCAACGCAGCAGGGGCAGCGACGCGATCTGATAAGGGTGGGGGGCGCCGCGCTGAAGGCGCTGGCGAGCCATGTAACCGCCTGAGGGACAGGGGAAAAATTTCCCTTGGGTCTCCTGACCCTTGGCGCAGGAGGAGGAAGGAAGCAAACCTTATTAGGACGAGGATTCAATGAAACAGCCAAGGAGCTCTTTGAAACGCAGCCTGATTCTTCGAGGCTGAGCAAAGACTTGGGGAGATGCTGCGATTTTGACGTGGGGGAGGGGCGAGCGTTTCCGCCTAAAGCATCAGCCTGAAAGAAGAGGACTCAGAAGCACATCCCACAGTCTGGATGCTCCGAGAGCGGCTCGAGGGAGAATAAGTCTGTGCCACTTTAATCTGGGACTGTCCACCATTTTACACACACTTCCCAGGCCAAAGCCGCCAATACCACGTTGCATCTTGGGGTCTTTGCTGGTGTTTTTTCCCCAGCCTACTGTTGAGAGGCTTTATTCCCCTCAAAAACTCTAAACAAAGAGACCAGGGGACAGAAAATTCTACTCCCTTTAGCTCGGTTGGGAGGATTAACTCATTGTTATTTGTTGGCTGCCCTCAAAGTTCAAACAAGTATTTATATAACTAAACACAGCACCACTCAGCCTGTACCAAGGCCTGAGGCCTGTGGGGATGGCTGCTGAGGGCCTTTATTTCAGAAGAATTGCCCTATTTTTAGTGTTCTCAAATTTGGCTTATTTGATCTTTCTCAGTATATTGAGGCATTAAATACTTTATATTCAATCTATCAGATAGATAATATATACAAATAATAAATAATAATAATAATAATAAATAATAATAATAATAATAATAATAATAATAATAATAATAATAATAATAATAATAATAATAATAATAGTAAACCTCAATTCTAGATATTGCATATTAAAAGGGGGGGAGTGAGTATCAATTGGGTTCCTGTCCCTGCTGGCGGTCAGGAGCCCGGCTGTGCCAATCGTCCACATAGATAGGTAGGTAGGTAGGCCAGGTAGGATAGATAGATAGATACAGTCATATTTATATCTATATTTATAAAGTCACCTCATATCTCTGAGGTGCTTTAGAAGATTGCAATGGCAAGCAGAAGTGGAGCCAAGGCACAGACCCAAGACAAGTCTAAAAGAGCTATAGGTCCTTCAAAGGCGGCAGAGAAGGATGCCACCCGATGCCAAAAAGCGATGGAAAAGCAAATTGAAAGGCACACAAGGAGGCTGAGAGGATTTCCCAGCCTCCCACTCCAACTCTACAACCTCAAATTCAATACACCCCTATACCCTTAGACTTGTCCTTGCCATCTCAACCACCTGGTACCACTAACATCAAGTGCACAGACTTCGAGATGAGCCCCCTGAAGCAACCTTCACGCCTATGGTGGCGGTTTATGACAGGAAGATTTCCCTCCAGATGAGGTCCCAGAAACAATGAAGGCATGGATGGATTTACACGATCCATGAGAGGAATTGCAGTGGGGTGTAACAATCCCTGATGGCCAGGACAGATCCCAGCGTCAGAATGCGACTCACAGTCAGTAAGATCTCTATACAGAACTGACCTGCATTATCCTCAGGTACTCTCCCAAGGAGCTTTCCTTGATTTCCCATACATTCACAGCAGGTTCAGGAGGAGGAGAAGGAGGATCAAATGGAACAAGTAGACGCCAGTCTCACTTCAAGATAGTGAAGCCCCCTGGAGGCGAAGCCCCAGAAAGAGGCATGTCAGATGACGAGGGACATCAAGCCTGACCAACCTACTTTTACGGGTCTATTTCACGCCACAACTTTTCAAATCTCTCTCCTATTTAAGGCAAAACCACAGCTCGTCTTGATAAGTCTCCTCTGCCCAACAACAAGAATCTCAAGAGCAATCGGAAGATCTAATTTTCTCTCTCAACCCATTAACAAGATTGAGGTTATTTCAGTTCCACAAATGTTTTCAGATCTGATCCAGAAACAGTGGACCCATGCAGCAATGTACCCACCCCATAGAAACTTTGATAAAAAATTCTTTAATATAGCTTCAGACTTTTCCAATTTCCTGAGTATCCCTGAGATAGATGAGCCTGTTGTGGCTTTGGCATCCTCCTCCACTATTCCCACTGAGGCGGAGGGTGGCTTAAACCAGAGGAGAAGAAAGTTTGAGATCGTGCTTCTAGAAAGGCACATCAATCTGATGCGTGGGCTATAAGGACGGCAACAGCCGGATCCTTCTTTACTAGGACCTCCCCTGAGATGGCTCCGTCACCTTAGGAACACCATACCAAATTCTCAACATTAGGGCGCATCAAGACATCACCAAACTAATGGCAGTTACAAAGTTCTCTTCATGGATGCTACATTTAATTCGGCCAAATTTTTGGCTCGCCATAGCATCGCAGATTACATGTCCCTGACGATTACTTTGGCTTGTGACATTGGCAAGCCGACTCAAACACATAATGGAAGCTTGCTTCCCTCCCCACCTTGGGTGATAAATTGTTTGGCACTGCCTTAGATCCGCTGCTAATCAAGACCAGAAGCAACACACCGTCTTTCAGACACCAGGACTGATCAGCCCTTGGAGAGCCTCTCGCCCCTATTACGGCTGGGTCCATTCTCCCACTGGATTCCAGAGGATACCAGAGTATGGGTAACGTCAAGGTCCATAGACTGAATTCACCAAAGACCTCGAGAGAGAAGGGGAAGAGACAGACCTTTAGAGGAACAGGAAACAGAGATTTCCATCGTCCAAGATAATTCCAGGGAACTTGCTCCCATTGGGGGATGATTAAGATTCTTTGCAGACCGTTGGGACTCCTCTACATTGGATTCCTGGGTTCATGACACCACCAGATTTGGCCTGGCTCTAGAGTTTCATTCCACACCCCAAAACTTTTTATGCAATGTCCTCTCTCCAGGGACCCAATTAAAAGGAGCTTGATGGAGACAGCGATCAATCACTTACTGGAAATTAAGGCCATTCAACCGGTAGCCCTGGATCAGCAAGGCCAGGGATTCTACTCTTCTTTTTGTAATCCCTAAGAGTTCGGAGGGATGGAGGGCAATACTAGATTTAAAATGACTCAACCATACTCTAGTCTATCGCAAATTTAAAATGAGTACATTGCAATCCATCCTGCTTGGCATAAGGGAAGGCGATTTTTTTTATCTTCCATCGATCTGACAGAGGCCTACTTAGACCTTCTCACTCCAAATTTCTTAGATTCTGCTATGTCAATCAACATTTTGAATATGTCGCCCTGCCCTTTGGGTTGTCATCTGCCCCAAGGACCTTTACAAAGGTTCTGGCAGCCCTAGCCGCCCATCTGCGGGGCATTTCTGTCAGACTCCAATGCTATCTGGATGACATTTTGATATTATCTTCCTCACCCAGACAGGCAGAATTGGAAACACAAATTACACTGCAAACCCTTCAACAACACGATTTCTCCATTAATTGGTCAAAGAGCCATTTGTCCCCCTCAACCCACTTATCTCACCTGGGTTCGATAATAGACACAGTTCAGCGACGAATGTTTCTATCCCCTGAGAGGCAGGAGAGCATCAAGAACTTAGCTCAAACTATCAGAACCCTAAAACGGGTTCCTCTGGCCGATTTGTCAAAATTACTGGGAAAAATGATTTCCTGTATTTCTATTATTCTTTGGGCCCAGTTCCATGCTAGATCACTCCAATGGTTCTTGCTTCCCTACCAAAGATCAGGGCGAAGCAACTCCAAGATCTGAGTATTTGTTCCAGCAAAAGTCCTACTCTCTCTACACTGGTGGACCGTTCTGACCAAGGTTGTCCACTGAAGGAGCCCCAAAGACTCACCATCACCACAGATGCCAGCCTGTTTGGATGGGGGGGCACACTTCCAGTCCCTCTTGGCACAAGGACGTTGGTCAGCAGCAGAACAATTGAACAGCATACATTGGTTGGAGCTCAGGGCAGTCCACCTGGCCGCAGTTTCCTTCCTCATATTCGAATGAGAAACATCCTCATACTTACAGACAACATCACAACAAAAGCACACATCAACAGACAAGGGGTACACACTCAAAACAACTCATGGGGGAAGCAGAAAGACTGTGTCATTGGGCGGAAAGGAACTTGGGCTCCATCACAGCGGAACACATTTCAGGACTCAAACACACAGGCAGACTGGCTGAGCAGGGCCACAGACAATCAATCAGAATGGTGCCTGCACCCGGATCTGTTTCAGGAGACGATTCAGAGGTTCGGTCTGTCGGTTATGGATCTGTTCGCTTCTCCCCTAAATTCGCAGCTCCCCAGATTCATTTCAAGATACCCATCTCAGGGGGCGGAGAACATCAATGCTCTCTGTTGCCAGTGGCCCCAGGGACTCCTCTACGCCTTCCCACCTCTCCCACTGATACCCAAGGTGATCCAGAAGCTGTTAGACAAGAAAGCAGAATTGATCTTGGTGGCACCACACTGGCCCAGGAGGCCATGGTTCGTGATCTCAGGGGCCTGTCCATAGAAGAACCATGGAAAATTCCACCGCACAAAATTCGGCTCAGCCAGGGACCAATCTATCACCCAGACCCTCAATGGTTACAATTAGCCGCTTGGAGGCTGAGCGGAGACATCTAAGTCAGGAGAATTTCTCGACTAGGGTGATCAACACCATTCAAGCAGCTCGATGTCCTTCTACGAGACATATATATAATGCCACGTGGACTATCTTTTATAAATGGTGCACCAAATCCAAGGTGGACCCAATTTCACCATCAGTGGCACAGGTTTTAGAATTTCTTCAAGATGGTCTAGAAAGGGGACTCTCTCCAAATACTTTAAAATGACAGGTGGTGGCTATTGCCTCGGTGGTGATCTGGGAAGGTCTAACATCCATCTCCCACCACCCACGGATAAAATGTTTTCTTAGAGGCTCCACAAATTTATGCTCACCAATGATACATCGTTATCCCACCTGGGACCTTAATAAGGTATTCACAGCACTCACTAAGAGTCCATTTGAACCTCTGAGAACTACTAGTCTCCATTTTCTTACATACGAAGTAGTGTACCTCATAGCTATAACATCAGCATGAGCAATCTCTGAAATAGCAGCTTTACTGGCCCGAAAGGACCTTTGTATCTTCCATTCTGACAGAGTGGTCCTTCGATCAGACCCCACGTTCACACCAAAAGTCAATCTGACCTTCCACAGGGCACAGGAACTGACCCTCCCAAATTTTTGCCCCAGACCTTCTCAGGATCTAGAGCATCAATGGCACCAACTGGATGTCCACAGAGCTCTCTGTATGTACCTACATCGAACGGCTCCTTTCAGGAAGACAGAAGCCCTTTTTGTATCTTTTCAGCCAACTACTCAGGGACAGAAGGTATCCCCTTCAACTATAGGCAGATGGCTGAAGGCCACGATAGCCAAGGCGTATGAGACTCAATCATTACCTGTGCCTAGGCCTAGAGGCATCATGGCACATTCAACAAGGAGCACAGCTACTTCAGCGGCCTGGGCCACGCAAGCTCCTATAACAGAAATCTGTAGGGCGGCAACATGGGTCTCCCCATCACCTTTCATTAGACATTACAAAACTGATGTATTTGCGGGAGCTTGCGTCGCAGCAGTACAGCATGCGATCTTTAAGCTCTAAGATCGCTACTGATATCTCCATTGCAGGACGGTCCCAACGGACCTAAACCGTCCCGCAGAGATGGTGACAGAGGAGGGCACATTCTGTCGATCCCAGGGACATTGCAAAGTCCCTGGTAGATCCAGGAGAAGCCCTTTTTCCCACGGTGGAGAGGCAGCCATTAAAGCTGCTGAAGCTGGGACAGCTACAGAACGGAAGAAAGCTGGAAAGAAAGTGTGTCAGTTTGGTGAGATAATTTTCTACTTATTTTTTCTGGAGAGAACACCCTAAAAGACTAAAAATTAAATTTAAAAAGTGAAGATAAAAGTGCTTAAGCGGTGAGATTAAGCACAAATTAAACCTGAAGGTTTTTTCTTTCTTTTTATTGGAACTTTGGATTTTGTTAACACTTTTCAACTTTTCAACTGGACTGGTCTTTCCTTTTTAATTTTCATTTTTTCCTTTCAAAATAACTCTTGAAAAGGTTTTTTTCTCGTTTTTTCTTTTTTAATAATTTTAAATTCTTTTTTATTTTTTTTATTCTTGGTTTTAATATTAGAGGGGAAGGGAAAGGAAAGGGGAATAAGTAGTGCTGCCATCTGGAGGCTTGGATACATTGTTTTTCTTTTTTTCTTGTTGATACATTTGCTGTTACATTCAAGGACTCTGAACTTTTCATTGAAAAGATAGTGGGAAGAGCATGTAGATTGTTTGCAGGTGCTCTTCTGTGGAACTACTGATAGCTGGAGTCTGGATTTGAAATTGAAGAAAGAAGATTGAAGTGACCTTGAAAAGAGAACTGGAAATTTTGTTTTTTGATTTAGTAAAGAGCCTCAAACATATAATGGCAGTGCTTTGCTTATTGACAGAATTGCATTTTCTCTTTCCTTTTTTTTCTATTCCCCCAGTTGGATTTTTATATTTGGACTTGAGTCCTTTGATGCAAGAATAAGACTACTTCCCCCCCCCTCCTCCCGTTGTTTTACCTTTTTAGCAAGGGGATATACAGATTTCGGTCTTTTTAAATTTTTTCCTAATTTTTTTTATTTTTTCATCCCTTTTCCATTTTATATTTTTTCTTTTTTTTCTTTTTTCCTACCTAATTGGAACCAATTGGATTAAGGTATTCAAGTGCCTGAAGATTTTTTCCTTTCCCTTTTTTATTTTTATCTTTTGCTTTTATTTAATTATTATTATTATTATTTTACTGGAGCGGCAATTGGCTGCTCTTGCTTTTTCTTTTCAATTTTTCTATTGTACTCTAAGATGAGCAGAAAAATACCAGTCTCAGCTTCTTCAATCCCGACTTCTTCTTCCTCACCATCTGGAGGATAACTATCAATACAGGTGATGTTACAACAAGAGAAGGAGAAAGAAGTGACACTGCAGATAATTATGCAAGGAATTCAAAAGATACAAGTAAAAACATAATATTGAGAGAACGGAGAATATTGAGCAAAGAACGCAAAAGACAGATGAAAAAATTGAAAATATTCAACAGATGATGCAATACAAGGACAGAATTAAGAAAATTGAAGAACAAGATGTACAAAGAGATAAGAAGATTAGAGATATGGATACCTGATTGAGAGAAGTGGAAAGGGATAAGGACAGATCTCTGCAATCATTGGGATGGGAAATTGATAAATCAGAATTCTATCTTAGATTTCAAAATATAGAAGAACAAAAGGGTGAAAACCTTGCTGAAATGATGACAGAAATCCTGGCAGAAGCATTAGAGGTAACTAAAGAGAAGATGATGGATGGAATGGATGAGGTTTTTCGTGTTTATACAAGATATGCGATGAGAAATAAACTGCCAAGAGAAGTTCACATCAGATTTACTAAGAAAATAATTAAATCACAAATACTGCAGGCGGCAAGAGAAAAAACACTAAAGTACAAAGATAAAGAAATAGTGGTACTAAAACAGGTACCGAGAAGAGTGAGAGAGATAAGAAGAGAATATTTATTTTTGACCAAAGAGTTATTTAAGAGAGGAATAAATTACAGATGGCTGATACCCGAAGGTCTCATCTTTACCTCACAGGAACAAAGACACAGAATTGATACAGTTGAAAAAGCTGAGTTATTCTATCTGGAATATTTTAGAGGAAGGGAGGAAGATACAAGAAAAGAAGAGTCGTTAATTGAATTTCAAGAGGAATGTATAGCAGTAATTGAAAAGAAGAAGGAGCCGTAGGTGGTGTATCCAGAGAACAACGAGAACCAAGATCTACTAGAGCAACAAATCCTTATAAAGTCTAAAATTGATGAGAAAAACTGATTACAATTAATATAAATGGGCCTAATTCAGCTATTAAAAGAAAAGTATTTCATAAGTTAGAGAAATTAAAATTTGATATAATCTGCCTACAAGAAGTACATATTAAAAACATGATTATATATTGAAACAACAAAAAATAGGGAAATTATTTACACCGTTGACACACTGTAAAAAGAGAGGAATGGTGTTATACATTAGAGATACAATCCCTGCGGAACAAATTTTTACAGATGATGATGGAAGGATTTTGATGGTGGAGATAATGGACAATAATCTAAAGACACTTTTAATAGCAATTTATGCTCC
The DNA here is from genome assembly GCF_049901735.1 of Notechis scutatus. Taxonomy (NCBI): domain Eukaryota; kingdom Metazoa; phylum Chordata; class Lepidosauria; order Squamata; family Elapidae; genus Notechis; species Notechis scutatus. The sequence continues at coordinate 30,346,977 of NC_142025.1, read as the reverse complement.
AAATGATAATCAAGAAGATTTTTACAGGAAATTAAATAAGAAAATAATTGAACTGGACTATGCTAATATCTGTCTGATGGGAGATTTTAATGGAATAATAAATAACAAATTGGATTATAAAACACAAAAAACAGCAAAGAAAACTAGAAAGACATTGCCAAAAGTCTTCTTTTGAATGGTAGATGAGATAAACTTAAAAGATGCATGGAGAGAGAGAAATGTGGAAAATAAACAATATATCTTTTATTCAAATAGACATGCATCATGGTCTAGAATAGATATGATATGGATGTCAACAGAATTGCTTTCTAACATACAAGACATTGAAATAGAAGCAAGTACCTGGGCAGATCACAATCCAATAACACTTGTATGGAAAAGACAAAAAAAGGAGATCTAGATGGACTTTAAATAATACGATATTAAAGGAAAAAGACTTTAAAAAGAAAATTGAGAATTGACTTTTTTCTTTAAAGAAAATACAAAAGAGGATATATAATTACAGAACCTCTGGGACACATGAAGGCTTATACAAGAGGTTTGATAATGACTATCTACAAGGAAAAGAAATATAAAACAGAAAAAAAAATCTTTAAAATATTAGAAGATGACGACAAGAAGTTGGAAAAAGAACTACAGAAATTTGCACAAAAAAGGACATTAAAATTAAATGGACATAACTAAGCATAAATGGGGCTAATGGAAAAAGAAGAAATAGCACAAAAAATTTAAATTGCTAAGCAGAACTATTTTGAAGATGCAAACAAACCAGGCAGATGGCTAGCATATAAACTGAGAAAGGAAAGAGACTCGAGAAGAATAGATCAATTGATAAATGAACAAGGACATGTCTGCTATGGAAATGCGGAGAAGAAAAAAATTATTCAAGATTATTATGGAAAACTTTACGATCAAGAGAATGTTCAGGAAGAAAGAATTCAACAATATTTCCAGGAAGCAAATTTGCCCCAGATACCCAAAGATATTGAAACAACGTTAGAAAGTAATATAACCATGATGGAATTAACAGAAGCTTTAAAAAAGCAAAACACTGGGAAAGCACCAGGTCCGGATGGTTTGCCAGTGGAATTTTATAAGACATTCCAGGAAACATTGAATCTTCACTTATTAGAAATTATGAATGAAGTTATGACAAAGAAGAGAATACCTGAAACATGGTCAGAAGCATATATCACACTTGTACTGAAGGAGGACACAGACCCACAGCAAGTTAAAAATTATAGACCTATATTACTATTAAATTCAGATGATAAAATTTTTGCTTCAATTCTGGCAGAAAGACTGAAAAGATACTTAAACAATTTTATTCATCCAAAATGGATTTCTGCCGAAGAGACAGATTAAAGATAATATGAGAATAATTTTAGATACACTGGAATACTATGAGGCACATCCTGAAGAACAAATGGCTCTGATGTTTATAGATGCACAAAAAGCCTTTGATAATGTGAATTGGTGTTTTATGCTGTTACAATTGGACCAACTGGACTTTGGTAAAAAATTTACTCAAGCCATCAAAACGATATATCATAAACAAACTGCAAAGGTTATGATAAATGGAGAGTTAACAGACTTTATAGATATAAGAAAAGGGACCAGACAAGGCTGTCCACTGTCGCCTCTGTTGTTTTTGTTAACACAGGAAGTGCTGAATAAGAACATCAGAGAAGAAAAAGAAATAAAAGGAATGAAAATTTTAAAAAAAGAGTATAAATTACAAGCTTTTGCAGATGACCTGGTATTTATATTAGAGGATCCATTGGAGTCTGCACTTAAACTGATAGAAAAGATAGAAGAGTATGGGAAAGTAGCAAGTTTGAAAATAAATAAAGATAAAACAAAGATTTTAGCAAAGAACGTGTAAGACAAAAGAAAGAATTGGAAGAAATTTTGGGGATCCAGGTCACAAACAAGGTTAAGTATTTAGGGATACATATAACACCAAGATGTAGCACACTTAAGGAGGACAATTATCTCAAACTTAAACAATAGATTGAGACAGATTTTGCAAAATGGGAAAATTTACAATTATCACTGATTGGGAGAATATCTACAATTAAGATGAATGTATTGCCTAGAATCTTACACTTATTCCAGACAATTCCAATCAGATTAGGGAAAGAATTTTTTGAAGATTTAAACGAAATAGTGCTTAAATACATTTGGCAGGGGAAGAAAGCGAGAATAAAATTTAAATTGTTACAAGATGCAAGAATAAGAGGAGGATTTGCTTTGCCCAATTGGAAATTATACTACCAAGCGACGAGTCTGATGTGGGTAAAGGAGTAGATAACACTAAGGAATACTAGACTTTTGAATTTAGAAGGACATGACCTGCTGTTAGGGTGGCATGCCTTCCTCTGGTATAAGGGAACTAAAACGCAGGGGTATTTTAGAAGACATTATATTCGAGAAGCATTGTTTCTAAACTGGGAGAAGATAAAAAAGCAATATTATTTTAAAATTCCACTATGGTTATCTACTATTGAAGCTTTTTCCTATCCAATAATATATAAAAAAGGAACAAACAGTTAGATATGGTGAGATATTGAATGAAAAGGGTGAACTTAAATCTATGCAAGCGTTGGAAGAACAAGGTGTAAAAATGAATTGGGTTTCATATTTGCAAATACAATCTAGATTTGATGAAGATGTTAAAACAGAAGGTATTTATGATAAGTTGACTGATTTAGATAAAATTTTGATGGGTACTGATGAAAAGGTAATAAAAAAACTTTATGGACATTTGCTAGAGTTTAAATTAGAGGAAGAACAAGTAAAAGAAACAATGATTGCGTGGGGGGAAAATTTCGGATATGGGATTGATTTAGATAAATGGCAAAAATTGTGGTCTCAAAATTATAAAATGACAATGTCAACTGCATATAAAGAAAATTTGTATAAGATGTTTTACAGGTGGCACTTACCCCCGACGAGAATTGCGAGGATGTTCAAGAATAAATCGGATAAATGTTGAAAATGTCATCAGATACCTGGTTCATATTACCACATGTGGTGGACATGCTCGGATGCAAAAAGATATTGGACTATAATCCACACATGGTTGGAAAAAATGACAAAACAACACATAGACTTTAAACCTGAGATATTTTTATGGGAATTATACCGGAAATATATTGTAAAGAATTGAAATATTTGATTGTAAATGTTTTAACAGCGGCTAGAATTGTATTTGCTAAAAATTGGAAAAATGAAAAAATCTCTATGCAGGAGGAAATTATTAAGAAAATCATGGACTGTGCCGAAATGAGTAAATTGACATTTGAAATTAGAGAACAAGAGGATAAACAATTTTATATGATATGGGATTTATTTTATCAATGATTAGATAAAAAGACATGGTAAAGAAATAGATTAGTAAGCCTTACAATAAAAGTTAACAGACTGATAAAGAATACAATATAAAATATATAACCATTGGATGAATGTATAAGATTAAATCATAATGAAAATTAGAATATCTCGTATAAAATGGAAAAATAGTCAAATGCATGTTTAATAATTGATATTATATAAGCACAAGCTAGACTGATAAGGTGAGAATTTATATAACTTGTGAGTAATGGTAAAAAAAGGATAGCACAAAAGATTGTAACCAACTGAGACACTGTATGTATATAATTGAAAGAGGACTTTATGTTTTTATGTTTTGTTCGTATGTTTCTTGTAAAAAATAAAAACTTTGTTTAAAAGAAAAAATTGATGTATTTGCTTCTGCTGAGGTAGGAGGGTATTACAACGAGTCTACTCGGATAGCAAGGGGGTTCCAACCCAGACGGAGACTCTCCCGTAGGACAAGCCAAGCTTTGGTATGTCCCACTCTCTGGATGCTCGGAGCAGCTCAATGGAGAAAGGGTGTTGGTACTTACCTGATATACCCATTCTCAGTGAGCAGCGACGAGCATCCAGCCCCACTCAATATCCATCTGGTGGGGTCCTGTTCAGGCCAACGATAAATCTGGATATATGCAACAAAGAAAAACATGACATTAGAGAGGGCGGGGGTTGCATCACCTCGTCTTCGCCAAAACTGGGGGACGCTAGGGAGGAGCCAAGGAGGAGCAACAGTGTCCCATTAATTAAGCCCAGCCTATCCGAGCAGAGACTAAGCACCTCCCCACTCTCTGGATGCTCGTCTCAGCTCACTGAGAACGGGTGTATCAGGTAAGTAACCCTTTCTCAAGTTACGAACACAATTGAGCTCAACATTTCTGTTGTTAAGTGAGACATTTGTTAAGTGAGTTTTGCCCCATTTTATGACCTTTCTTGCCACAGTTAAGCGAATCATTGCATTTGTTAAGTGAATCACTGCAATTGTTAAACTAGTAACACAGTAAACAAGCTGGACTATGTATTGATGGTCAAACAAATGGCAACTTCAAATCTCAACAATTAAATGCTCTGTCTTACATATTGGCAAAAAAAATTAGAAAATAAAATACAAGCTGAATAATCAAGACCTTGTTGATGATCCAAGCTCTGTAAAGGACCTTGGAATACTCATCTCTAATGATCTAACTGCTAGAGCCCACTGTAAGTACATAGCCAAAAAGGTGTTAAGAGTTGTTAACCTAATCCTACGTAGCTTTTTCTCTGGTAATATCACAATACTAACTAGAGCATACAAAACATTTGCTAGACCAATACTTGAATACAGCTCATCAGTCTGGAACCCACATTATGTATCTGATATTAGCACAGTTGAGAAAGTCCAGAAATATTTCACAAGAAGAGTTCTCCGCTCCTCTACTCGTTGTAGAATACCTTATGCCACCAGACTTGAAATTCTAGACCTAGAAAACCTTGAATTACGCCATCTTCGGTCTGATCTAAGTATGGTATATAAAATCACACATTGCAATGACTTACCTATCAATGAATACTTCAGCTTCAACCATAACAACACAAGAGCAAACAACAGATACAAACTAAAGGTTAATCGCACCAAACTTGATTGCAGGAAATACGACTTCAGCAACAGAGTGGTCAATGTCTGGAACACTCTACCTGACTCTGTGGTTTCTTCCCCAAACCCCAAAAACTTTAACCTTAGACTCTACAACTGACCTCACCCCTTTCCTAAGAGGTCTGTGGGGGCGTGCATAAGCGCACCAACGTGCTACCGTCCCTGTCCTAATGTTTCTTTTATTTTTCTTATATGTACCCATTTCATGTATTCATAACTATGTATATACTTATACCTATTATCTTGTAAGCAATTGACAAACCAAATAAAATAAGTAAAAATAAACAGTTGTAAAACGAATAGTTGGCTTCCTTGTTGACTTTGCTTGTCAGAAGGTTGCAAAAAGTGATCACATGACTTTGGGACACAGCAACAGCCTTAAGTATGAACCAGTTGCCAAGCATCTAAATTTTGATCACATAATCATGGGAATGCTGCAAAGATTATAACCCAGAAAAATGGTTATGTCACTTTTTTCAGTGCTGTTGTAAATTTGAATGGTCACTAAGGGAGCTGTTGTAAGTCGAGGACTACCTGTAGAGTAAGATGTTATGGGAATATAAGAATAACCATGAGAAGCTCTATCTAACATTTCTCAATAAGCTAAAAGCCATTCAGTCTTGTCAGGGTTCAGTTGAAGCCTGTTGTCCCCCATTCAAGGCCACTACAGGCTCAAATTTCACTTGAATTGATTAGAAAAACAACAACTGAAAGTTAAAAGATTATATGACCTTTAATTTTTTTCCCCTCTAAAAAATACTAGCTACATCAATATAATCTATATTTTCCCCATTTTGAACCACTTTGATATATTCCATGGTCCCAGAGCATGGGGATTATATTACCTTCTTTCTTTGCATTTGCTTTATTCTATATGTAGCTTATATATTTGAAGTTTGCCAACATTAAAAGACAAAGCAAATCTGGAAAAAAAAAATTGAAGCAAGAAATTGATCCAATTTAAAATGCCTAAAATAAATATTGTTACAAGCTACATAGTATAATTTCTCTATGACACAAAATTGACATTATTATTTTGTACAATGGTTACTAGCCTCATTTTGCATTCTGTGAAATTTAAACAGGAAGCAGATTTTATTTTTATAGACTGACTCTACATTTCCTTTTCCTACAAAGCAAAAATAGTAACAAACCTTTAATGCTACAATAAAATGAAGAGAATTTAATTTTCCAAAAATAATGCCTAAGACACAAATCTGTACATTTTTACATTACTATGCTCTCAGTCAAACTCCCATTTCATATAAGCTATTTTTAACACACCAATTGTTTTTAAAAAGAAAATACTGAATGGGTCAAGAAATAGTGTCATCTTTGAATTATAATGTAAATTTTAAAAATGCAATTAGCTTGAGAGTATATTCAATAAAAATAATTCCATAAGGACCATTTAAAACTGTCCTGAGATATTGGACAGCAAACAAAAAATCTTGGGGCTGGGGAGAGGAACTTAAGTCGGACACCCAACCTCACCATCCTGAGCACCCAGGCGTCCGATGTTGACTCCTCCCATCTACAGGTGAAGAATGCCAACGACCTCCTATTGGGGGAGAAAGGGTATTCACTTTGAGCATCAGAATGAATGACCTCTTCCTCCTCGAAACGGCTGTTTAGTGGTTGTCTGCTGTTCCCTGCTTGCAGCCTCTGATCATTGCTCCTGGTGAGGAGGGAACGCTCTCTGGCCCGGAAAGAAATGAGTGTTGGATTTGGATCAGAAGGAGGAGGGTCGGTAGTACGGTACAAGATGATACTCTGACTTCTTCCCCGCCGAGGAGAGGACCTTTCTCTTGTCCCTGGTTTCAATCAAGTACAGCTCCAGGGAGGCGCCGAACAGCTGTTCTCCAGTGCACGGGCCCGATGCCAACTTCCATTTTCAGCAGGAATCAGACTGTCAATTTCACAGCCAGAGGAGCCTCCTAGCCACCACCAAGGCCATGGCCCTTGAGGCAAACTTAGCTGAATTCAGTGTAGCTGTAAATTCTGCTGCTGCAATGATCTTATTTAGATCTTGATGTGATCTAAAATCGGTGGTAGGAAGCCTATCCTGCAGCTGGTGCAGCCAGTGCAGTGATGCTCTTGTAAAAAACAAAGCTACTGTCGAGGCTTGGACAGCCCAAGCTGCAGCCTGGTGGGTGCGCTTGAGGGTTTGTTCAGACCTCTTCTCCTCCACTTTGAGCACATCCTCTGGCTCAGTAGGGGTGCCAGATGTAGAGAACGAGGCTACCACTGGAGCATCTACAGAAGGCACTAGGAGGGTGTTGGCCAAAGAAGGGCCCACATTGTAAAACCGCCTGTTGTGTGACAAAGGCCGAGGCCCTGCTCCAAGGGAGGCACACTGCTCTTTCACTAAATCAAGGAATAACAGAGGAAGTACCTCTGTGTGGACCACCAGCTTGGAGAAAAGGGAGTCCCCGTGGCTAGAAGAAGCCACTTGGGGTTCTGGAGCCACTTCCTCAGGACTTAATTGGGCGGTGACTAAGGCCTTATGTAGAAGCAGTTTAACATGGAAGATTTCAAAACCGCAGCTGTGGGGGGTTGATCAGATCTAAGACCCTCCTCCTCTGATAAATTAGGATCCCTGATTTCATCTTCCTCCTCCTCTGATATAGAGGAGTGACTGTGCTCTGAAGGGTTGGTATAATCCCTCTCCTCATCCTTGCCCCAATCAGATTGGGTAGATGGGCATCTGTTGCTATCTGGGAAAACCCCTCTGAGACCCTTTGGGAGTAAGCAGGGAACAAGGACTGCTCCCCCAAGGGGCAGAGTAGTTGCTGAAACCCCTCAGCTAGGCCCTGCCTGATGGCCACTGATACCATATCCCTAATCTCATCAGGTCTGCTACCCATGGGAGGGTCCACTGGATGCAGGCCTGCAGCAGTGAGAGTGTAGGTTGCCTCAGGCAATCATCTGACCTAGGGGGTGAGAGGAACCTAGACTCCAGGCAGCTTGTCTGAAGTTGGGCCCAGACCTGCTTAAATCCTGGAGCAAAAACTCTTCCTCTACCCTCTCTGGAGACCAAGTTAGAAGATGGCTGGCATAGCTAGTTTCAGCCTCCCCCGCCCTGACCGTAACCTCTGGGCAAAACTGCACTTCCCCTGGTTGAGAAGTTTGTTGGATCCAGCTTCTCACCTGTTCCAGGGTCTTAGCAAACTGTTTCTCCAAAGTAGCATCCCTTCTTTTCTCAGCCCTGAGCTCAGATTTAGATGCCTTTTGGGGGGCCAAGGCCTTGTCCCTGATCTTTGCTGCAGCCTCTCTTTTTGTTGAATGGCCTCTTTGTCTTTTTCTCTTCCTCATTGGGGCCTGAGAACCCTGGGCTTCTTCTAGGCCAATAAGATCCGAATGGGCCATTTTACTCTCCAGTGTTGCCAACAGGACAAGAAATGCTGAGAGCTCCCCCTGTGAGTGTGCCGCCTGTTGCATGGGCCAGGTGAGCAGATTCAGCTGTGAGGCCCTGGTAATGGCTGTTCCTCGAAACATGGCTGACCGCCACTCAAGATGGTCGACTGCCACGTGCACTGGCCCTGGAATGGCCTCGTCGTCTCATTCACTCCTTAGGCTCTCTCCAAGCCTCGAGCGATCAAATGGCAGTCTGGAGAACAGCTGAGAGGCAGCGATAACAGAGCTTCAAAAATCAGCTGTGGAGCAGCCCAAAATTCAGCTGTGGAGCAGCCACATTGAAACACTTGGGAAACTGCATGGGAGGCTCTGTAAGTGCTCCCTGTAACTGCAACTTCCCCAAGGCACAGCTCAACTGGAGCCCCAGGGGTTGTGTTGAAGCTGTTTTCCTGCTTCTTCTGTTGGTTTGCTGGTTTTTTAGCTTTTTTTACTTCTTCCAGAGACATAAGCTCATAGACAAGAAGCTGAGTCAAAAGCTGGGGAGCCAGCTACGGGCTGGCTTTTTATACAGTGGCAGACTCAGCTCTATGATGTCAGAGGGAGGAGTCATACCCATTCCTGGACTCTTGCCGCAGCGTGGATGAGAAAAATACATATACACAAAATATAAATTATTGATTGCACTTCAAATTCTTTTCACTTCAAATTCTTTGCATTGCCTCACAGAAATATAAATCCTTTCTTTAGGCTAGATCACAGAACTGTTGAATGTCTATATGAAAAGTGCTAAAAGACATTTGTACAATTGTTTATCTAAAGGTTATCTAAGTTTACTTGACAAATACATTATGCCGTCTTTTCAATAGTAAATAGCACTTTATTTTTTACTTCATTTCTCTCTCTCATGGGCACAATGAAAACCACATCCTTCCTCCTCCTTCATCAAATCACCATGTTCGAAGGAACTTTGGAAAAAATTTAGCCAAGTTCAAGAATCCACTATGAGCAATACCTAGAATTTCTGCATAATGATGTCTTTGTTATTTGGATCTCAAAATCCAAACAACTACCACATAGAACCCACATAATTCCAGTTCTTCACATCAATGATACCTCTGCTTTGTTTACTATAATGTTTGCCTGTCCAAAACAATAATATAATTAAAGAGCGTAGCTTCCAGCCACAAAAACTTCACTTGTCCCTGATATATAGAAGTGATACAATTTTATCATTTTGACTTTCATATGTATAGTATGTTGAAAAGAAAAGAAAAGAAAGACTTACCATTACTTAAAGTTGTAAAATCTAAAAAATGGTATTCATAGAAAACATCAGTTTTTGTTTCAACCTGGGGCCTCTTCAGAGTGGAATAAATGTTTCCAGGCCGTTTGTCACCATGTTTTTCCAATTTATTTAGTCTGCAACCCATTGTAAAAGCTGATGACAAGAGAGGGAGAAGAAAAACAGGGATGAACTGTTTAAATTACTTCATTATCACAAAGTTTAGTTATTTTATTAAAAATTATTAAACTTTTAATCGACTGTTCAGCAGTTTAAATAAATATTTAAATTACATTCAATCCTATACATCAACTGCACATTTAGGTTATGAATTAATCTTTCTTTAAGCAATATGTTCCTCAAGCAGCAAGAAGAATGAGGAGTGCATTAACCAAATAGGCTAACTGTACACATCCTGCCATTTTCTACCTCCTAAGAGTATCTTTGTCCCAGAGTATCTTCCCTATTGAAAGGGATTCCTCATGCAATTTAAAACCTTGGTTTTATAAGCTTTTTAGACATGCAAGGAGTCTCCAATCTTTCATAAGGAGAAAGGCTCCCCACTACAGAAGTAGTGCAATAAATGGCAAATAATATAACTAATGAAGGGATACAACAGAAGGGACATTACCAGTAATATCTAACTTTGCATGATCACAATATGGGAAGTCTACATTTTAATTATTTGTAAAGCTATGACTCCCAGATTTCACTGGAAGTCCACTATATAGTTTATTTTCTTATATGGTGTATTTTTGTCCTTACGCAGACTGAAGAGCAATTTTTTAAAGGAACACATCATCAATCTGGGAGTTATCCTTTCGCTTTCCAGCATTGCCCCTCCAAACTGTCCTCAGAAGAAGTCTGACCACAGTGAAAGCTATATAAAAGCCACACACAGGCAGAGAATAGCCAAATAGCCAATACAAGGAGGGGAATGGGAAATATACATTTACTAAAATAATGATTATATTTTTTAAAAAATCTCCTGCTCCTTAAAGTCACTTAGAGTGCACTTGAAAAGAGCTCAAAGAGAACTAAAAATACTTTTAGTCAATTTTTATTTTTCAAAAGACAAAATGAGAAAAAGCTCAAGGATTACCCAAACTATTTCTGGATAATTAAATTAGTAATCAGACTCAAACTGTGTATGAAATGAAAAATGAACTGAAAACAAGATTATATGAAACATGATAAGCAGGAAAGTCACAATCTATAAGAAATATTTATACCGTGCATACTACTGTATAAGATAATAGAAGAAAAATTCATTTTTCTTTTATTTAAGTGATCAAATTATTTAAGTGATCCAATTATCCTGTGAACACAATAATCTTGAAAGTCTTAAATCATTCAAAATGCTCAGCCATCTGAATATGAATTGAAAATCTATACTAGACTGCATACAGTATAGTAATTATTAACAGAATGGGCGTTGGTTCTTACCTGATACGCCCCTTCTCGGCGAGCCGCGAGGAGCATCCAGAGACTGGGATGTGCTTCTGAGTCCTCTTCTTGCAGGCTGAGCTTTAGATGAGGAAACGCTCCGCCCCCTCACGTGGTATTGCGCAGCGTCTCCCCAGTTTTTTGCGATAACGAGAAGAGAGGTTATTAATTCTTTCTAATCTACTATTGGCTCCTTGGCTGAAGCAAGAGTCCCCACCAGACGGAGAAATTAGGGTGGGCTGGATGCTCTCGCGGCTCGCCGAGAAGGGGCGTATCAGGTAAGAACCAACGCCCATTCTCCCTCGAGCCGCTCGGAGCATCCAGAGACTGGGACATACCAAAGCTGGGCTGTCCTACGGGTGGGACTCCGTCTGGCCCGAAGGCCCCTCCGGATCACTGATGACCCTCTGTAAGACCCGTCGGCCAAAAGAGGCCTCCGCTGAGGCGTACGTATCTATTTTATAATGTCTGATAAACGGGGACGGAGAGGTCCAGGTGGCTGCCCGACAATGTCAGCGATGGGGGCTTGCGTGGCCCAGGCCGCCGAGGTGGCTGCACTTCTGGTGGAATGGGCGGTTATTCCACCCGGAGCGGGCAGGGAATGGGAAAGGTAGCACCTCGCAATGGTGGCCCTGATCCAGCGACTGATGGTGGAAGGAGAAACCTTAAGCCCCAGTGACCTGGGTTGAAAGGATAGGAAGAGGGATTCCGACTTTCTCATGGATTGAGTGCGCTTAATATATATACGCAAGGCCCTTCTAACATCTAGGGAGTGCCAGAGGACCCCCCTGCCCCTGGAGGGCCTAGGGCAAAAATTTGGTAGAACCAGTTCCTGTGACCTATGGAAGGGAGAGTTGACTTTGGGAGGAAGGTGGGGTCGGGACGAAGGACCACTCGGTCTGCATGGAACACGCATAGATCGCTCCTGACTGACAGAGCTGCTAATTCCGAAACTCGACGAGCAGAAGTAATAGCTACTAGAAAAACTACCTTAAAGGTGAGAAACTGAAGGGATGAATCCCTCAAAGACTCGAACGGGGAACGAGTAAGAGAAACGAGGACCTTGTTGAGGTCCCATGTGGGGAACCTGTGAACAGTGGGAGGGCACAGGTTGGTGGCGCCCCTAAGGAAAGATCTAATTCGGGGGTGATGAGAAAGGGAACCGTAGTTATCACAGGAGACCACGGTTGAGAGGGCAGAAAATTGTAGTCTCAGGGTGTTAGGTGCGAGCCCCTTGCGAAGGCCTTCCTGAAGAATTCTAGGATCTGAGCCACAGAGGGAGAGAGGGGATCAATCTGAGACCCGCTACACCACTTGCAGAACCCCTTCCAAGTGGCATCATAAATTCGTGTAGTGGAAGGTCGCCTGGCGGCCAAAATAGTGTCGATGACTTGACTGAGGGCTTCTCACTAGTCAGGCGGATCCGCTCAACCTCCAGACGGCTAACTGGAGCCATTGAAGCTCCGGATGCAGAAGGGGCCCCTGAGAGAGGGAGACCCAGTCCGGGGGGATCCTCCATGGGGGCGTTACCGATAAAAAGCGGAGGTCCGCAAACCACGGTCGCCTGGGCCAATAGGGAGCCACCAGGAGAAGGTCTGCCCTCTCCTGAATGAGTTTCTGAATTACCCTGGGAACTAACGGGAGCGGAGGGGAGGCATATAGGAGCCCTGGGGGCCATGGGCAACGCATGGCGTTGTGATTCTCCGACCGGTGAGACGGATACCGGGAGAAGAACCGTGGAAGCTGAGAGTTGGACGGGGAGGCGAAAGGGTCCACCACCGGAAGGCCGAATATTCTGGACGCTTCCTCGAATAGGGATGGATGGAGACGCCATTCTGCCTGGTCCACCGTGGCCCTGCTCAGCCAGTCCGCCTGAGTATTGTCTACTCCGGAGATGTGTTCGGCTTTTAGAGATAGGAGGTTGGATTCTGCCCAGCGGCTAAGGCGCTCGGCTTCCCTCATTAGCTGGATGGACTGGGTGCCCCCTTGCCTGTTGATATGGGCCTTGGCCGTGACGTTGTCCGTGAGAAGAGAACGTGATGTTTGCGGATCTGAGGAAAAACTGCACAGGGCCAGATGGACAGCGTGAAGCTCTAGCCAATTGATGCTGCACCTCTGCTCGGTCGGCGACCATTTGCCCTGTGCCGAGAGCGAGTCGAGATGAGCGCCCCAACCGGACAGGCTTGCGTCCGTAGTGACGGAGAGTCATTGAGGTTCCGCGAAGAGGTGGCCTCTGTTGATGGTAGGATTGGTCCACCAGAGAAGAAACGTGAGGACCCTTGGAGGGACCCTGATTCTGGCCTTCGAGTTGCTTCTTCCGGATCGTTGGAACGGGAGCAGGAACCACTGGAGGGATCTACTGTGTAGACGGGCCCAGGGAATAATAGAGATGGGTGACACCATTTTGCCCAACAATTCAGAGAGGTCCAGCAAGGCCACCCTCCTTGAACGCCTGCTCTGTTTGACCAGGGCTTGAATGCTAAGGAACCTCTCCGGAGAGAGGAAAACTCTTTGAGAAACAGAATAAATTATGGCACCCAAGAGGTTGAATCGGGTGGAAGGGGTAAGTTGGCTCTTTGCCAATTGACTAGAAAACCGTGTGCCCGTAAGGCGGAGAGGGTGACCCTGGTATCCCTGACTGCCTGGGATTTGGACGGGGATAGAATAAGGATAACGTCCAAGTAGCAGTGGAGGCGGACGGGAACGCTCCTGAGATGAGCCGCCAGGGCCGCCGGGACCTTGGTGAAGGTCCGGGGGGCCGAGGCCAGTCCAAAGGGTAGGGCCACGTATTGATAGTGAAGGCTATTATGACAGAACCTGGGGAATTTGTAATGGGAGGGCCTGATTGGAATATGGAGGAATGACTCCGAAAGATCTATGGAAGATAACCAGTCTCCCCGCCTGGTGCCTAACAGAATTGATTGCAAGGAGTGCATATTGAACCTACGCTGGATAAGGTGACGGTTGAGCCGTTTCAAGTCCAGGATGACTCTCCAACCCCCAGAGTGTTTGGGCACCCCAAAGAGATGGGAGTAAAAGCCCTTTTCTCTCTGATTCGGAGGGACAGGTTGAATGGCCTGGATGTCAAGAAGATGATGGATGGCTGCATCCATTGGAGCACGTTTGGAGGGATCCCTTGAGGAGGAGGGATGGGATGAAATAATCAGGGGGGGGGCGGACCTGAACTCCAGGGCGAGACCAAACCTGATTGTGTCCCTAACCCATGCATCGGATGTGGATATGTCCCATTGGGCAGCGAAGTGGCTGAGGCGGCCGCCAATGGGGAGGGAGGAAGAGGCTCCACCTTCTGCGGTAGGGCCTTCCTCCCGATCCCCGAAAGGGTCTCTTGTAGCTGCCACCGCGTCTGGTCCTGTCGCCCGGGACCGTGCGGTTCTGGGATCGGAAGGAAGGGGGTCTAGGGTATCTGGGCGGGAAGGGGGGTAGATACTTTCTCTTACTGCGGCCCTCGACCAACAGTGGTTCCAAGCTGGGCCAAACAGTTTATCTCCCTAATGGGAGCAGTGGCCAGCTTGACCTTATTCTTTACGTCCGTCTGCCAGTGATTGAGCCAGCATGCGGCGAGCCGTGACGTGCGATGTGATGGCCCTGGAAGAGAATTTTACCGACTGGTAAGTAGCGTCAGCCGAGAACTCGGCTGCAGCCACTAACTTCGCTATGTCCTGGTGTGCTCTGAGATTGGAAGCGGGGACGTGTTCCTTGAGCTGACGTAGCCAGCGGATAGAGGACCTTGTGAAAAAGGAAGCGGCCATAGCTGATTTAATGGCCCAGGCGTCATATAGGTGGGCCCTGCGCAGCGCCAACTCCGCCCGCATGTCATCAGGTTTCAAGGCCTCTAGGGCCTCACAAGGGGTAGAGGAGAAAACCAGACCCACAATGGGGTCATCAACTTCCGGAATGTTCAGAAGGCTAGATAGTGCCGATTCGAGATTAAAGAATCTCTTGTCTTGGCTAGAGGGTGTAGGAGGGGTCCCTGTGGAGGTGAGTTGCTTCGCTACCAAATCCACGAAGATGGAAGGGGAAAGGATGACCTCAGCTTCCACCACTGGTTGGGTGAAAAAGGAGTCCTCCGGGCCCTCTGGGACGGGGGGAAGGTTTGCAGGGGACTGGGGAAGAAGGCCAGAGACATACTTGGCCTTAAGGAGGAGGGACTTGAACATGTGCGGCTTGAACAGCCCCCCAAAAGTGGGTTGGTCGGGGGAAGTGCCCTCGTCCTCCGACATCTCCCCCCTCCATGATGTCAGCCTCTAAGAGGGTTTCACTGTAGCAGGAGGATCCCATCTGGGAGTCCTCTTCCTCTTCCCTGAAATCCCCAAAGTCCCCTTCCTCCTCCACCTGGGCCCCAACCGGAGGAGGGCTGTCCCTCTGAGAGAGTACCTGAGCAACCGGGGGGACCGGTTGTGGAAGGGATCTGATGGATAAAGAGTCGTGCTCGGAGGCTCATGGAGAGAAGCCTGATCTGGTCATGTGTTGTAGTCCCTCTGCAATGCTCTGGCGGATGGCTGATTCCATCCAAGCCCTGATGTGAGGCGGAACCTCGGAGGTAGAGGGTTCGTCCTGGCGCAGACCAGCAGCAGTGGGTGTAAAAGTGGTTGGAGGAGGAAGTATTGACGGCTCCGGGCGGGACTCCCTGAACGCCTGTCAGACTCTTTTTCCAACGCTTTGTGGCGCCTTGAGGCGTCACGTTGGGAGGCCTTGGAAGGTTCCTTGTCCTGTCTAGAGCCCTTAGGTTCCTTGTCCTGCCTGCGCAAGTAGTGGGACTTTGCCTTAGCCTTCAAGGAAGGACGTTTAGAGGGATTGTCGTCTGCCATGTTAAATAATAAATACTAGCAAGGGCGGTTGGCTCGCCCAGATCAGGCCTGGATGAGGCCGGGTGACGATGAAGCTGGCCCGCTCCCCCTTTTGGAATTTGTTATGTACAGAAATAACAGAAATATATATACTAAAATTTGTAATTTTTCTTCTCCCTTTATTTATTTTTATGTTTTATACCAGGTGAATATACAGGTTCTCCGTATACCTCTATATATCTATGAGAAATATTGATGTACAAAAAGAATTTTTTTTTTTTTTTTTTGTATTTGTATTTCACATTAGGTGACAATATGCAATACATTAGCTTCAGGAGCTATACAGCCCCTGGTTTTAAAAATATCATATTTTTTTCAATGTCATTGTAACTTTGAACAGTCACTAAACAAGCTGCTACAAATCAAGGATAATATGCATTGTAGCCACAGATTTTTCAATGGGATTAAAACCCTCTATCAGGAATTGAACTCTTGGTGTTTTTTTTTTTTTTTTGAAATCTATATAAACAGTAACCGTAACAGGGAGAACTGTATCTCAGTACAGGCCAATCAGTCAAATAAACGCCTGAGGCCTAGAGTTGAAGAGAGGGCCTCTGGCAGCAGGCCTCCAGACAAGAAAAAGAAAACCGGAGGGGGGGGCTGCAACTTCGCCCCGAAACGGGCTGCGGGAGGCCAACAAGTAATAAAAGAGCGGGCCAGGTGGAAGGGATGGGCAGCTAAGCTTTAACCCAAGGCCTGGAGCTCCAATTCACCGCAGCTAAAGTATTTGAAAATGGCGCCCGACCACGATGCGGAGCCAAAATGGCGGCCGCAAGCTGAACCGTCGGGACGCCTTCGGGACGGAAAAGGAGGGCTTGCTGGTCAGCTCAGCTCCTAGGGCCCTAGGGGCGATGACCCTCCCGATCGGCGTTTAGGGTGGGGGGAATCCAGCAATAAAGAAATGCGTGCCATAAGGCAACGCGGAGGCAGCGACGCGATCTGATAAGGGTGGGGGTCGCGCTATCGCGGCTGCGAGCCCAAGCTTCGCCCCAGGGACGGGGAAATTTTTTCCCTTAAGTCCAGACCCTTTGCGCAGGAGGAGGAAGGAAAGGCAAACCTTATGAAGACGAAGTTGGAATAGGCAAGAAATATGCAAGAAATGTACGATCAGCCAAGGAGCTCTCTGAAAACACAGCCTGACTCTTCGAGGCTGAGCAAAAGACTGGGGAGACGCTGCGCAATACCACGTGAGGGGGCGGAGCGTTTCCTCATCTAAAGCTCAGCCTGCAAGAAGAGGACTCAGAAGCACATCCCAGTCTCTGGATGCTCCGAGCGGCTCGAGGGAGAATGTATATATTCTTGTATACCGCACTAATATTGAAGAAAAATATAACATCAAGGTTTAAAATTAAATAGTTCCTAACGTTTGCTGAGTGATAAAAAAGGTAGCATCAAAAGCAGAATATTCTGCCACATCTCATACAGCACATCCTACTGAAAGTTAAATAGAAGACTATTCATTTCAGACATCAGCCAGCTGTGAAACTCTCAATTTATCTTTTGTAAGATGCAGCAGAAACTACTAAATTGTTTTGCAAATAAAGGAAAATACTTTCAATAAGAATTGGGGAATAATCAATAGCAATAGCAAACCTTTGTGCTAAAACATGAAGCATTATCAAGAAGCAAAAAGTAACTGGATAGGCATTCTTTCATGGGAAAAATGAAGAGAAATGGCTAATAGATATAAGTATAGGCAACAATGAACTAGAGGGGTCAACAATATTATTCAGTATAAACAGTTTCCCAGGATATTGAATGTTATATTCTGGTAGCTATAATCAATCCATATATTATGCACAGGATTGTAGTTTAGCTAATAATTTGTCAGCTGAAGGAACTCTTTTAACTATTTCTTATTTCTCCCTTTGCTATTGTCCCCCAATTCTTGATGAAACATTTTACTAACAGGGTAATGCTACTAGCAAATTTCATTGCCAGTCAGTAAAAAAAGTGACAAAAGAGACCATTGCCTCACAATATGTGAATTACATTGATGATAAAAAGAAGCAGAGATGCAAGCGACAGTAATATTAAGACATGAGAAATAATAAGAGAAAACAGACAGAAATCTATCTTCCAACAAACAGGGAAAGAACATGTTGTATGTCTGCTTAGCCTGTATCACTAAGCCAAGGATACTATGACTATGATTGCTTGCTTTATTTCTCTAATAAAACTATTTCTTTTAAATATATATTTTAGTATAGAATACTTTAATTGGCCAAGTGTGATTAGACACATAAGGAATTTATTTCCGGTGCAGAAGCTCTCAATATACATGCAAAGCAACAGAGTAATAATAATCATAATATGATACCAATAAGATAGGGTAGTAGATGAGAAAGATAAAAGTAATACTACAGCAATACAACATGAGTAATTATACTTAGACATAGAACATGAGGATTAGGTGTTCAGCAGAGTGATAACACAAAGGGGAAAAAACTGCCTTTAGGTCTAGTTGTCTTGGCATGTAATGCCCCAAAGAATCATCCTGAGGGGGGAAGTTGAAACAGATTGTGTCCAGGATATACAGTAGATATGAGAGATCTCTAAAAGGTTTAAGAAGTTGTGTTGTTTATCCAAAAACATCAAGAGATCCAGTATGGTGTAAATTGTTCAAAAGTTGGTTTAGCACTAGCAAGACTTAGGTTCAAGCGTGTCATCTACTGTGGAGCCTCACTGATTTTGGAAGATTCTTTCTTAGTACAATCCATTGCACATCATTGTGTAGTATGTATAAGAGTGAAGGAAGATCCCCATGTAAGCAATTTGAACAGGATATCAATCTACTAAATAAAAATACAAGGGAACAGCTGTTTTTACATCCTATGCCACTGCGGTGGCGCAGTGGTTAGAGTGCAGTAATGCAGGCTACTTCTGCTGACCGCCAGCTGACTGCAATGTGGCAATTCGAATCTCACCAGGCTCAAGGTTGACTCAGCCTTCCATTCTTCTGAGGTCAGTAAAATGAGGATCCAGATTGTTGGAGGCAATAGGCCCGTGTTGGCAAACCGTGATGGCACATGTGCCATAGCTGCTACGGAGAGCCATTTATGCGGGCACGTGAGCCCCAGCCAAACGTACCTGCACTGTCCATGAGTGCACCCTCCAGCTGATCTTTGGCCCATTTGAAGCCATTTCGCCTCCCAGAGGCTCGAGGAAGCCTCTGCAGCCTCGGGAGGCTGAAAATGGGCCTGTTTCAGCACTTCCGGTTTTTCTGGAAGGCCCATTTTCAGCTTCCCGAGGCTGCAGAGGCTTCCCTCGAGCCTCTGGGAGGGCAAAAATTATCTCCCCCAGGCTCCAGAGGCTGAAAACAGGCACTTCTGGTATTTCCGGAAGGCCTGTTTTTTGGTCTCCCAAAGCTGCAGAGGCTTCCCTCAAGCCTCCAGGAGGGCAAAAACGGCCTCAAATGGGCCGAAAATCAGCTGGGAGGCAGTGCATGCACTTTGCAGGTAAGGGGACGGGGGTGTTGTGCGTACATTCGCAGGGGGCAGGGCGCATTGCATTGTGGGTGCCGGCACACACACATGCACGCTTTCTGTATACCACAACAAAATTTCGCCATCACTGCAATAGGCCGACTCTGTAAAATGCTTAGAGTAAGCTGTAAAGCACTGTGAAGCAGTATATAAGTCTTATTGCTATCAGTTTGTACTTAAAATGTACATTGCATATATGACACAAAGGTTGGTAAACTCCTATGGTAAAGTTATCAGGATCTGGTAGGCAATTGTGTCTTTCATTTTGCTCTATTTTTTATTTGTTTATACAGATCTTTCCCCTCCCACCCTACCCTGGTTGATTCTATGAAACTCTGGAAGAACTCTGAGAAATGAAGGTTAGAATGACTGACAGTGGTTAAAAAAAAAAGCAGCATGTGAGGTTTGGTACAAATAAACAACAGATACCCTATTCTGAGGATAATAAAAGTAAAAAGGCATAATTACTTTTCTGCCCTTTCTACATCTGCACTCTTGAAAGTATCCTTTTGGAGAAGGGTGGGCTGAAGAGCCAGGCAGTGTAAACTATGGTTATCTGGCTAAGCACTTTATGAATAAAATTATTCACATTTACTCTCTTGAAAACTATACAACTCTATTAAGGTGATAAAGGTGGTTCCCTGGTATTATCTGGGAAACTTCTAAAGTGGGGTACGGTACCCCAGGAAAGTAGTTATAATCCTCTGGCTCTACCACTTGTAAACAGAAACCATACTCTGCCTGGCTAATAAAAACAACCAAAGAGGGGATTAGATTCTAAATCAACACTATAAAAAAATGTCTTTTTGAGAGACAAGGAGATATACCAAGCACTAGTTCCTGTACTTCTTAGAAGCAGGTTGGGACAACTAGAGTAACTATCTACTATCGAAATTAAATCTTTCCTTGTGGAGAAAGGTTATGGGGAAAATGATGACCTACAGTAGTGGAAGTTTAGAAGAGTGCCAGAAACTTCATGAGAAATAGATTATCTTGTTTCTTAGCTATTTTGATTCAATCCTACAAATGGAACAAAACCTGTATTAATCACTCTCACAGATCATGGTCTATAGCAACACTTAGATAAACATGGCACAACAATCCTTGCTTTCCTAGATTTCTCAGCAGCCTTTAAGAATGTTGACTATAGCATTCTACTACACCGGGTATCGGCAACCCATAGGTCTAGAGCCGCATGCAGCTCTTTGGGTCCTCTGCTGCGGCTCCCTCTCAGCTGAACCCACTACTGGCTGGCCCCACCCCTCACCCTTACCCTCTCCTCCCAGTCACTCGTCACCTAAGAAGGTAAGGACAATGGCAGCAGACACAGGCTTCCAGAGCGGCAGTGAGTGTCCTTCTACTTGCCTCTTCTTCCCGCCCTTGTTGGTGCTGTGCACACCTCGGTTGCTCAGAAAAACACGTGACTTTCTCTCTGCCCCAAAACAATGGCCTGACCTGGCTGCAACTGATGCCACTGCTCTCGCCACCTCCATGGCCTGCTCGCTGCTCTTGCAGCGCCTTGCACAGCACATTTAAATTTAGCATGCTTCACAATGGGGGAGATAGAGTCCCCTCATCCTCCTGGAACCCATTACGACACGGAGTATCAGTTGCAGCTGGACCAACCAGTGTCTCAGGGCAGAGAAAAAGTTGTGCATCTCTCCAAGCGACCGAGATACACACAGCATCAACAAGGGCTGGAAGAAGAGGCAAGTAGAGGGATGCTTGGCTCCCGCTCTGGAATATGGAGTGAGCCTCCATCTGCTGCCCTCACCCTTACCTTCTTAGGTGAGGAGTGACTGGGAGGAGAGGGCAAGGGTGAGGGGTGGGGACAACTGGTTGGGTTCAGTTAAGGGGTGGGGCCAAATGGTGCTGGGTTCAGCTGACAGAAAGCCACAGCAGGAGGACGAAAGAGCTTCATTTATCTGGGAACCTGAAATGACTCTTGATTTAACTTGTATGGTAAAAAGCACCCAAAGAAGAACAATATCAGCAAAAAAACCCACCAACCTTCACCTGTTTTTGGAAATGGTTCAAGAGGGAAGACACAGACACGAGAGAGAGAGAGAGAGAGAGAGAGAGAGAGAGAGAGAGAGAGAGAGAAGAGAAAAATGAGAGAGAGAGAGAGAGAGAAGAGAAAAATGAGAGAGAGAAATGAAAGAGAGAAAGAGGGAGAAAGATGAGAGAGAGGGAAAAAGAGATGGGAGAGGGAGAGAGATACCTGTTTCCCAGGGGAAAAAAAATACTGGGAGCCACAAAACCTGGGTAGGCATGGCTGGGAGGGGGGGTCATCTGACTGGGTGGGAGTAAGTAATATTGGCCATGCCCATCAGGTTTTGTGGCTTTTCTGTGGGAAATGGGTCCAAATGACTCTTAGTGTTTAACACTGCACACCCCTGTACTATACCAAGGGTTGAGAGTTGGGGAAATAATATTACAATGGTTTTATTATCACCTGAATGGTGACAGGTATAACAGTAGTTGTGGGGGGGGGGGGAGGTGAACAACTTACAATCATAATTGAGATCAGAATTTTGGTTATAAGTTATAGATATTAATGAAGCACCCAAGTAACTGGACCCAATTTTTCACCTGGTTTTTACAGGAGTTAAGTGAATAACATGGTCATTTAGGAAATCCATTGTTCTAAATGAGTGTTTTTTGCTAAAAATCCTATATCACATCACTTCAGGATGCTGCATTAGGTTGTAAATGCAAGCTAATTGTCAAGCATCCAAAATATGATCTGTAATCGGACTACGTGTATTGTGCAATGTTATACAACACCTGGAAGTGCTTTACAGACCATAAAATACTCTTTTCAAGGCCATTTTAACTTTGAACAGTTTTAAACAATTATTCATAAATCAGGATTATCTGTTCGGAAAGCTATCACGGTTCAGTCCGCTATCCTATTCAAATCTGTATAGGACCACTGCAGGACATCTATCAGTTCAGAGTGAGGTATCATTAATTTGCAGATACTTATACAATTCTACCCAGAGCCCACTGAAAAAAAAAATGTGATGAAAATTAAGATCCTGCATCTGGAGGCTGTAAGGGTGTGAGTAGGAAAAAACATGCTGATACTCAATCCAAATCAGATAAAGTGCACTCATCTAAACTGTTTTTAATTCTATTATCTTTAACTTTTTATAGGATTGTTTTTACATAGAAAGAGCAATCTTCATTTGAGGATCCTCAAAGAACAACAATGGAGATTGTGGTTAGTGAAGCTTTTGCATAGCTTTAGCTACTATGCCAATTAAGGCCTTACTTGGAAGAAGATGCACCAAAGATATTGTTCATGCCTTTCTAATCTCTAATTTCTTTTACATGGGATAGTCTCTGAAAATCATCTGGAAATTTCAGCAAGTTCAGAATGGAGTGCCATGCATATGATTAATTATACTACCAGATTACTCTTCTATTCCAGGAGCTGCACTGATGACCAATAGGTTTCTGAGTGCAATTCAAGGTGTTGGTTGTATCTGCAAAGCCCTATATGGCTCAGAGTCTGTGTATCTTAGGGACCACCTTTTCCCAATAATTTCTATCTATCCTAACCAAACTATGGAATGCCTTCTAAAAATCTGCATTTACCAGGAACTATGATGAAAACTGACAAGAAAATATTTGTTGGTCAGAGTTAAGAACTGTGGAATCTGAATCTTATGTTCTGATGATGTTACCTAGTTGAGTATTGAAACATCTGGAAAAAAATAACCAAATAACCAAACTCAAGAAAGCACTAAATATCCCTCTATGATGAATAAAGGCATTCTCCTCACAGTGGGTGTTTTCTGTAACAACTATCTTTGGAAAAGCTTACAGCCTGACTAAGGTTGCTCTATTGGGGCTGTCTCCTCTAGAACGTATTTAGGAATCGATATATATATAAAAGCAAAATACCACTCACGCAGCATCACGAAATCTCCAGAACCGTAAAGCCTACAAACTTGACATTTGGCATATGTTCCTCTTGGCTTCTAGGTGCTCACTAAGAAAGGATTTTTCGAAATGACCATTAGGTCATTAGTATTTCTTAATATAGTAATTAATACGCTCTGATGCTACAGAGTTCTACTCCCCACCTGAAAAGAACTCTGTTCCAACTGCCAGTTGACTCACATTCCATTACCTTGCATTCCGTTACCTTAGTAACTCCACAGCCATTTGCACCATTCAGATCAGGGGTCACCAACCTTTTGGACCTCAGGGACCACCAAACTCATAATTTTAGATTCCAGGGACCACTAACTGGTTCTGTGGGTGTGGCCTAATTTGTGGATGTGGCTTGGTGGTCATGTGACTGGCTGGGCATGGCTTGTATGTAAATATTATAAATATTTATATAAATATTGAATTTTGTATAAAAAAAGAGCAACTTTTACCCAAAATCAGGCAAAGCAGGCAGAATGAGTTGCTCACAGAATCACAGATTCATTCAGAAATTTATCTATCTGCCATCAGCTATCTCAGTCTGTCACATAAAATTTGCTTGCAAGCAAACTCACAAAATTAACTCATAACACACCATGTATGTAAATATTGAATTTTTTTATTAAAAAAGAGCAACTTTTACCCAAAATCAGACAAAGCAGGCAGAATGAGTTGCTCACAGAATCATTCAGTGATCTATCTATCTGCCATCGGCTAGCTCAGTCTCTCAAGTTTGCTTGCTGTGAGTCTGCACTGAATTTGCTTGCAAGCAAACCTTCAGTCCTAAGGGAGGTTCAGCTGTACACTTAAAAGCAGAGCCGAAGATCTAAAGACTAGCTAGAAAGCAAGAAATCCAAACATTTCCTGCTTCCCAGCTAATCTAAATCTCCCAGCACCGCAGAACAGATGATGGTCGGAAAAAGGAAAAATAGCAATTTAGCAGGCAAGTTTACCAGGTAAGGAGTGAGTGGACAGGGAGGGTTCCCGCAGGCCATGTGGGCAGCACAGCCTTGTGTTTCTGCACAGCCTGGATTAATTGCCTTGGTGGGGTGCTCTGGGGTTGAGATTTCTCTGTGGCCCACCAAAATTTTCTCACGGCCCACTGGTTGGCGACCACTGATTCAGATGACCTGAGGACACAGACAAACCACGACTCTTTAAAAGGATGCAAACTACACTTCCAAACAAGAAGCTACTTGGCATCAAAGGTTGTAATATTTTTATTACCCACGATCTGGTCAGAGCTGAAGAAGCTCTTTGGATGAGAAGCAAAACATCATCAAAAAAAAAGCAGAAAGTCCAGTTGTCTCCTGAAAAAAAAGCACCTTTGGGACAACAGTTGGAGGATTGTATTTTACAACACTTTTGCTGAAAAAATAGATAGATAGATAGATAGATAGATAGATAGATAGATAGATAGATAGATAGATAGATAGATAGATAGATAGATAAAGTCCAGAAATATTTCACAAGAAGAGTTCTCCACTCCTCTAATCGTTGCAGAATACCTTATGTCACCAGACTTGAAATTCAAACCTAGAAAACCTAAAACTACGCCGCCTTCAGTCCAATCTAAGTACAGTATATAAAATTATATATTGCAATGTCCTACCTGTCAATGAATACTTCAGTTTCAACCATAACAATACAAGAACACACAATAGATACAAACTCAAGGTAAACCGCACCAAACTTGATTGCAGGAAATACGACTTCAGCAACAGAGTGGTCAATGTCTGGAACACTCTACCTGACTCTGTGGTTTCTTCCCCAAACCCCAAAAACTTTAACCTTAGACTGTCTACTATTGATCTCACCCCTTTCCTAAGAGGTCTGTAGGGGGCGTGGATAAGTGCACCAACATGCCTACCGTCCCTGTCCTATTGTTTCTTTTTATTTTTCTTATATGTATCCATTTCATGTATTCATAACTATGTTATACTTATATCTGTTATCTTATAATCGCTTGACAAAATAAAAATAAAATAAAATAAAAAATGATGGATAGATGGAAAGGAATGGAAAGGGGAAAGAGGAGAGGAGAGGAAAAGAAGCAAACCAAAGGAAACCCTTATGTGTTTCAATTACTGACCACTACTGAGCCAACGGATTGTGAACCAAATTTCTCCTGCACAGCCTGATCACATAGATTTGTCGCGAAGCATGTGTATCCAGCTAGTTAATTATAGTCAATGGCATCATAAATTTAACATATTGGCTTTAGCATTAATTTAACCCCAAATTGAGTAGATTAGTATTTTAATTATTATATTGACTTATATTGTGCTTTGCATGAAAGTTCGGTAAGCTGGCGACAGTCCTTATGACTTCAGGCAGCAAACAAATCCCTTAAACAATATTTACAATACAGCAACCTCTGACTAATCTAACAATATCACACATGAATTCAAAGGGAAGGCCATCCAAATTCCATTTTGCAGATGTTGGCATCATGCTAAGAGCATCATTAATAGGACACCTTCTGGTTATGAAAACTATCTCATTACTGTTGTGTAAAAAATACTACAATTCCCATTTTTCAGTAAGTTCGTGTGCAGCTAAAATAACTTTTTCACTTCATCAGGCTCCACATTTACAGAAATAGTCACTGCTGCTCCACAGATATTTAACCTCTTAACAGAGTAAAAATGCAATCCAGGCATATTAGGGTCTTAAAATAGAATGAGATTTGAGGGAGGAAAAAGAACTCTATTATATACTGACATCATATCTATGGAACTTATCATAACTGATTATCTAGTTGTTTTAATTATGTATTAGACTTGCAGTTATCTGAAAATCAAGCCACAGAAAATGAAATAATACACTGAAGAATTTTCAAACAAACAAAAAACCCAACTGGGATTTCAAACAAAATGCAGGCTACACTTTCCTTCTAACTCTATAATGCTCCTATTCACAATTTCAAGTTGCCAATCACACCCATCAAAAATCTTAGACCCAATTTAAATTTTTTTTTATTCCAAGCTGCAACACTATATATTCAGCCTCTATTGGTTATTTGGGAGTGGGAAAAAGATGTTTATATGTATTTTATTTTGTACTACTGAATCTGATAAGGATCTGGCAAGAATACTTTTTTTTGTTTCTTATTTGTCTGCATTTTTGCTCTCGTTCACCACTTCAGTTCAGTGATATAGGTAATGGTTTTAGTCCATAAATAAACTCTGCTTCAGTTCTACTTAAGCAGATTTTCCAAAATAGCCTAATCCTGATTTAAGTCAGTTATCTACCAAGGCGAATGATTTTCAGGAGAAATCATGAGTTAGATCATTTACAGCAAATCTCTGGAGTACAGAAGGGTTTTTTTTTTCTCTCGTAACAGTCATGTGGCAGGGATTTTCAGGGAATTTCCATTGCAGAAGCAATGATTATCCCATTCTGTACCACTAAATAGTTTTCCTGGGAGTAACATCAAACTGAAGGGAGGGGAACTCATTCATTCCACTGAATTTTTTTTTCTGAATTGATAAATAGGCAGAAAATTTTCAGGGCAATCGTAATTGGAAAGAAGTTTCTCCCTCCCTGTTCAATATTTGTTGACACTCAAATATCCTGCCTTACATGACTATTAAACGTTGCGGGGGAATCATTTGTACTATATAGGAAGTGGTGCTAGAGTACTTGGTCCGTGGTTTAAGGTACTATTCACATTCTGCTCCTTTTAAAGGTGTTTTGCAGGAACCCCAGACAAAAAATATTGTATTTGTGGAGAAGGGTGTCACACATGGTCATTTTCCACTAGTGATTTTTAGTGTTCTCAACAGTTATCCAACCTTCATTTGTACTATTAGAACAGTATAATGAGTATAATTGCAACAATAGTTGAGTGACACTACAAGATACTAAACCACTAGTGAGGAAATGCTCCATGTCAGTAGTGGCTAACCTTTTTCAGTTCCTGTGGCGAAAATTGTGCTCTCACTCATGCTTGCTCACATGCCAGTGCCCAGAAGGCAATGCATGCTGGGATCCCCCACACCCCCTGTGCATGCACGCGAGACCCCCTGCATGCATCTCCTGTACATCCCTGTCCCCCACGCATGTGCACCAGATACCTGACAATCAGCTGTCGGGCGGTGGTGCACGTGCGCATGCATAATGGCGCTCTTCCAGGCACCTCTCACGTGCCGGCAGAAGTGGCTCTGCATGCCACTTCCGGCACGCATGCCATAGGTTCGCCATCATCTCTTGTTCTGGTTTTTTTTTTTTAAAGCATATAGTTGTACAATATGACATCATAGCATATTGCACTGTATAATTGTACAAGTAACCTACTGATAGATCATATTTAAAATTAATACACAGCAAATTTATATATATTCTGACAAGGCTTGAATTGAAGACTTAAGATTTTGTGAAGAAAAAGTGGTAAGTCTATTGAATTTGGAAATACACCACATATATACAGTAAACCACAGAGATATTGGCAGTTAGTTTTATCAATCCAAGAAAATAAAGTTGGGATGTGGGGGTGGAAAGATATAAAGAATAGCGCTAAAGAATGTTATCAAAATTTCTATGAAATTTAAAATGACCATGATCTTGAGGCACTTTAAAGGCCAATAAACCCATTTATTGTATAAATATTCTATTATCAAGCTACATGAACTATGCAGATATTGGACATTATATATATGAATGCATTTTCATTTATTTCAATGAGTGCTGGGCCAAACCATAATCCCAAAACTGCCCGGCAGATGGGAATTATGGGAACCAAGGTTCTTAACATCTGGACCGCACCAAACTAAAGAAAACTAATACTATAATTTAATACATATAACATCCAGCATATTCTGAAGATTCAGAATGCTTCTTAATAGCCCACCTTAATACTGAAATTCTTACAAAAACTTTAGTAAGTTATTGTTCTTGTTGCTATCTGTTTCAATACAGGAATACTAAGGGATACAATTGTAAATGGCAATGTGATATAACTGCATTGCTTAATGACAATCCCAGCAGTCGATTGCTGTCTGAACCCCAATATGTGAGATTATTAAGCAGGAAGCAGTGGGAGCCTCAGCTAGGAAGTGTAGGAGTGCCATGTGGTGGTGGTAATTATGATCAGATAGGTGAAAGTGAATACAAGTGTGCTGGGAGAGGGGGGGCACTGTGATACCACATGAGTGCAGGAAAATAATGGGGGAGAGGGTGGAATGCAAGCTGGGGGGACTTATTGGAGCAATTTGCAACCTTCCTTGCCAAGTCTCCATTGACTTTGCTTCCTGGAAGCTGTCATATAATGTTTCAAATGGTGATCATGTGATTGCAGTTCACTGCAATGTTGTAATTGCAAACATCCAAGTGCCCAAATCATGATCACATTACCATGGAGGTGTTGTAATGGATGAAACTTTAAGGACTGGTCATAGGCCCATTTTTTTCAGTCCTGCTATACCTTTGAACAGTCACTGAAAGAAGGGGCATAAACTGAGGACTACCAATATGCAGCTGATGTAGCATAGGATCAAATCCCTTTGGCACATGATAGCTATCCCTGCAGCAAATATTTTCCTCTTATAGTTGACATAAAATCTGGTCAATCTATGCCCCTACAACGTATGCTTAAATGCATAAAATGGACCTAGCAACATCTTGGATTTGAGGCTACCATGAAAATATATTTGCCTTGGTAATCCCCATCTAGGATCTCTTATCAATAGTTCAATAGGGCTTGATAAACGTACATGTTCTCAGGGGGTGAGCCAGACAATTAAGCCAAACAATTTTGGCTTTAGGGTGCTTTGAACTGGTACTGGAAACAAAATCATACTATAAAATAAAAATATATTCCCAAAATTTTATGTTTAGCAGCATTCTTATGGCTATGTCTTACATCAACTGAAGTTTCCAATCTTGTTTAAAATGCAAACCCACAAAGACTACATTATAGTATCCAAACTAATTTTAAATAAATTGTTTCACTGCAGTGAAGTTTATTTATTCAAACAGTGTCAAACTGGTAAAAATATACCGACAAATATTTTACCAGCATCCACAAATGAATTCAGCATCCACAAGGAATTCCACATCTTCAAACCTGTAAATCTAAAACAGATTAATATCTGTGCAGAGAAATCAGCAGAAAAACTGATTTACAAATCCACATAACCTCTTCTTTTTCAGAAGTATGACTTTTGCTTCTTTGCTCACCTATCCTAAAGTTATCTCCATTTATAAATTCCATTTACTGGATTAGATTAGGAAAACACAAATTGCAAAGTTGTGATGGCACTTTGATCTTAAATCCTTAATCCAACTTTTCAAATCACTTAGTTAAGGATCACTTCTTAAGGCCATTCTAGCTAC
This sequence comes from Notechis scutatus, assembly GCF_049901735.1. NCBI lineage: Eukaryota > Metazoa > Chordata > Lepidosauria > Squamata > Elapidae > Notechis > Notechis scutatus. The sequence goes on along the minus strand of NC_142025.1, from coordinate 30,317,253 downwards.
CAGATATATTTTTACTAAGATAAGTAAATAGAAGCAATCGTATAAACCCAATTGCTATTTCCTCAAGTGGCAATTGTTGTTAACTTATGATGGGAGCCTTCTCTATCAAGCAAAATGAGTATACTTACAACCGCACATCCACTGCATTCTGAAAGTCCTTTAAAAAGTTCTCCCCCAAAGCCAATTTAGCTTTTTGAATATAGCATATGCACTGCTACACCTCAATCCACTATTGTGACCTGAATTCATCATTCATATGATAAAAACCACAACATCCTTTAGTTTTAAGTGGTTTGTGTCTCTGCACTAACAGTCTTTTTACCATGCGTCACTCAAAAAAGTATAGGACATCTTAGAAGAGAAGCCAGCTACCGGCTTTACCACTTTGAAAGTCCAGTGCTAGACTAGATAGATGGGTTTGACATAACAGCATTTTCATATATACTTATGTTGAAGTATTGACATGTTCACCTCTGATATTGTGCTGATCTCACTGAGATTATAGAAAATGTAGCTCAATACTTAGAAAGATACCAAGTTAGAGAATGCCAACATAGTTTACTGTATATTGGAAAAAAATGCTAAGATTTAAAAACCCTATGAATGGCTGTTGAGAAAGATATCCAGTTAGTTTTTAAAAACTGACAAGTTTTTTTGGAGCCTGAACTTTTAGTTTTCCTTACTGTAGATAACACTGATATATCTTGTATACTTTGCATTAGGCCCAAAGAAGCATCAATGGAAAATTTGCAGAGCTCCTTAAGATTCATAAAAGACTTTACAGAGGTAATATCAAATAATATAAGACCCAGTGTTCAACAAAGTTTCTGCTAGACTTTCCAGCAATGACATCTATCATAAAGGAAGCATCACATCTAGCTGTTGGGGGGAGGAAATTTTCTTGTACTAACAATATACATTTTTTATAGTAATGACATTCTGCTCTAACCATTTCTTGAACAGATTTTTTTTACTCGTTAAAGGATACCCCGGGATACTTCCAGCATTGGATATAAAAGTCCTTAATTTTCCTGATAATTCTCTTACTACCTTCCATTATGGGAACTTCAGATGCTACCCTTTTTATATTTTCAAGAGTAATTCAATACCAGACACTAGCAAAACATAAGCACCAATTCTCAACTTTTCTCCTTTAAATTCTTTTAAATAAAGGCCGCGATTCATTGCCGCATTGTTGTTTCTTTTTCCTCTTTCTTCAATTGCAAATAATTCAACAGACGCCCGCTTGAGCGGAGTTCTTTAACATTTCCCCCCCTCCGTTTCCCAAATGGTTCTGCTTCGGATTCAACTAGGAAGAGAGAATCCTCGGAAACTGCAGGAACTCCCGAGCTTCGTCAATAACCAACGCTAACCGCAGGTCGCCTATTGCGCAGATTTAAACAAATAATAAATAAATAAAAGCGAGAGCGCGCGGGGAATGAGATTTCACACCTGTGTGGAGAAAAGCCTGATGCAAAGCACGAGCGCCGCACGCACGGACACTTAGGTGGATGCATACCTATTTTCCATTCCCGCCTAACGGTAAGTTTCACGAGGAGCTGAACGCCAACCCCCAGAAGACCCAGAGCGAAGAAGGCGACACAAATTTCGCAAACTAAATAGCGTCCTTTCCGAATGTGCTTGGCGGATCCTTGCTCCCAGTTCTCTACTTCAGCGGTTATTTTTCTTGCCTTCACAGTCCCACCGCCCCATCTTTACGCACCTGAGGCTCGCCTGTCTTCCCGCTTTCTGAATCGACGCTGCTACTCCGCTTCGCTTTCCTTAAGAGAAGAGACTCAGCCGAGCTGCCCACAGCGCCGTCAATATCAATGCTGAAAGTTTGCTCCTCGCCGTTTCGGAAATGAGCAGCAAACTTGGCGCTTCACCGGTTGCCGGAGGAAGAACGCTCTAAGCAGGCTAAAGATGTGGGAGGTGCCTCAACTCGCGGAAAAACTGTGGGGTGCAACAACCCACCCAGCTCGACAACCGCGATGCTTCGCCTTCTCTCCAAAAGCCGCTTCCTCGCTGCACGATACAGGGCTAAAGGCGGGGAGGAGCCAATAGAGACTACTCGCTGGGGAAAACCATCACCGCCTCGCCCCCGAAGAAAGGCTGCTTTTAAAGGCCTGGGCACTCCCTTAGGCGTGCCTAATGATTCCCGCCCTTAACGCTGATTTCTCGGAGGTACTGTCAAGTTAAGGAAACCGGCTCTCCGAGCGAGTCTCCAACTGCGAAGGCCTTGCGGAATTGCATCGGGTTAATAGCCTCCTTAATAATTTTAATCCTTGCTGATCGCAGTGATGGAAACCATAATCCAGTTTACGAAGAGGGTATCAAGTTGGGCAGGCTTAACTAACCTTTGCAACTGTGTTCAAAATCTGATTTCATATTAAATTTAAATATAACTTGATTTGCTCTAGTAGCAAATCATGGTTGTACTAAAAAAAGAAAGGAATTTTGAGCAAGCAAGATTATAAAGCACTGTCTTAAGAAAAAAAAGTTATGAAGACTAGCTTGGTTGCTTAGAATAATTTTTACTGAACATGACTCACCACTGAATCAAATATCAAATGGACATCATTATGGCACTCAAATCGTTTCTGTTCTGTATAATCTGTATTAAAGATGACAGTCCAGCCATTGTTTCAATACATATAGCAAAGGAATCCAGAAATTTCCCTATTACCTATTTCCTATACTAGGAATACTACTATATATCCCATAAGACTGTAAATGAACTTTTTTTTTCTGTAACAAGTCTCCAGATATTTATATTCCTCCCACTTCACCCCAAATTTAAACATTCTAGTTTCCTGAATCTTTCTTCCTAAGGCTTAAATTCTAATCCCTTTCTTGAACTGCAGTGTTTAGATCTTTGCAAAGTACTGAAAATAAGTCCTAATAAATGTAAATTGCCATGATTTGGGGAAAAATGTTGACAATGATGCAACCTAAATTTTTATTTACCTTTTTAATAATATGGCACTCACAACTTTTTATTCAGCCTGTGATTGCTGCAATTCTGTGAACACATAATATTGCCATTCTATATTAATTTCAATGTCATTTTTATGCCTTTGTAAATGTGCACTGCAATCATTTGCATTCAAGTATGGGTAGGAATTAAGAAACAGTGGTGCAGTCTATTATTTTCCTGAAAAAAGTTTTAATTTGGACTTCTTTATTACAGCTTCTAGTCTTCTTCTTTAAGTATAAAGAAATTCTGGGATGAAATTCAGGAAACATTCAGATATTATGCATTCACAAATTCAATGAAACCAATATCTCATCACTTATTATTACAAATATGCTCAATATACGACACAGTATATAATCTGTATATATGTTTGATATACTGTATGTTTCATTGTAAAAAATCAGATTAGGGAAAAAGGCAATTTCCCTTCAATATTATTATTTTCTAGTAGCCGAATGAAAGATTATACTTTAATACCACAAAGTGAATTTCATATTTAGATCCTAAGTATTTAGTAGGCAGACTAAGTCTATCCTTAAAATAACCAGTCTTCACCTTATTTAATGCTATTTCAGGTATAAATATAAAGATCAATATTAAGAGGATGTTATGTTAGGATCTGAATACATTTACTGTGCTTAGACTAAACTACCCCCATGTAACAATTACAGTAAAATTAGCCTTCCTAACCTTGTCATCATTGCCATAAAAATCAACTAGACAGGGCAGGCACTTTAAAAATTTTGCTTGCTGTCACCTCACAAGGGAAAAGAAGTTGCACTGGGGCTTATTGAGGATAATTAATCTCATTTGCAAGAAACCAATAATGTAAATTATGCTGCCACCTAGGACAAAATAGGAGAAATTAAAAGCTGCAAAAAATAAAGAACAGCATAAACAGGCTCTTGTCCTCAGTTAGAAAATATTCCTATAGGTTTTCCAATCATTTTACTTTCTGACTTTTCATTCAGATTTGCCTTTTCTTTCTCCCCTTGAATTTCCCTTTTCAAATTTGGTTTTTCTCTCACACCCTTTTTACTTCATTTTTCCCTACTCATTGACTTGCCTAGCTGACTATATGAAAAAGCAGCATGAACTCCCAATTGGGGGGCTATAATTGTATAGATTTTGATAGCAGTGTTAAACCCTACAGAGAAGAGTGAAAATGCTGCATTTCCAATATATTGTTATAAGAACTCCAGATAGGAGCAATTTCAGATCTAATCTAATGGATACTATACTACCGGTAGTAGTTGCCAGTGACACAGATATAGTAAGGATTCAGACCTTTTATTTAAAATTTCCAGATATCTGTATTTTAAAAAGCCTGAATATTTCTAGTACAGTATTTAAAATCAATCAAATATCTGATAAACCATGTATCATCTGAAAAGGATGGATAGTGAATCAATATGCATTGATCTTTACTATCAATATAGGATGCAGTCAGGGGTGGGATGCTTCCGGTTTGGCCCGGTTCTATAGAACCGGTAGCTCTGAAGAGCAGTAGACACCGAACCGGTTCAGTGTCTGCTGCTCTGTTTGGCCCAGCCACCCACCTGGGCTCCTGGCTGTCCTTTATTTCCTGCTTTTTCAATCTCAGCTGCTTTGCGCAGCACAACTGAGGTTGAAAAAGCAGGAGAGGATTTTCAAACGCTGCGCACCTATGCGCAGTGCTTGTCAGCTGTCCGGGCAGCACAGCTGAGGTTTTTAGGAAATGGTCTACACATGTACCCAAAACGCACTCTCACCAGGGGTGGGATTCTACCTGCTGGAGAACTGGCAAATCACACCACTGGCTGGCCCGCCCCGCCCACTCACTCCTTACCTGAGCTATCAAACTTGCCTGCTAAGTTGCTATTTTTCCTTTTTTTCCCCCGACCATCAGCTGTTCTGCTGTGCTGGGAGATTTAGATTAGCTAGAAAGCAGGAAATTGTTGGATTTCTTGCTTTCTAGCTAATCTAAAAGCAGAGCTGAACCTTCCTTAGGACTGAAGCTTCTATTTTTCAGTGCAGACTCAGGCAGAAATTGCAGATAGATCTGTAAGTGAATCTGCGATTCTGTGAGCAACTCAATCTGCCTGCCTGTTCTGCCTGATTTTGGGTAAAAGTTTTTTTTTTATTTAAAAAATTCAATATTTTCACAAATATATTTAGTCACATGACCACCAAGCCACACCCACAAATTAGGCCACACCCACAGAACCGATGGTTAAGAAATTTGAATCCCACCCCTAGATGCAGTTATTTATATAGCATAACAGAATTGTGCTAAGAGAACAAGCTGAAATCTTTTCATAATGATGTTTGGAAAATATTATTTCAAACTGCACTTTAGATTTTATTGCGCTCATTCCAGTGTTTTTCAGTGAAGATAAATTCACTTCCCTACTAGATGTAAGGAAATATTTACACTATTTCTTTTTTAAATGGAGGTTTGTTAATTTGGGGGATTTGCATTTTATAAAATTCACATCTTGTATTTCCTGGTTGTATTGTATGATAGAGCATAGAATCTCCTCTAAGCATACCTTATATCAGTAAGCTTATTATATAATACAGGATAAATTTGATATTCTGTATTTGAATTTTAGAAGCAACAGTTGTTCAGGTTTTTTTTTTTCACTTTGGGCTACATTTTTAGATAATACAGCATGTGCCTTTACTATTCTGGCATCTTTAGCAAATCAATAATTGTTAGGATCATTTCCTTGTTTTAGAAGTGTTGCTATCCACAGTAGAGGACATACCTAGAATGCAAAATATAAAATTCAATGTACACAATAATGAACTAAATGTACTATTGAACTACTGTAGTTTTAGGAATTTCAGATGATCTTGCATTTATTACAGAATGCAAACATCAGAAATCACAGAGCCAGTATGGATTAGTGGTTAAGACATGAAGCTAGAAATAGGGAGACAGAGTTCAAGCCCGGCCTTAGCAATGAAAGCTAGCTGGGTAAGCTTGGCCAGTCACTCTTATCTCAGCCCAACTCACCTCACAGGGATATTGTAATGGGGAAAATAGAAGAAATATTAGATATGTTCGCCACTTTAAATTCTTTATAAAAATAATGGTGGGATATAAATTAAATATGTAAATTTTTAATGTTTATGGAGCAGATGTAGATCTCCTATAGTTATATTATTAGTTGATTAATTATCATGACTGCTATTTGTACTTATTTTGTAGAAGTGTTTAATTTTAAAAAAAATTGTTTTAGAATTTTAGAATTGTAAGCCACCGTCACTTGGTTAAGTTGGGCACCTATAGAAATTGAATAAATCAATAAAAAGTAAGAAATATACTACTGCTGCATATTACAATAATTCATTGTTTTGAATTTCTTTGTATTTTTCAAATATATTTCATTGAAAGTACCAAGAAAAATGGAAGATTAAAATATAAAATTCGAATAAAAGGATCAGTTAGCAATTTTATTTAACTGGAGTCCTTTTATTTTCTTAAAAAATTGAATGACATTGGGAAGGTTTGTTCATTCCAAAACTGCGGCCATGAGATAAACTATAAAATACCATTTACCTAAAACAAACTTGTTTCTTCCCATTTGCTGAAATTTCTCAGAATATTCTTGTCTATTTTTGAGATGAAGAAATTTCCATCATAATCTGACACACAATTACCGTATTTGCCGGCGTATAAGACGACTTTTTTGCCCTGAAAAACATGCCTCCAAGTGGGGGGTCGTCTTATACGCCGGGAGGACTCCGACTCCCACTTCGAGCTTGAGTTGCAGCCGGAGGGAGGCTGGGGGAGCGGTGTGTGTGTGTGTGCGTGTGTGTGTGTGTGTGTGGCGGGTGTCACTCGCCACGCGCTGCGCAACCTTTCCCCCTCTTCCTTCCTTAGCGGTGTGGGGAGGAGAGGATTCAAGATCCTCACGTGCGGCGTACTTTTCTTTTTCTTTTTGCACGCAGGTTTTGCATGCGGGCGGCTGTAGGTTAAGGATGGGGAGCCCCGGGTGGGTTATCAGGTTTTACGGTGCTTCCAACATGTGCGAACGGTGGGGAGAGCGGAGAAGAGAGCGAGCGAGCGCCCGCTGTGTGAAATCCTGCCGTCAAAGCAACACTGGGGGAGGCAGGGTATAAATTTACCAGGTTAATGTAGCAATGGTGATTAATGCCCAGAACATTGTTTGCGGGTATTGGTGTGTGTGTGTGTGTGTGTGTGTGTGTGTGTGGTGGTGGTGAGGAGAGGTTGTCCTTTGAATGCGGAAAAGTAGGTGTGACCTTGTGTAGGAAAATAAAGAGATCCTTTTTAGCGTGTTTGGCTTCTTTGCCTCCCCTCGTTCGTTTTGACGTGGAGATAATGGCCTTCGGGCGGGAGGGGAAGAAAACGGTAGCTGGATCATTTCAAATTTCACTTACTCTCCTGCCTCACTTCAATATGTCTGAGCGATTCCAGATACTGGAAGACTTTTTGAATGAAAGTGTTACCTCCATTTTTTTTTTTAAAGAGGGCCACTTGGGGAAAAAAAAGATTCTAAGGAATTCCTTGTTTCTTGATTAAAGAGAAGGCATTGAATATACTGTTCCTTGGCAGCCTTTTCAGTGTCCGGGTTTTTGGTGTGTGTGTGTGTGTGTGTGTGTGTGTGAGAGAGAGAGAGAGAGAGAGAGAGAGAGAGAGAGAGAGAGAGAGATCAGCTGTATTGAGAAGAGAACGTTTCCTGTGTTCTCATTTTATTTACAACATATTTTACGCTTAATGGTAAGCAATGAAAAATATTTTTAAAACTCATTTCTAAACTCCATAGCTATTTGCATATTCTTGGTTCAAAATTGGATTAGCTCATTTCAAAATTGTCCAAAGCAGAAAAGTGCGTCAAAAAAAAAAAAGTGCAAAAGTGGAAGGTGTGTGGAAGAGGGGGTAGTCTTATACGGCGGTATATAACAAACTCTATATTTTGAGTGGAAATGTTGGGGGTCGTCTTATACGCCCAGTCGTCTTATACACCGGCAAATACGGTATATACCTTTAAAAAAAATACTTATTTAGACCAATATGAGTCCATTTCATTCATTTATTTTTAGAAGGGAAATATTAGAAGTTAGTTCTTGTGACCCAGGGAGCTGAATGGGAAGCAAGGATGGTATCTTTGGACTCACTGGTGTCCATAGTAAAAAATATTTACTGTAAGAATATTGCAAGACACATATGTATCAAGATGTGTTTTTTTTTAAATCCAACATTATACTAGCCAAGGCTAATTATAACAAAGTAGTTCTAAAACATTTTAGAAGAAAAATTTAAGACGTAGGAAGGAAGGAAGGAGAAGAAAGAAAGAAGAAAGAAAGAAAGAAAGAAAGAAAGAAAGAAAGAAAGAAAGAAAGAAAGAAAGAAAGAAAGAAAGAAAGAAAGAAAGAAAGAAAGAAAGAAAGAAAGAAAGAAAGGTAGGTAGGTAGGTAGGTAGGTAGGTAGGTCATGGGGAGCAAGAGATTTTAAGCAATAATCTTGTTTTCTTTCATCTCCTTAAACTGACTTACTCAAGTATGGGGTCAAGTGAAATACTGAGTTTATGGAGGTATATGTTTAATGGTATTTAAAAAACCATACACTTCTTCCATACGGATTCCTTCATGCTATTTTTATTTTTTTCTTATGTATTTTAGTTTAGGAAAGGCATGCCATCCCTATATTAGTATCTTTGTACAGCTGGTAAACTGAGATAAACCTCATATCAAGATTAATCACTTGGTTCTCTACATTACTGTACATTTATTGCTAAAGTACTTTCAACAATTTAGTAATATTTAGCCTAACACACCATCTGCTGGCCAGTGATTATGTTGCAATAGGGATAGATGACATTAGCAAAATTGGTATCTAATCTGACATTTATTTTCCTCTGCCAAACTTAATTTTTTGAATTATTGATAAAATAGCAAATTCAAAAAGTGGATTAGTTTAATACTAATAATTAGCTTTAAATGGCTGTGTTGTTCTTTAATCAACATATAGAATTATAGCAGATATGTATCTTATCACAACTAGGTATCTGAAATGTGTGGGAGCAGTCTTTAACAAAGTTGCTGTTGCTTCTTTTTATAATTGGTTTGATATATTTCTTTAAGGAGATGACCAGGCTGAGCCTATCCTACCCATAAGAGATTAAAGTCCAGCTCACCATGAATTCTATTGACTCTTATCTATCCCAATTTGCTTTGACTGTTAGTAGTTCAGATTCTTGTATAGAGCTTAAGCTTGCAATAAACCTATATATTAATTTGAAGAATCTGAACTCATTTCCACTTAACAATTTCATAATATATAAGAACAAGAAACAGCACATCATTCAAGTGAATTGCTTATTTAATTTAAAAACATCTCTAATTCCTACAACCATCTTAACATCATTTGTGATTTATTGTGGATCTGAAATTAAAGCTTTTTATATTAATTAATCTTAACATGTATAGAGTCTAAGCAACCCTGGCTGGCTTATAAATTGTGAAAAACATTTAAAAATAAGGAATCATACAAACACAAAAGAATAGAGATGACAGATAAAACAAAGCCAGGTGGGAACAAGGAAAAGAAAGGGCGTAATGTAGAATGTAAGATAAAACATGTCTATTAGCTGGAGCAACAAAATGTTATTGCCTACGCATGGAAATTTGTACCCATAAGAATCCCTTTACACTTGTTCTTGGGAATACTACATGAATAGTCTTATGGTACATTTTTGGCATGCAAGTTGTTCTTATTGCATCAAAGTCAGCATTCTTTCAAGTCCTCTGTTGTAGCTTAATTTCCCACCCTACAATATAAAAAGTATATAAATTTTTTGTAATACATTTTGGCAGATATTGTTTGCAATCCTTCACTTCAATAGAGCCTTGAGCAAAACATTCCCCCAATGTTTTTTAGAAAAATGACCACCTTCTTTTTTCTGAAGCCTCCTTCAGGCAGTTCCAATAGCAGGAAAAGTCTATTCATACACAAATGCCTTTCCCGCTTTAGACAGGGTAACTATAAATATCTTCACTTCTTCAAATCAATGAAGAATGTTATCTTTGTGGTATAAATGCAGGTCTTCAACCTTAGCAACTTTAAGATTTGTGGACTTCAACTCCCAGTTCAATTCTGGGAAGTTGAAGTCCATAAATCTTAAAATTGCCAACGTTGGAGACCTGGTATAAAGGACTCAACCAAGAAAAATCCAAGTCACTTCACATAGGACTATTGGTTTATCAAAAGCCTATTTGGGAAAGTCCAATTCTGATTTTTTTTTTAAATTTCCCCTTCCAATTTTCCCAGCATCATGGATGAAGTTTTGAAAAACTCAGAAATATGTCTTTTGTTATTTTGCTTTGTCCTTATAAAAATATAGCAAAAATTCAGATTTTTTTTGACAAAACCACTAGATTAAAATACTCATCCATAATACTTTTATACAGAATAATATAGTCAGTTCATTTTCATTTTAATGCTTCAGCTTAGATAGTTGAGTCAGGTTTCTTTTATTTGAATCATATTATACTTATTGCATCCCACCTAGTATCCCTTCAAATCAATGTGGTTTCATAAATGTTAACTATCAGCTGGCTCAATCATTAAGCCTCATCTGCCCAGGATTTGATTCACAGCATTGCTGTATAAATTATTTCAGGACATCTCATTGTTTTTATTACCTTACAATTCATATTCCCATCATCATTTCTGTAATGTTTTGGTGTATACCAGTGGTGGGACTCTTTTTTTTTTACTACTGGTTCTGTGGGCGTGGTGGGGGTGGCTTGACTTGATGGACATGCTTGGTGGGCATGGCAGGGAAAGGATACTGCAAAATCCCCATTCCTTCCCCACCCCACTAACCTGCTTTCCAGCTCCATTCTCCTGTGCAGGGCAACAAAAGAAGACCCAGCCGATCAGCTAGGACTTGGGAGGCAGAGAACAGATGGGGGCGGGGCCAGTCAGAGGTGGTATTCCGAATTACTCAAAATTTCTGCTACCGGTTCTCTGAACTACTCAAAAATTTCACTAGCAGTTCTCCAGAACTGGTCAGAACTTGCTGAATACCATCTCTGGTGTATACTCTAAAACCTTGCTTGGGACAACAGAAAGCTTCAATTTAGAAGCACAAAAGCTGTCAGTAGGTTGGCCTCTTAAAACCTGAACAAATTATGCCTTCTAGTGAAACAGAGAGCAGGGTATCCTTATTATATGTTAAAGGTATTTCTTTCTCCTTCATTTAAACTTCATTATTCTTTGTGCTTCTTCCTTTCAGAATAACCTGGATTCAACAAATATATTTCCACCTCATTTATGAGGTGTATTTCACTTCCTTTTGGAGGATTGAAGAGTGTTTATGCTGAAATCCATCCCATCTGTCATTTCCTGTATTAGCCTAACCTAAGCAGGACTAAAGAGAACAACTCACTGTGATCTTTTCTTTCCGAGATGTTTCCTTTCACATTCTAAAGTCAATAAAGGCAAAAACATATTCTTGGTAAATTCAAGAGACTGCAAACAATCAGAAAAGGTAGCGGTAACAATGTAAACAGAAATGCTTGAGTTTTATTTGTCCCAAGTTTTGAATGTTAAAGGATACATTTATGCTTTTATCTATAGATTTATTTACTCTTGAAGATTGAGGGAAAAGAGTAAAAGACACACTACATTTGCCAAAACTAAATGTTCAAACCTAAGCATGCAAAACTAGTATGATTTCACCAAAAGATACATAAATGCAATCTTAATACAAAAATTTTCTTTGTAGACATACATTCAATTTAAGGCTATTTGAATGTTTATAACAAAACTAATTTCTCAATGTGTGTCATTCCAATTATGTTATCTGAGATCAAAACAAGCAATGTTAATATTTAGGACAACTTTTTAAAAAATACTTTGCAATTCTCCCTGGCTAAACCACAATGACAAAAGGAATCCAACTCAAAAGCGTTTATTGTGGAATTTTACTGATATAAAACTAAAGTCTACATAATTAAACAGTTTTACAAATTCTTTGATTTAAAGCTGGTGACCAGTTTTAAAAAGCACAAGATCACATAGTACTCGTTCTTTCCACAATTTTAAGATATTTTAACCAGGAATGCCTAGTATAAAAAAGTGTAACTCATGGAATATAGTTAATATATTAATTACATCCATTAGTACACTTTTATTCCTATCAGTTTCAGAACTGATAATTAAGCAGCACACACACAGCTAGTGAATGAAGTCCCCACTGATTGGATATGTAAGGCAATACTGTACTGAGTATGTATTTCTGGCAGTAATTGAGATGCCACTGGATGTCTGTTTAATCACCTGATTCAAGTACAGTTTTAAAAATACCTCTTGCAAAAATAGATCCTCCTATTTTAAGTGTGAGCTGGGAGAAAGTTAAAATGTTAGAAACTAGTATCAACATGCAGTAAACTGTATTTTTAAAGCTTAGAAACACAACCCAATATTCAGAAAGTTTTAAGAATTCTAACTGTTAAAAGTTTTCTGATTCTAGACTAAATAAAGCATATAAACATGTCTAGAAATAAATAACATAAATTCAAACAGAGAAACATATTACATATAAACTTCAAATGAACTCCAACTTCAAATAACTTTTGCCAGTAGGGCTACATAATTGTCAAGTATGTTTTGTCACCAATATTAAATTGCAAGTTTTTCTGCCTTTACAAATGACAAACATGAATGTTTCAGGTTTTTTATATTGTTGAGTCAAACAGTTTTAAGAACAGCTCTACTTCTTCTAAAATGATGTGCTCTCTTCTCCTACAAATGAAGGTTAAAGAACATAAATTAAAGTGCAACCAGATTCAAATTAAAATGTCTTATTTACTTCTAAAAATAACACTCTTGGATCAAAGAACAAACCAGTTTAAGAAAACCCTTAAAGTAAAAAAGCTATTTGTGTAGTTTATTTCCATACTTTGAGGCAATTTAGCACGGTAACAAGTAGTTATCAATTACAAACTATTTTATTCACATTATTTACAGTATTATAAAAGCGGTTTCTCTGGAACAGCATTTTTTCCATATTGAAAAGATTCAAGTAAAATGGTATTAAATATTAAAAATTACTCTTTTTATAAGGCACTAAGGAAAAAAAATCATAGATGTAAAAACTTGTCTAAGATAGGATTCCTTATGTTAATTATAAGGTGGCCTTTTCTTGTTTTTAAATTTAAAAAGGGAATTATCTTTGCCATAAATTCTATACGCTTGGTTAAGTTGTAGGTATAAGACTACCTTTCTGCTATTTTCATAATTACTGTTATTTAGGTATCAAATACCAATTAGATATTCAAAACTGACCTAAAATATAATAAAATATAAACAAAAATATATATAGAGAGATTAAATTAGGCTAAACTGTGTTCTGGTCTGTGACTACAATAACATATTCATTATTTATTCATTTATTCTGCAGTGTAAAAAGTAAATATAGAATTTGTTTAGGCATTCTCTATTATAGCTTCTTTGTGATGTGTGAAGCTGCTGTCAAACTTTCATCATCAAAACAGCATAAACAGAATTTGAATACCAAATTAGAATGCAACAATAAATTCATAAAGAAGGTGAGTACTTTAATTGTAGCTATCTCTGTCAAATCTGGATCAGAATATTTCCCATACGTATTATCTCTGTAAATTTGAACTTCTCTAATAATTCCTAATAACAGATCTCTTAAGTGGTCATCTTTCAGTTTTATTGATACCTTAAGATAGTCCTCTTGAGTTACAATATTGTTCCTCAACCGATTATCTGGATTACATAGACACGATACTACTGTCTGTATGCTGCGATCCACAGATTTCTAAAACAATTAAACTTTATTAATATATTGTGAATATTGTGTTAGATGTTTTCTAATGCCTGAACTAATGTTGTATAGAGAGATAATCTCAGTCTCATCTGCTTCCATTTTCACCCCTTGAAAGGCCTATATGTATGAATCTAAATCTGATTACAAAACACCAAATTTCAGAGTTAATCTCATGTCAGAGGTATGAGGGATGGACATTTTAAAAATTGTCTTCAAGAGGTGTCTTGCTCCCATTTATATCCTTTGGAAAAGAATAACAAAACTGCACTACAGAAAGCTGGGCATTTGCCACTGAATTTAAACATGAAATTTTGAGTCCTGGATAGTCATAAACATTACATAGGGGAGTCATATATGGACACAACTTGTCAACAAATGCTTTAGCAATTGGCCATTTATAGGCTTTTTAGCCTACATTTGATCAATGTTCCAATGTTTTGAAATATCAGTTTTATAATCTCTACAAACAAGACACTAAGAAAAAAAGCAATACGCATACACACTACAGATAGTCCTTGCTTACCAATTGCCTCGTTCGGTCACTGTCACTGTTTCTTAGTCATATGATTACCATTACAGTCAGTAAGCAGCATACAATGGAGAATATACATAGAAAGGAATGTGGTGGTGCTGGCAGTTGCTAATGCAAACTGGGTAGTCCCAATTGTATGTCTGCGTACTCTCTTATAATCCTTTCACCCCTAATCTCTTAACTGTGGTGAGCAATTTCTATAGGCAATCTCTGGTATTTGTCCTGTCCTCCCACAACACAGAAATTGGAGAGGAAGAGACTACAAGATAGTAAACGAGTATGCAATGGGAACTACACCAGGCTGTTTACATTGTGCTTCCACAGCTGCCATTGCTTTCAGGTTCAGTCCCCATTGAGTGCCTGTTTACTGTCTTGTAATCCCTTTCTCTCCACTGAATGAAAATAAAAACACTAATTTCCCTTTTAATTATTTCAGCTCCAGGTTAACATTCCAAAGAATGGGGAGTGCTTAGGAAGCAAACAAAAAACCAAAAGTGCAAAATGGATGAGTCTTGACATCCTGAAAAGTACAGCTGTGATCACCTGATCACAGTACATTATGACCACTTTACTTAGTGACAGAATAGTGAATCCCAATTGTGGTTCACAAAGACTACCTGTACTATTTGTATTCTATTCTTGCTTTTCATTTATTATACACCCAAGGTTTGATTATTCTTTATGTAAAGAATATTTATATAAAATAAATCATTATACCTTTTGAGGACTGTTTGCACATGACTGTGCAGTGTCAGTCATAAAACACTCTGCTTGGTCAGTTCCTACATCCATTTCACTACCATAATTCACTGTAGTATATGCCTGTGTAAAGTTTAAAAGAGTTAATAGAAATGGATGCTATCCATTCTACGAACTGATCAAAAAAGTCTATAATAGAAACTGCAGGAAAAAGAATCGATATTACAAGTTAGATACATAAAGCTTAATTATAGCATTTATTTATTATTTGCTTATACAGTGGTACCTTGGTACTCGATTGCTTTGAAACTCATCAAATTTAGTACTCAACATATTTTGACACAAAAATTTTGCCCCACTACTAATTGTTTATTTGATACACAACACACAAATTAGAATTTGTTGCCGTCAGTTATCTTGTGACTTACAACATTATTCCCTATGGGAAAAATTTGTTTGATTCTCATCATTTTGGATTCTTATCGCGCTTCCCGGAACCAATTAACAATGAGTACTGAGGTACCACTATATTTGGCAGATATGTAGCATTTTGACCTACCAAAAATAGTAAACACCATCTTGGAAATTGTGGCTTCATTCATTTATAATCAAACTAGTTAAAATAATCATGTATACCAATGCTTCAGTAGATAAAATGACTCAAATTCATTTCTAGCAGCAACGTTGTTGGAATATATGTTAGAATGTATTTTGTATTGCAACAATTATAGAATTATTCAGCCAGTATATGGCAGTGTTTAGTTTTCATATATGGTTATAATCTATGGTTTCTTTTTTGTTCTAAGGAGAGTTTCCTATAACAGTTGAAATTGTTAAGGGTGAGGCCCAAGGTGACTGTACACTGTACACATTATTTTGATCTGTATGGCTATCTAACCATCCTCTGCTACCATTTATATAGAATAAAACATAATTTTCTAGCAGATTATGGGCCCAGGTAAACCAACTTCAGCCCAGGTAAACCAGTATAAAATCAGAGATGAGCCCAGTATAAACCCAGATCAGAGGAGAAATATAAAGTTTAGCACAGAACAAAGTAAACCAGTCATAGCCAGCTACAGTAAATAAGTGCAAGAAACAGCAACAGAAAGAAGACTGTAACAAAATTAATAAATATAAGAAAATGGCCAGTTAACAAAGCTGAAACAAAGATTTCATTTGTGAATCTGATAAACCAGAATTACCAGTCTTGGAAATTAAAGATGGAAAAAAAACTAAGATTTTAGTGAAGAACATAATGGAAAAACAAAGGAAAATACTAATGGACAGTCTAAACCAGTGGTTCCCAAACTTTTTCAGTCCACCACCCCCTTTGTGCTACAAATTCATCCTTGGTGCCCCTCACCCAGGGGTGGGATTTAAATTTCTGTGGGCGTGGCCTAATTTGAGGACGTGGCTTGCCGGTCATGTGACTGGGTGGCTTGCTGGTCACATGACTGGGTAGGTGTGGTTTGGTGGTCATGTGACTGGGTGGGCGTGGCCAGATGACCGGCAAACCAAATACAAGTGATCCTCACTTAACGGCCAGTTGTTTAGCAATTGTTCTAATTTATGACTGGCCTTCTCAGAGCTACTAGACCTGTTTTTGGAGTTTTGACACACACACTCCCTTCTACTGTGTTTCTCATAAAATAAGGCCGGGTCTTATATTTTTTTGAGCCCCGAAAAAACGGCTAGGCCGTCTTTTCAGGGGTGACTTAATTCCCCCCCTTGCATCCTCATCTAGAGCGCCCCGCAGGCAGCCTTGCCACCAGCCGCTCCTAACGGGTGATCATGGCGAAGCGCAGAGAGCTCTCTACTCCCACCAAACACCTTTGCAGCAGACCCAAGACCTTTGGCACCCGCCGCTGTTGCTTTCCCTTCTGCTCATTCTGCCGCCACATTGGGAGCTGTCGCTCCCGTTGGGAGCTGCCGCTTCCGTGTCTGGAGTGCCGCTGCCATTTGGAGTGCCGCCGCCATTTGGAGCACTGCCGCCACGTTTGGAGCTGCTACTTCTGCGTTTGGAGCGGTGGCGGCGCTCCAAATGGCGGTGGTGCTCCAAACAGCGGCAGTGCTCCAAACGCGGAAGCGGCAGCTCCAAATGCGGACATGGCAACTCCAAACAGCGGCAGTGCTCCAAACAGCGGTGGGGTTCCAAACGTGGAAGTGGCAGCTCCAAATGCGGAAGCGGCAGCTCCAAACAGCAGCAGTGCTCCAAACAGCAGTGGTGCTCCAAACGTGGAAGTGGCAGCTCCAAACGCGGCGGCGGCGGCATGGGCAGAAGGGAAATCAACAGCGGCGGACGCTGAAGGTCTTGGGTCTGCCACAAAGGTGCTTGGCAGGAGTAGGGAGCTCTCCGCGCTCTGCCATGATCGCCCATTAGGAGCAGCTGGTGGCGAGGAATTGCTGCCCGCGGGGCACTCCTAACGGCAAGTCCCCCCGCCCTTCCCCCCATTTTGCATGTTTTAAAATAGGCCTAATTTTGGGAGGAGGGGCTTAATTTCATTTTATGCCTAGAAAACATGCTGGGTCTTCCTATTGGGGGAGGTCGTATTGTTGGAGAAACACGGTAACCCTGCTGGAGCAGGTCATCGGACTAGAATCGGCAAAGCATCTGATTAGATTCTAGTAGTGAATAAAATCTAATCAGAGATGCTTTGCCAATTCTTGTTGATTTATTTGTATTTCTTTATTTTATGTTGCTGAATTGCATTGACATGTGTGTCTCTTCTTGTGCACAACCCAGAAGCTTTTGTCATTATTGACCTCTGGCTTTGCTCGACTTTTCAAACGTGCTGCCACTGCCTCATTTTAGGTGCCAGCCCCGCAGGTCCACCCCACTAAGCCCGCTGCACCGGAGGGACCTGCCCAAGTAAGTCCGAGCGAAGCAGTGCAGCAAGTCAATGCGGTGAGCCTGAGAGGGAGAGAGAAAGAAAAGAGAGAAAGAAAGAGAGAAGGAAGAAAAGAAAGAGAAAAGGGAAAGAAAGAAAAAGGGACAGAAAGAAAAAGAAATAAAGGAGGGAGGGAGAGAGGAGAAAGATATCTATTCTAGTCCAATCACCTGCTCCAGCAAGGTTAGAAGGAAGTGTGTGTGTGTGTTCTTGTAATTTACCAGTACATTTTGGTTTTGCCTTCTTCACTGTAATACATTGGGGAAAAGTGATTTTTTAGGGTGGAGATCTGGTCACTACATTGCCTTGTTTTGTGAGCTTCTACACTGATAAAAAATTAGTTTCAAGAAGAGTGACATATAGTACATTTTTTACAAATATCTTTCTGGTGACACTCTGTCATGCCCGTCTGAATCTGATTCAGAGGGGGAGGCTGAACAGCTGACAGGGAGTGGGAGTGTGGCTCCGTTGGCTGTGGAAGAAACTGAGGAAGGACAAAGGCTAGCTGGGCACAGCAGGGGAGAGATAGAACAAGGGAGAGGGAATTCAGAGGAAGACTCAGGCCCACACCCGCTTCATTCTAGGGCACGTAGTGAGGAACGGAGAAGGGAGCAACATGAGTTGCATAGATTATGGGGAAGGAAAGGGCCCTGATTCCCTTCATTAGCTGCAGCTGGGAACACAGTGTTTGAAAAGGGAAGCTGTGCACAGCAAAGTTGTTGGGAGCAAATTGTGAATTATCTGGTATCGTTGAGGCTTATCTGGGTTCCTGGCATCTTCCCAACTGTGTGTTTTGCTGGGCTTTCAAGTCTGCAATTCCTTCTCCTACCCTGTCAAGTTAATTACTTCAGCGTGGTTTGTGTGGATTTTTATTTACAGTTGTATGTACTTTGTTTTTAGACTGATTTTCCTCCACTTAAAGACTGTTCTTGGGAGAGTTTTTTCTCCAGCCGAAGGACATTGGGGGCAAAGTTGGAGGTATTAAAGGGACACTTTTTGCTTATTTGACTGTGTTGCCTTTGTGCCACGCCCCAGGTCATCACACAATCTGAGAAATAGGATAGTAAAGAAAACCATCTCCTATTCCTTCTGGTTTCATTATTTGCCCATTACCTGTGGTGATTGTTTCTGTTTTAAGGTGAGTAAAGAAATACCTTGTTTCTCCAACAATACGGCCTCCACCAATAGGAAGACCCAGCATGTTTTCTAGGCATAAAATCAAATTAAGCCCCTCCCCCAAATTTAGGCCTAGTTTAAAACATGCAAAATAGGGAAGGGTGGGGGACTTGCCATTTGGAGTGCCGTTGGAGCTACCACCGCCATTTGGAGTGCCCTTGGAGCTGCTGCCGCCGTTTGGAGCTGCCTCTGCTGTTTGGAGCCGCCGCCGCCATTTGGAGCTGCCTCTGCCATTTGGAGCCGCCGCCGCCGTTTGGAGCTGCCTCTGCCGTTTGGAGCCACCGCCGCCGTTTGAAGCTGCCGCTTCCGCGTTTGGAGCACTACCGCTGTTTGGAGCACCACCGCCACTCCAAACACGGCGGCAGCTCAAACACGAAGCGGCAGCTCCAAACGACGGCGGCACTCCAAACGGCGGCGGCGGCTCCAAACGGCAGAGGCAGCTCAAACACGGAAGCGGAGCCACTGCCGCCGTTTGGAGCTGCCGCCGTCGTTTGGAGTGCCGCCGTCACGTTTGGAGCTGCCTTCCGCGTTTGGAGCTGCCGCCGTGTTTGGAGTGGCGGTGGTGCTTCAAACAGCGGTAGTGCTCCAAATGCGGAGCGGCAGCTCCAAACGTGACGGCAGCACTCAAACAGCGGCGGCAGCTCAAACGGCGGCGGTGGCTCCGCTTCCGTGTTTGGATCTGCCTCTGCCGTTTGGAGCTGCCTCTGCCGTTTGGAGTGCGCCGTCACGTTTGGAGCTGCCGCTTCCGTGTTTGGAGTGGCGGTGGTGCTTCAAACAGCGGTAGTGCTCCAAACGCGAAGCGGCAGCTTCAAACGGCGGCGGCGGCTCCAAACGGCAGAGGCAGCTCCAAACGGCAGAGGCAGCTCCAACGGCGGCAGCAGCTCCAACGGCACTCCAAACGGCAGCAGAATGGGCAGAAGGGAAAGCAACAGAGGCAGGTGCCAAAGGTCTTGGGTCTGCAGCAAAGGTGTTTGGTGGGAGTAGGGAGCTCTCTGCGCTTCGCCATGATCGCCCCTTAGGAGCGGCTGGTGGCGAGGCTGCCAGCGGGCGCTCTAGATGAGGATGAAAGGGGGAAATTAAGTTACCCCGAAAGACGCCTAAGCCGTTTTTCGGGGCTCAAAAAAAAATAAGGCCCGGCCTTATTATGTGAGAAACACGGTATCTGTCATTTGTCAGGTGATTCATAGCTCCTGAATCAACACACCATGCTTGCAAAGATGAAGTGCAACTTTTGGATTGAAAAACATGTACATTATCTGAAGAAAAATCCATTTCTTCCTTCACCCTTTTGGGCATTTGTAATTTTTGCATTCTAGCTTTCCAGATTCTGCAATCTGCTTTTAAATGACCACCCCTTTTTTTGGAATACAAAGCATTCACGTTTCTTGCTTCATGTAACTTTTTATTCCTATTTTTCATTTCTATTCTATTCTATTCTATTTTATTCTAATTGCATTCACACATGGCACAGACACCTTGGATACAGAAGTCCTGACATAATAAAGACGTTAACTGAGAAAGACTATCCAAGTAGAATAAAAAAAAAAAGGCTGGCACTGGGCCACAAGAAGTTTCAATCAGGAGATACACCCGAAGAAATAAAGGCATCCCAAACATCTATCCTATGTTGCTCGCAAAGCATTAAAACCCAGAGATGGGAAGGAGCATGTGAAAGTGACTGCAGTGACCAACGTCCCAGCAGCTCTGTTACCAGTTCTTTGGAGAGCCAAGGCCTAAGCAGTAGCAGCAGCTTTGTGAACAACCAGGACAAACAAAAGAGGAAGGAAAAGGGCAAGAAGAATTATAAGAAATAAGAAACAGAACTAAGAGCTGAAATAGAACTATTATAAGGAGTAGTTGTTGAGTGGGGGTGTTGGAACACATTACAATGTATTTTGTATTGCAATAATTACAGAATTATTCAGACAGTAGATGGCAGTGTTTAGTTTGCACGCATGGTTATAATCTATGATTTCTTAATGTTCTGAGAAGTTTCCTATGACAGTTGAAACCGTCAAGCAGCAAGGCCCATGGTGATTGTATATTGTACTTCTATCTTATGGCTATGTAACCAACCTCTGCTGCAATCTGTATGACTATATAACAATCCTCTGCTACTATTTCTATAATAAAACAGAATTTTCTAACAAACTTAAAAGAGTAGCATCAATTTTTAAAGTGCTACAGAGTTTGGTGTAGACTACGTAAAGAAAGTGTTCCTTCCAAGTACAGATATTTGTACAGATATTTAGGTAATTTTGGGAGCCCTTCTCTGACTGTTTCTGCTAAATTTCAAAAACACCTTGAAGGCACTATTTAATGAATAAGAAATTATGTTCATGTAAAATTAACTGATACGCCAATATAAAAATAATCATTCTGACTTCCGGTTTGCCAGGGTTCGGCGGCGGCAGGGATTCGCGATCCAGCGCGATCCCTGTCGCGCTAGCTGTCTTGGTGCCTCCGATCCCGATGGGTCTGGAGGATAAGGCTGCCACGTAGAGGCAGCTGAAGACAGGGGGGATACGGATAGGGGTTTGGGGGTGTCGCAGACCCCCTCCCCACCTGGCAAAACCCCCTTCTCTCAAGGCGGTGGAGCAGCGGTCAGTAATGCCAGCCACAAAGAAGCCGGCAACTGGATAAGAATGTGCAGGAGGAAGAAGGAAAAAGTTTGGAAAGTTTTAAAGTGAAAGTTTTTTTGGCTACCGGGACTTTAAGATATATCTAATATCCTGAAAACTACGGTTTTTTTGAATGATACATTGTTTCCAGAGGAGATTCTAAAAGCGGCGAATAGTGCTGAAAGGGAAAGTTTACTTTCCTTCCCTACGGACTTAACAAAGGGACGTTGAAAAATCTGCTTTTCTAAAGAAGGTAAAATTTAAAGCTCTTTGTTATAAGTGGGAAGGGAGATGACTAAAACCTGTATAAAGATCTTGTTGGAGGAGATGCCTTGGAGATTTTGAGACTAGAAGCTAATTGCAATAAGGCTTTAAAGTACAGACTGGGCTCTTTTTTTCTTTCTTAACTGATATTACCCCAGGAAGAGAAAGTGTAAAGGGAAGAACTTTCTGCTCTGTTTGGATGCTTGATGACTTTGGGACTTTGGGGAACTGTTTTTTAAGTTTTGAAACATCTTGGTTGTTCTAAGAAGAAGAAGAGGGAAAAAAGAAGAAGAAAGGTTTACAATGGCTCTATCTATTGATGAACTAAGAAAGGAATATGGAAAAAGAAAGAAAGAAAGAAAGAAAGAAAGAAAGAAAGAAAGAAAGAAAGAAAGAAAGAAAGAAAGAAAGAAAGAAAGAAAGAAAGAAAGAAAGAAAGAAAGAAAGAAAGAAAGAAAGAAAGAAAGGACTCTTTGAGAGATATCTTTCACTTTTTAGAAATGGTGCTTGCTACTTATCAGCAAATACAACAACAAATGGAGGAAACAGAAGAAGAAGAAGAAAAAGAAGAAGCCATCTTTAATGAATTAAAAAATCTGACTAAGAAAGAGAAGAGAAAGAGAGGAAGGAAAATAAAGGACTTAAGACCTAAAAAAACACCCAAGAAAGAGAAAAATGAGATGCAAAACCAATACAATGCTAGAAAGCAAAAGAAAAGAGAAATACAACAGAGAGGGCAAGCCAAAAAGGCAAAGGTTAGGAGGGTGGGGGGTGAAAAGACTAGGTGGGATAAGAAAGGAAGGAAAAAGGGGGGGGGAAAGCCATAAAGGTATAAAACAAGATGGGAAAAATAAATTTTTTTTTTAGGGACAAAGGGTAATGTACAATTTATTTAAAAAAAGGATCTGCAAAAGTACATAAGATAGTATGGTAGTATTTGTATTAGAAGTAGAAAACTAGAATTTTATAAGAACTAATAAAATATTAAAATATCAAAATGCTTAATAATGATAGACTTTATGATTTAATAAAATATTAAAGGGAATGTTTAAAATATAGAGTTTATTGGCTATTGTGTTAATGTTATTACAAATGTATTATTGTAGCATTTGTTTTTGAAGTAGACAATTGGAATATTACAAGATTTAATAAATCAAAATATTATAATGTTTAAGATTTAATGATAGATCTTAACATTTAATATTATTGAGAAGGTGTAAAATGCTTAAGATTTAATGATAGAGCTTAATTTGTTATTCCCTTAATGTTATCACAACTTTTTTTTATTCTCTTTTTTTTTTTTTTTTTTCAGTTTAAAATGTACTATTTAAAATGTATTTAAAAAGTAGAATGGTAATTATGTACTTAATTATTTTATAGATTTATTATTCTCTCTTTTTTTTTCTTTTCTTAAAATTTAATAGGTAGATTGTACTAAGCAGAATCAGATTGGGAACTAGGTATTATCTCAAATGCTAACCTAAGGGATAGAAAGGCATCATACTTTGATCAGTGATTCCAGGAGAATGAGATAAATGGACAATTGGAAAAGAATGGACAAAAGATACAAGGATAATGATTTAAAGTAAGACGAAATAAATAAAATAGAATTAAGAAAAGTGAAAAGCGGGGAGAAGTTACATAGAAGATATAGAATGGTTAATAAGATAAGTAATGGTATATAAGATGAGCATGAATTTAATTGAAGTCCATACAAAGAGAGGTATTCTGGGGCCAAGCCACTTTCTAAAAAGAAGTTTTATGTTTTTTGTGTTTTGTGTGTTTATGTTTGATTAAGAATTAATAAAACCTTGGAGGAATGTTAGACGAGAATATTTGTAAACAAGTCAGATGAAAATATTAATATGACGGTTATAAAATAGACGAATATAGAAAAGAAATGTAATTGAATAAAAGTAAAGAGAAATAATGAGTAAAGAGACTAAAGAGAAATAATCTTTGCTAAAAGATATTTATGTGTTTATAAGGAAATGGGATAAATTAGAATTATTTATCTGTATAAAATATGCTGTATAAAATAATCTTTTATCTGCCTTGTAAAAATTTACAATGGAAAGAGGTTTTATGTTTGTAATGTTTAATGATGTTTTGTTTGTCTTTAAAACTAATAAAATTTGTATCAATAAAAAAAAATCATTCAGCAAATAGTACATAAATAAGGATGACAGGTCTCCTTTGATCATTGTAAATAATAGCCACTGAATTTAAATAAATACAAGAAATGTGACTTACCGGTACGATGTAATTTCTTGGTTCTCCAGGAGGCCATTGTGGTGGAATCTTTAAAAAAACAGTAAGTGAAGAAACTATTAACAGACTTTTAGCAGAACATAGCATTTAACTTGCTTGATAAAATAATAGGAATACAATCATATATATTTGATTAGCAATTGCACTTAAGTTTATATACCGTTTCACAGTGTTTTACAGCCCTCTCTAAACGGTTTATAGTCAGCATATTGCCCCCAACAATCTAGGTCCTCTCCTCATTTTACTGACCTCAGAAAGATGGAAGGCCGAATCAACTTTAAGCAGATGAAATCAAATTGCCAAGTTGCTGGCAGCCAGCAATCAGCTGAAGCAGCCTGCAGTACTGCATTCTAACCACTATACCTCCATAGTGACAATGTCTATGGAGATTCTCAATCATCCAGGTCATGGTTATCCCAAAGTGCTTTTTCCAAAAGGTAACTAGGATTTTCTTTTCTTTTTTGTTTGTTTGTTTGAAAATGTTTTACTGAAGAACTGAAGAAGCTTCTTGGATGAAAAGTGAAAAATTATAAAAAATCAAGAAAATCCAGTTTTTTGAAGAAAAAAAAACTCATCTGTGGCATCTTTGAGTACTAATTTTTAGAAATATAAATATTCCAAATTTAAAGCTAGTAACCTAAACTAAACAACCAAGTTTACACTACTCAAAACACAGGAATAGTAACATGGATGATCAAGTTTTGCATACTTGGATGCTAAAATATGTTTGGCTGTCAGGCTTATTTCCTACTCTGAATTATCCCAATTCTGACCAACTTGTATATTTTTCTTTGTAAATAAGGTTAAATACATAAGAAAAAAAGAACCTACAATATAATCCAATATAATCATTTACTGGATCATTCCTTAACAAATTTGACTCCATTGCAAGAGATAAAAGCCTAATAATATATCGCCCTCCCTCCAGTCCAAATATTTATAGCTTTCCTAAAACCCAGCAGCATTGGAGCTGGACACATATCAGATGAAATTCTCAGATCTCAGGTCAAATGATCCAGACAAAGGGAACAGCAATTGAAAGTTTACTTATTTATTGCATCTTTTGAGAGAAGAACTTTTCCTGGTCTTATATGCAATCAGGAATAGACAATCCTAAAGTACCAATGTCTAAGTTTCTTTAATATCACGTAAGTACTTTTAGGTAGTTTAAAAGTCTCCACAATTGGTGACAGGTGCAATGTTTAAGTACCCTTATTATTTTTTCTCCTTGAAATCTGGATTACTACAAAAAATCTCACAGCTGAGAGTAAACACAATTGATATTTATCAAGACCTACTACTATCCAGCATATAAATGATCTTCTTGCTTAGTTATTCCTACATTTCAAAATATCAAGAGGCATGATCTGAAAGCCGTATTAAAACATCTTAACAGAGCCTCCGTGGTGCAGTGATTAGAGTGCAGTACTGCAAGCTACTTCTGCTGCAGCCAGCTGCCTGCAATTTGGCCGATCGAATCTCACCAGGCTCAAGGTTGACTCAGCCTTCCATCCTTCCGAGGTGGATAAAATGAAGACCCAAATTGTTGGGGGCAAGATATTGACTTTGTAAACCGCTTAGAGAGGGCTGTAAAGCACTATAAAGCAGTATATAAGTCGTGCTATTGCTATCTTTACTTAAGATAAAACTTAAGTTTTAATTCATGGCTACTAAAATTGAAATATACTCAAACCTACCTGGTAATTATAAGTTGGCTGGTATCCTACAGGGACTTGTTGCTGAATTAATAAAGCTGGAGAACCATAAGGATAGGCCTGTAAGTTCAAAAACAAAATTAGTTTTGGATAGTTTTCTACATGAATAAGTCTGGAAATCTCTTTTGAAAATGTTTCTGTACTTATAAGACAGAAGTCATGGCAAGCTACATTCTACCATCTTATCGGTACAACGTGGTTCATAATTCTAAACAAATTATGCTTTGTGCATCAACCAGTTGATGTAATCTGAATCTCTTTTTCTTTTATGTTTTTGATCATTTTGTTCTTTAGTTAGCAATTCTTGGTTGCTATTTTCAAATGTAATAATTAGTTTAAATTCCAAGAAGCCAGTGATTGGCAGCAAATAAATTTAACAAATAGTAATACACCATATAGCTTGCTATCTTTTCTTCCCATGTTCACAAAAACTGGACATAAGCCTTCACTCATGTCTGAAAACTGTACAGTACAACAAAGTTTTGTCTAAATAAATTGGCAGTAGATTTAAAATAAGCAAGACCTATAGAAACTGTAGCTACAATTCTGAAAAAATGTGTTGTTGACAAAATTTTCTAATAAAAAATTGAGGGTATTTTAGGAAACCAATATAGCTTGCATCTGCAGAAAGATAAAAAGACAAAAAGAATTATGATTTGCAAGAGATTCTAAAAACACAAAATGGCCTTTGTTCTGTATTATTGTAAAAGAAAAGGTAGAAGCTGCTACTGCAAGCAAAATTATTTTATAGCAACAGGTGACAGCAAGAGGGGAAAGTGCAACACCTGATGTTTCTTTCCTGCTCCCCAAAGTAGAAATGGGTTTGATTGGGCATAAGCAAAAGGAGGGGATTAAACTTCAATTAAATAGATGCTGACAGACTGGGTCAAAATGTGCTGTGCAATTGGTGGCTTCCCATTACTCACATCAGCTCCTGCCAACCTAGCAGTTTGCAATCATGCAAATGTGAGTAGATAAACAGATAACCATTTTGGCAGGAAAATTACTATGTTCCATATTTTCATGCTAGCCACATGAAAATATCTATCAGACAACACAGGAGATGAGCACTGCTAGCTTGAGTAGGTCATGACTGGACAAGGAAAAACTTTAAACCCTTTAATTATGAATGAATGTAAATTTATTAGAGTGAATGTAAGTTCAATTACACCTGAGAGTTCTGAAGAAGCTTCTTCTTTGAGACCCTTTCCAGAATATTAAGAGAATTTTTTTAGGATGGTTATAGCACAAAAACACTGGACAAAAGCAAATGTTCAAAAAAAGAGGCCCAATATAAGCACTAACTGATCAGTTTCAGGTAGCAAGGAAAACTTAAGGACCCATTATAAACTCAGTCTGTAATCTTTTAAAAAATAATTCATTACTTTGGAGAACTTGACATGGATTTATCAAGAATATATCATGCCAAATCAATCTGATCTTATTTAATAGGATATCAATTCAGCTGATTATGGATGTGGAAGATAAACATGGATGTGGAAGTACAATGTACCTTAACTTTAGCAAAGCACTCAAAACCTAGGAGATTCTACTAGAAAAGATGGAAAAATATAAACTATAACTGCAATAACAATTTGATACAGAACTGGCTGAAAAACTATTCCCCCCCAAAATAAGTGAATGGCTCTGGAAGACATACCATAGCTCTCCTGTGTCATTCAATATAAACATCTTGGAAGATGG
Source organism: Notechis scutatus (assembly GCF_049901735.1). Lineage (NCBI taxonomy): Eukaryota > Metazoa > Chordata > Lepidosauria > Squamata > Elapidae > Notechis > Notechis scutatus. The sequence continues at coordinate 30,289,589 of NC_142025.1, read as the reverse complement.
ACTTAAAATATATCAACTGTTTATATAACACAAATATAAATAATGAACATCTTAAAAGACAGTATCAATATTAAAAGATATTTACAAACTGGAACAATGACAAAATCATCAAGATGTATTGCAACAAAATGCAAAGTCTTAAAGGAAAATAAAAGATGAAATTTAGGAAGGGATGAGGAATAATCACACAACAGAACATACATACACAAAGTATTTATTTATTTATTTATTTATTTTTAAAGTAAGGGCATTTGTGAATTACAAGCTTAATATGAGCCAACAGTATAATGCAGCTCGCCCCCAAAAGGAAATATATACTATGATGCATCTACCAAAGTCATTAAGTCAAAAGGGAAATAAATCATTGTATCTCCCTATTCTGCTTTGGTCAGATTGCACCAAGATTGTTGCATCCAGTTTTGATCATTAATTTTAAGGATATTGCCAAAATGCAGTGTTTCATAGAAAAGCTATAAGGGACTAGAAAGAAAAAGTTATGAGAAATGTTGCCGATGCTATATTTAGCTTACAAATGCAACAACCATGGGAAGGTAAGACAAGCATTTTTATTCAGAATTGTTCAGAAGACAGGACAGGAAAGAATGGCCTTAAATTATATAGATTAGATGATGTCCACAGCCCCTTGCAATCTTTGTATGATTAATGTTATTATTTCTTAAATCCTAATACCATATAATATTGCGAATACAAAAATTAGCAATTAACAGTACAAAATAGAAATAGTGATGGTGAATAATATTCCAAAAACCCAATGGAAAAGTTCAGTTTACTGGTTTACAGAGGCCTTCATTGATGGAGCCAATAAGTTTCCATATTGTTCCAGAATGTAGATGGTGTGACAAAAAAAAGAGTACTTACTGGCCTTAGTCACCCTCACCCCCAGGAGGATCTTTATGGATAAATCAATTCCAGTAGAAGTAAATAACTTGAAGCTTTGATGTCAAGCCATTTACAACTGTTTTAAGTCAAAACTATTATAATAAAACATCATTATAAAGTAATTCTTTATAAAACCAGTGGTGTCTACCTTATTACATGCTTGTTTTTTTAAAAAAGAATTATTCAGGTTCTTTTATTTGTTTTTATTTATTATAGGTTTTTCAATCCATCTTTGTTTCACTGGTTATCTTTTGTATTATGTATTTTCTTTTTTGTAATTTTGTTATAAAATACTGTAGAATAAAATAAAAAAGTCAAAAATAGCATTTTTAATTGTACCAGTAAATCTATGGCTAATCAACCAAAAGTCTGAAAAATAGGTTTAATATTTTAAGAAATAGCAAGTTAGAAAATGGATCACTGCACTTTGCCTCTCCTGTAGTCTTCAAGCGACCTTCAGAAATAGCCCCATGCTGAGTAAATTGCAAAAGTCTAACTGCATGGTGGTAAAGGTATGAATCACTATAGCCAGAGCTTTCCATTCCAGAAAGGGCCACAATTGCCACACCAGTCACAACTGAGCAAAAGCTCTCTTGGCCACAGCTTCCATCCATCCAAGCAGTAATTATGAATCCAACATCCCCACATTCCAGAATGCTCAATTAATAGTACTACCCCTTTAGAAGATAACATGGGAAATGACAGATGAATAAACATTAATTCCATTGTATTCAACTAAACTTTAACTTATGTAACTTTAACTATGACAGATTCGAGGAACAAATGGAAAGAGGGGGAAGGACTTTGCCAATATCCCAAAAATATTTCAGAGTAGGAACAGAAAATGGGCATACTATATTCTTATGAAATGTTTTTAGATATTAATAAGGAGCTTGCATCTTGAAAGTATGCCCATTAAGCAATATAATTCACTGGAATATTTTTAATCCAGTTGTACAATTTTACTTTTTCTGAAATGTAATTAAATGAATTAAATTTCTTTCTAAAAACCTTACCTGAACATATTGTGTTACAGGACTCATCACAGCTGGAGACTGCATATATGTTTCCTGGTTACTCCAAACACTATGGAACTGAGGTGTAGGGGAATTAATAAGCATTGGCCTGGGTGGCACATGATAGGCACCTTTGGAATAAGAAAAAATAGTTATATCCTCAAAATTTATTCTATCTAAAAAAACATCCCAATATTCAAATATATTTCATTCTTCCACCTAAATAAGTAGTTATCAGTATAGAGCTGAATTACACCACTAACAAGACTTAGAGTACAATGACAGTGGTTTTCATATATCCATCCTGCAAAAAAAAGTGAGTACCTATTTATCGGCGTATAACACGCACTTTTTCCCCCTGAAAATAGGGGCAAATGATGTATGCGTGTTATACGCCGATATAATGTTAAGAAGCCTTCGGTGAATGCTGCTGGGATCGGGGATCAAGGACACAAATGAAAGAAGGGGAGGGAGGAAGCAACGAAGCCTGTCCTTCTCTCTGGGTCAGCTCTCTCAGTCGCTCTCTCGCTCCTCCACCAGCACAGGAAGAAACTGCTTCAAAGAAGCGGGGGGGCTTTTCCTGTCGCCGCAGCTTCCCTGAGCGCCCGTTTCTCCCCACCCCCCCACCCCGCCCGCCCGCCCGCCCGCAGTGCTCCGTTCTGCCTGCCTGCCTGCCTTCGTTAATGGTTGAATCGGAACAGCTTCGGCTGAGTAAAAGAGGCGAATAGTTATTATTCTCAGCCGAAGCTGCTCCCAAACAACCAGAAACTAAGGCAGGCAGGCAGGCAGGCAGAATGGGACACTGTGGATTGAAGCGCGCGAGGGGTGGGAGTGGGGGTGAAACGGGCGCTTTCCTGAAATTTCCCTCTTAAAATGAAGATGCGTGTTATACGCCTGTGCGTGTTATACGCCGATAAATACGGTAACTGATGGTAGAATAGTAATAAATATCAATGTTGCAAATGTTTTTGCCATCCTTCTATTTATCTAGAAACAAAATTATTTGCTATATCAAGAGGCTTTTCTTTATACAGCCTGTCAAATTCAATAATACTCACATAAGTTTGGGTGTTTTCTTATTGCAGGTCCCAATTTGAGCTTCTTCCCATGAAAGTTTATTTGTGACTATAAAAGAACAATTTAAAATTTTTGAATCATCCATTTCTCTCAACAGACTAAATATTATCAATAATTTCAATTAATATAACTACTTAGTCTGTAACAATCATAGATGACTGGAATTCCATACTGGCAAATGTGAAGACCACCAGAGAATTCTCAGGTTAATAATATGAATTATGTCTGGCCGTATTAGACTTCTGAGACAACTAAGACCAAGAATGAGAAGGCAAGAAGAGCTGCAATACTTCACCTGTTACCAGCAAATAAAAATTAATGGTACTGAACAAATCAATATAAAGAAGAGGAAAGAAATATTTTCTATCTAGCTTATTATTCCATTAACAAATGAGTCAAAAATGACTGGATGACACATAATCAATCAATCATACTGGAAATCCCTTAAATAAAAAGGCAATCATTTCATAACATATCAGTGACCAGAAGAGCTAGCAGTAGATCATAAAAACTACCTGAAGCAGCCTACTCTCCTGATCTTTCAGAAATACTTGGAGACCTGACTCTCCAATTCACTGGAGCCTCTGCATTTTTTAATTCTGAAAATTTTAATTTACTTTATTCTTGTGTTTAACTGTTTTTAATACATTTATATATAGCTTTTACGTTTATATATGTATTTGTTCACTGTCTATAATTGTTCTAAGTGGGAAATGGACGATCTCTAAATTCAACATACAATAATAAAAATCCAAGTTAGTGACAATTCCACATCATGTTTTACCATAAGAGGCATCTGATTAGAATGGGGTCATTGTGATAGATCGCAAGTCCATCCTTGTACTGATAGTATGCCTGACACATGCACAAGTATCGACATGTATGATTGTACCTGCCCAGCTGTCTCTCTGCTCAAACCTTTTTCAGTCTATGTTTAGGAATTTAAATAATTATTTTAAACTTCCCATTAGGAACCATCCTGCCTTTTATGATTATCTCTACATATTTTATATACAGCAATGTATGCAGCGCATCTGGTTTTCATTAGGCTGTATTACATATATTAAGAGCATCATGGACTAATTGAATAGAACTAATTGAACAGAAAAGAAAATATCTACGACTCAGCTTCTGCAGAAATGTAAAATCTATTATGTTGCCCAGTCTTCAGATGAAAGGACTGCTAAATGCCCCATGGAACTACAGAATCAAATTCTATTCATGTTTCAATTAACTATAAACAGAGAGAAAACTTGGATTACAGATGAAATTTCTCTTCAATATCCCGTAATCTGAATACGAGGAATGAAAGTAATAAAGCCTTTTGAGTAGGGGATTGAAACACAAGACTGTATTTTAAAGAATTTTAAATAAGCTAGCCTCGAAGATAGTCTGGCAGACATCTCAAACCCAATTAATCTTTACTTGCATTTTTTTGGATGAAAGTAATTCAAATTTTGCAACTTGGATTGCATAAAGAAGGCGAAAAAACTTATCCAGGTTTCTTGATCATTTCATTTGTTCACCTTGAAAAGCTGATCAAAATAGTGAGTCCAATCATTTCTTAGGTCCAAATACTATTAACTGAATGTCACACTTCAGAAGTTATTGGGAAGGTAGCATTTTATTTTATTTTATTTTATTAATTTAACTTCCATCAGCAAAATGCACAAATTACAATATTTTCCTCATCAGCTTTTTTGAATTCTACTGTATAGTGCAGTGTTGGAGGTTTCGGTTCAATGTGTGGAGTGTGAAGGATGTGTGTTTGTGTTTATTTTCATGATCATGATGTGCACTGAAGATGGTGTTTGATTTCATTGTACGAGGTGCAATGACAATAAAGTAAATTAAACTAAACTAAATTATTCCACAAAGAACCCAAATTAACAACTTACTTCAACTATTTTCTGTACATCTACGTTGTCCAAAAATGATACAAATCCGTATCTACAAAGATAAATCAAAAGCATATCAACATTCCAATTGAATATCCCACTATGTAATTCAATGTTCTGCATTAAAAGGTTGTATCCAGAAAAGTTAAAAAAGTCAAATATTAGAGATTAAAGGTATCAAATTAATGAGAATGTTTATATTCCTCCATCTTCAAGAAAAATCTTATCCACTTCTCCAAACTAGACCAATGGCTATTCTTAATACGAGATGGAAAGTAAAACTTCTAACTTGACCTGTGGCTCTGTTTCTGGTGATATTATCTATTATTTTATTTTTTAAAAAATTGATATCCTATCGTTTGATTCTACAAAGATTAAAATAATGCACAATAAAGTAACATTACAATTAAAAATAACAAATGAATGATTAATTAAAACTAAGAGCAACATTGAAGAATTTAAGTTTATGCCTGAAACTTGCAGTTCAGTTTACAAACTTTTAAATCTTTTCATTAATACTCTTCATTTCCAGTTGATTTTTGAATACTAGTAGTGTTTGATCTAAGTACAGTAGCTACTTCACATTTATTTATTATAAATGCCACCCAAACCAACCAACTTACCCTTTAGAGACACCAGTTCTGTCAGTAATTATTTTCACTTCTTTAACTGTGCCATATCGTGTAAAAAAGGTCCGAATTTCTGTCTCATCCATCTAGGAATAAATTATATAATGGCATACTAAACATTATATGAAGGTACCCTGTTTCTCCAACAATACGACCTCCCCCAATAGGAAGTCCCAGCATGTTTTATAGGCATGAAATGAAATTAAGCCGCTCCCCACAAATTAAGGCCTATATTAAAACATGCGAAATGGGGGGGAATGGTGGGGGGGCTTGCGGTTAGGAAGTACTTTTGTTACACACCCGGATATGGTGCTGCCTGCGTTGACCCTGATACGAAGTGCCCCACCAACGCCAAGGTCAACATCCAAGCCGTCGCTGCCGCCCACAAAGATGCAAGGGGGGACTTAAGTCACCCCGAGAAAAGACAGCCTAGCCATTTTTTGGGGCTCAAAAAAAAAATAAGACCCGGCCTTATTATATGAGAAACACGGTAATAGTACAGAAAGGACCTGTAATAAAATACTGTTAACTTTTTTTAAAAATCCAAATAACTATCAAATTATTTATTAAACAACAGTATTGTCATACACATTTATTTTATTTTTTATTTTTGCCAAGCAATTATAAGATAACAGGTATAAGTATAAACATAATTATGGATACATGAAATGAATACATATAAGAAAAATAAAAGAAATAAAAAGAAAAAAGAAACAATAGGACAGGGACGGTAGGCACGTTGGTGCGCTTATGCACGCCCCTAGAGACCTCTTAGGAAAGGGGTGAGGTCAGTAGTAGACAGTCTAAGGTTAAAGTTTTTGTGGTTTGGGGAAGAAACCAGTCAGGTAGAGTATTCCAGACATTTACCACTCTGTTACTGAACTCATATTTCCTGCAATCAAGTTTGGTGCGGTTAAGTATAAGATCATTTTAAAAGAGAACATATGAAACTTCTACTGAAAATTTTGGATCCAATAATACTTTTTTACAATTCTTAGAAGATATCACCAACGACTTTATTTTCACTTGGGATTGCAATCTTAACTGTGCAGAATTCAACTTCTCAAAAGTTTTGGTGAAAACACAAGACACAGTCTAATAACTGAAATCCTATTTTGAAATAAATACTTACCCTTATATCTATTCCACCCACAAAAATGGTATTTGGCATGATTTTCCCTTCAGGCAGAACATATCCTTGGCTGGTAGCAGGTAACTGAGAGCTTTCTTCCTGTGGAATATTTGTGTTTTGAGAGTCCTGATTTGAAGTAGACTACAAAACAAATTTTGTTTTTTTTAAAAATCCTCCTTCTTAAACACTATTACACTTATATCTAGAAAATATTCCTTCCTCATGTATATAAAATGTGACACAAATAATGATAGAATATAAGGTAACCAAGCATATATTCTACTGGTCCAAAGTAGAGGATCCTTGTTTTACATTTCTCTAAAATTATTGAAGTATTTTCGGTTGCAACAATTCAGCAACTTCCAAGGATACCTTGAATGGATAGCAGGAATTTGGTCATCTTAACCAAGATCACTGGTTTAAAGTTTACTATAGCAATCCTTTATATGAATGATTTTAAAGTATTTGCAAATAGGAACCCAGCAAACTTTTATGGATAACCTACCAATCAGCTGATCAGAAGCACCCTCTTAAAGAATGCAGTGTTAAACTATAATACTTGGGCTATGTTGAATGAAGCTTATATGAATTGCAGTTCAAAATAAGTTAATCCAATTTATTTGAATTGGCTTCTGATATAAATTCAGATCACGTTAAAGTAAACACAAAACTTTTAAAAAATCTTAACTTATTAAATATAATTGTCTTGATACATGTTTAAGATGTACCAAGCTCAAGAAAAAAAAACTCAATGGAGAAGCTGAACTCTTAAATTGTTAATTCTTTTTGGGGTTGAACCTTTGCCAGTCTGCAGTTAACACAGTAAAAACAAAAGGCAGCCGTTATTTTTCCATTCCAAACTTGCGACACTATTGGCGGATTCAACGTCCGAGATCAACCTATTCTGAAGACGAGTGTAGGCAGAATTGAAGTCTGATACCTTAATATTGGCTACCATCCGATTTACGCTTATCTTGGAGAAAATCGCACTTAAACCAAAAGGGTCTAGTCATGTCTCTTAAACTACTTATTTATAGATAGGGTTTCAGTTAACCCAGTAAGAATTTCACAGCCATAAAATCTATTAACGATAATTAAGAATGCGCTCTCCCTCCATAAAATACACCTAGGCAGGGGGCGTCAAGAGGCTTTTTACAACTGTGGTTTTAGCGCGATCGGCCGCACAAAGTGACTCGTGGCGAACATAAATCGATCGTTGACTCCCACGCGGCTACAAAATGGTGATCGTGCCTCCGCCTCAGAAGCATCTTTGCCTGGTTTTCGTTTGGCCTTCCTGTGCCGCTCGACGTAGCCTACCATCTCCACACATCCTTTGCACGCTTCCACTTCGAAGGACGGCGAGAGTAGCCACTTCCCGCCTTTTTTTTTTTTTTTTGCCCCCTTCTTCACAACGCCCGGGCTTGACCTAGGTGTTCAGTCCTGTCCATTTGAGCAACCTGCATCAAAATCTCCATGGGCAAGTGGCTTTTTAAGTTTGGTTTTACAAAACCCTTCCTTTCGCTTTAGGCAGACCGTATGCCAAACTTCGATCCTTTGCTCTATTTCCACCCCGGACCTTTAAACCATTTTTAAAAAGGTCAACAAGAGTTGTATCACGGAAAACTCAATCCTTGTTTTAATGGAATACGACGGCCTCCTTGAACTTACCATCTTACCGCACGTCAGAGAAAAGCCTTTCCCAATAACAACCGTTTTAAAGTAGGAACCCCACAAAACTCCCACCCTTCCCCTCGAAAACACGACCTGCGCGCCTCCTAAGCAGAAGCTTATCAGAAAGTTGCGTAGACCCCGCCCCGAGGTGAGCGGCCGAGGCTTTGCCACACCCAGAGCTTCGGGAGTGGATCAGAGCTGCCTTTTAAACGAAGGCGGGGGGGGGGAGGGGGAATTCTTTGGACCATGGGCTTTTCTCATACTCGCATTCGTTTTTAATCCCGTGAAGGTGTTTGGTTATTTTATTAAGCCATTAATGGTAGCCTTCATAGCGCTATTAACATCATGGTTTGCTTAATAATTTTACGTGGTTGGTTTACCTCCCCTCCATTCCCCACTCCCACTTCTGCTGAGGTACATCTTGGTTCATGTTTATTCATTTTTATCCCGCCTTTCTAAATAACTCAAGCCTGATACTCTTTCTTCGTCCTATTTTCCCCATCACAACAACAACCCTACGGGATGAATTGGGTTGTTGAGAGAGTGACTGACCTAAAAAGTTGGTGCCTAAGGCTGGAGTAGAACTCCGCAGTCTTCTAGTCTGGTGCTTAGAACTCAAATTGGCTTTCATGTTGTTGGCTTGCGGCTGCCTTGTTGAAATCCAAGCAATGGGAATGTTTCTTTATTATTCCTCAGTTTAAAAGACCTCTTGATTGTGCGGCCATTTTAATCTTTCCATTTAGGTTTATCGTAATTTGCCTGAGATGGAAGAAATGTAGCACTTACATTCTTCCAATCTTAGCAACAGTGAAATAGCTAAATTTGGTATTTATATTGTTCTCAGTAGTCAGATCCGGGAAGGTTAAAATGATTTTAATCATAGGTGTGTATTTATTTTTTATTTATTTTGATTTGTCAATTGCTTACAAGATAATAGGTATAAGTATAAACATAGTTATGAATACATGAATACATATAAGAAAAATAAAAGAAACAATAGGACAGTAGGCATATTTATGCGCTTATGCAGAAACGTTCCCAAAGTAATGATGGATATATCACACTTACTTTTTTGACTGAACTGTAAAAGTTCAGATCTGTATTTTTATGATATAAAATCATGGAATCCCAGTTTACCTTTGGAAATACTCCCCACAAATTTACTACCCAAACATACATATTTTACACATGAGTATACATATAATAGATTCTGTGACTTAACATCCATTACACAAAAAATGTACAGAATCTTATATTATATTATATTATTATATTATAATCTACACAATAAAGCTTTGTAATTTTTTCCACAGGGACTTTAAAGTCCATAGAAGCCAGCTCTTTAGCAAAAGAGGTATTTATAATGAATCACCATAGTACAAAAATGTTATTTTATAGTATTACTCAGTGTAAAAATATGAACCTAACATTTGATTCCTTGCAAACCACATCAATCACACATCACATATGGTTTGTGATTATCTCCTTTAAAATTTGAGGTATCTTGAGTCTTGGTATTTACACTGAAACTCTGAGACGCACATTTAGGATTTGTTAGTGTTATTGGTAAATCCACCAGAAGATTCCTGACAAAGTATAACTTAGATACATACAAGCTTCTGATTAATTTTTAAAGATACAATTTCATGGATGTGATGGTTTTAGTTGGTGTCCTCCCTAAAAATGCATTTCATAGATCCAAGTCCACTCCTCTACTCGTTGTAGAATACCTTATGCCACCAGACTTGAAATTCTAGAACTAGAAAACCTTGAATTACGCCGTCTTCGGTCTGATTTAAGCATGGTATATAAAATCATACATTGCAATGTCCTACCTGTCAATGAATACTTCAGCTTCAACCATAACAACACAAGAGCACACAATAGATACAAACTCAAGGTTAACCGCACCAAACTTGATTGCAGGAAATACGACTTCAGCAACAGAGTGGTCAATGTCTAGAATACTCTTCCTGACTCTGTAGTTTCTTCCCCAAACCCCAAAAACTTTAACCTTAGACTGTCTACTATTGATCTCACCCCTTTCCTAAGAGGTCTCTAGGGGGCGTGCATAAGCGCACCAACATGCCTACCGTTCCTGTCCTATTGTTTTATTTTTCTTTTATTTTTCTTATATGTACCCATTTCATGTATTCATAAAAATTCATGACAACCTATATCATGGTAGCTATAAGAAGTGCATTTATAATTCTGTTTCAGCTTTAATTGTAGTCTGTGGGGATACAAAACCATGTAAAAAAGTAATCTTGAATTTTTTTTAAATCATTCCATTATATGGATTTGCTCTCTCATTCTTCACAAAGTTTTAAACAGATTTATCTATAATATGTTGCTACTAAGGGTGTTATAATCATAGTATTGTAGCTGAATTAAAGCTATTCTACTGTGGGGTTCAAAAATCTTTTTATTGCAGGTGTTTAGGAAATTGGTGAAGTTATCTTTATTGTTTTAATTTTTGAACCACTAGTTTTGAAATGTTTTTGTGGAAAGTTTTTCTCTTAAAGACAGTTTTAAAATAATTACCTATACACAGGGATTAAAATGGGGTGCGTATGTACAACAGTATATTAAAACAACCATAATATCTCATGGGTAGTTTGATTTTTAGATAAATATTACTTATAAAGGATTACTAGTTAAATATTTCATTAATTACTATTACTATTTCATTAATTACTATTAATAAGATTTATAATTGGAAAGTCATAACACTTTCAATTAATTTAAGATTCATAACTCTAGGGAGTTATTTTTTTCTCTTGTGTAGATAAGAGGAAAAGCATGAAGCACACTATCCTAATCCTAAAAAGTTCCATAAAAACATAAATACTCCCCCCTTTCCATTTTCTACCTGGAGCAGTAGGAATGTTTAAGGTGCTTGCAATTAGGAAAGGCAGACATATATCTTATGTATAAAAAGGTAGTAATTCTGGTTCCTGTCAATAGTTGGTTCTTAATTAAACAAATGAATATACCGTATATTGTGTGGCAAAAGAAGATTAATGTTTTATTTTATATTATGTATAGATAAGGTGTATAGAAAGATAAAATGACATTTATTTTAAATAAAAAATTCTAACTAATAAGAAACTGGTGTAACTTTGAGATAAGAAAATATTAACAGAATATGAAAAGCAGAGGCTAAGAAAAATATGTTTATGTTTACAGAGTAAACATGTCTATAGATCTGAAATTAGTCAAAGTCAAATACTTCTTAGTCAAACTATCTATGAGCATATTGTTCCACAGCACATCTGACTTATCCAAATACAAGATCGAAACATCGAGGATTATGGTTCTCATAAACCTCTGCCTAACTACATAATTTCTATTTGTTGGATAAACATTCCAACAAATTAACGGTACATCTATGGGCTCACTGCTTTCAGGAGTTATAATGGAAGCCATTATACAATATTTAGAAGCCATAGCACTTCCACAAATGCAACCAAAAATATAGATCAGATATGTAGACAACACATTCACCATAATAAAAAAGGACCAATTAGATACTCACAGAACCACCACCAATATCTTAATAGGAAGAGAGAGAGAAAAATAATAACACACTACCCTTTCTGGACATCCTGATCAGCAGAGGACATAAGAAACCCAAGTATCGAATTTAAACCAGAGTCCTTTCTATTAGGGATCTTTGATAAAGAACTACCAAAAAAAGTGAAATATATAATAATACATATTTTGACAGTGGTCAGATTGGCTTTTGTACAATGTTGGAAACAGCCTCATGTTCCATCAGATGAGAAGATTATTCAAAAAATTGAAAAAAAATTCAAAAAAAAGTTGTGCAGAAGTGGACAAATTAACCTTGGCATTAAAAGATAAAGATACTTCAATATATTATGACAGCTGGAACTGCTGGTACAAATGGATAGACCAAAGATAGATTTCACACTAAAAGGCAAAAGAAGATATGATAGAATCGTAGTAGTGATATACAGATATATGTAAGGATTAATTGTGTATATGGCATAAAATAAGGATAAAAGGAGGTCTCTACAAACTGTTGAAGATGAAAATGTTTTTAATTGTTTTCTATCTTTTCTTTCTATTCTTTTTTTCTTGTTTTCTTTTTCTCTCTTGCATTTATGTATGTGTTGTTGGTCTATTTTAATTGTAAAATCAATAAAGTATATTAAAAAAGAAAAAAGAAACCCAAGTATACAGAAAAACCTTCCACACCAACCAAAGTGTTCCACTACCAAAGAAACAACCCAATCTTCCACAGGAAAGCTGTGTGTAATAACTTTATTTAGATGAGCACAAACTGACTTACGCACCCTCTACAACAGAAAAAGGAAACAAAGCATCTATACGACATATTCCAACAAAGTGGGTATCCACGCAACTTTATCAAAAAGTGCTTGACCACTCAACCAATACAGCATAAACAACACAAGTCCTAACATTGCCATATATCAAGAACATCTCAGAAACCATCAACCGACTACTACAACCACATGGAATCAGTGTAGTACACAAGCCAACTAAATCTCTTCAAAAGATATTAAGTAAATCAAATGACTCAGCAGCCCCAAGAAGAAAAAACAGTCATTTACAACAGGGGTCCCCAACCCCCCAGTCCTCAGTTCGCTACTAAGCCACAGCCCATTTGGAACTAGATTGTGCAAGTGAGGCGAGAGCATGCGCGCATAGCTCCACTTGTACAAGTAGCAAGCAAGCACTCACACACAGCTGCACTTGCGCAAGTGAAGGGAGGTGCTTGCACCTGCATGCAAAATTCTATTTGAGCAGCGAGCATACATACAGCAGCGAGCATGCATACAGCATACACTTGCGTACATGGAGTTGCACATGCTCTTCCCTCTACCGGTCCACCAAGCCAGAAAGTTGGGGACTGCTGATCTACAACATACAATGTAATGACTGCAACAGCCACTATCAGGACAAATAGACAGAAAACAGGCAGAATATATCTTTCAACATCAACTAGCAGTCAGAAAACATAATGAAAACACTTTAACTTTATAACATATGGACAGATTTAATCATAATTTTAACTGGGAAACGGTGACCATCCTAGACCAAATCAAGTCCAAAAACCTCCTAGAGGCTTGGCACTCTGACATATTAGCCATCAATAGATACATAAACATAAACAATATTTACATACTATGCAAAAGAGATGGATAGCAAGCTGTTAGGGATATACACCCTAGCAGAACGTGCAACGGTAGTCAGTCAGGCAGGCAGATATGTGAGATAAACGTTGTTGTAGTTTACACTCAGTAAAACAGATACACAGTGCTAGTTAAATAGTTTATTCCAGTAAGATTATTATGCATAGTCAAACAGTCCATATATCATACACTTAGTTCAGTCCGTCCGGGGATTATCCATTAGCAAAGTCCAGTGTCGAAAAAGAGTTCATTAAACTTACAATATCAGTCCAGTATTTTATCTCTTCGCAGTATGAGATAAGAAGAAGTCAAACCTCCTTTCTCTTTTTCTTCCTTCGCAGTTCAAACTCAGTAGCAAGGAAAACACACAGTTAGCAAACCATCAATCATCAATCCAATAAGCCAGCAAACAGTGAGCTCTCTTGCTCCCTCTTATGGTGATTTTTCAACCGCACCCAAAATACATGTTTACAGTTTAAAGCAGTGATCCCCAACCTTTTTGACGCCGCGGCCCGGTACCGGCATCAGCTGGGCGCCGCGGCCAGTGTACCGGCATCAGCTGGGCGCCGCCATCTTTTTTGATGAAAAAGTGCTTCCGGTGACCTCACCGGGCGCGTTTTCATCAAAAAAGATGGCGGCGCGCTTTCGATGAGCTTTTCGGGTAGAAATGGCTTTCTACCGGAAAAGCTCACGAAGCGTAGCGCCGCCATCTTTTGATGGCGTGCTTCCGGTGAGCTTTCTACCCGGAAAAGCTCACCGGAAGCACTTTTTCATGAAAAAGATGGCGGCGCCCAGCAAGCCAGTGGCCCGGTAGGAGTTGTTCCGCGGACCGGTACCAGTCCACGGACCGGTGGTTGGGGACCCCTGGTTTAAAGTGATACATACACTTAAACTCACTAACATAGTTTATATATATTATTTTACCCAAACTAAGTTAGGTAACCAATGTTATCCCTAACATAAGCCATAAAAGAAACAGAAAGATCAAAAGACTTCCCCACAAGCAATCACCACTTAGATGAGCATAGATTACTCCCAGGATTAATATAAAGACCAACAATCAAGTGAAAAATACCCCAATCAAGGATCAAGCAAATAAGCCAACAGTGAACAGCCCAACTAAAGAACCTCTGAGTCTAAGACCACTTCCACCAACATTGATAGGGCAAGACATTAGAATATAAACAGAGGAGCAAACCCCATGATGATCTTATGACAGGTCTGCAAGAACATCAAGGACCCCTCATAGAACAAACATTATTGTAATACTTGATGGATTTCATTCTATTAATGGTTGGCTAAATATCAAATAAAGATGATTTATAAAAATGATGGAAAATTAATCCTTGGTGTGGCCATTTGTCAAAGCAATTAGATAAACATATTTTTTTCACTATTTGATGTGCTTCATTTTCAGCTTGAAATCAAGAGAAGGTGTTTTAATGCTCCTATCAGGAGTGTCTGACAAACACTAGATATTTGTTTATAAAATAACATTACAATTTATTTTCTTACATGCAGATGTAATGAAATAATTTCATGCCTATTTGACTACCTGCTAAATGGATTTTGGCTCATTTAGATAAATACCCTCCTCTATTCTATGTATGCACTTTACCAAAACATTTATGGCTATGAATCAGTGGTGGGATTTAATTTTTTTTACTACCACTTCTGTGGGCATGGCTTGGTCGGCATGGCAGGGGAAGAATACTATAAAATCTCCATTCTGAAGTAGTAGTTTCTGGTTGGTTGGTTTGTTTGTTTGTTTATTTATTTATTTAATCAAGCGATTATAAGATAACAGGTATAAGTTATAGTTATGAATACATGAAATGGAATACTCAAAATTTCATGAAATTACATGAAATGAACTACTCAAAATTTCCACTACCGGTCAGAACCTGCTGAATACCACCTCTGCTATGAAGTAAAGCAAGTTTTGTTTTTCTAATAATACATGTATTAAACTGGAACGAGGATTAACCAATGGCATTAATGATGAATTGGATATATAAAATGTAGTCTTTGAGTGATACAATGTATTTATATTGAAAATTATATCATTGGAGTCCAAGATTATAAGTGAAAAGCCTAAAAATAGAATTTAGATTCACTAGTGATTGCCAGAATTATTTTTTTACTAAAACATATCTCTGCATAATTTATTTAAAATAGTTAAGATGTGCCTAATTTTCTTTGGAACCATTTACCTGTATTCTTAATTTATTTCAGTGATATTAGCAGTTTAATCATAATGTCCAAGTTGTAATTTTAATACTTGCATGACAAAGCAATCTTAAGTTGTGTATGTTATATTGCTTTTTACATATATTTCTTTAACATCATTGTGAAAGGTTATAATTGGATCCAAAGTTAGTTATAATTGAAATAGACGTTAAAATAAGTGAAACATATTCATTAAACTTGTTTTCATTAAACATTAAACTGAGTATGTTTTAACAGTATTTCAACATATTTTATAGACTATATGAAAATGCATTTTAAAATTATGCAATTAGTTCCTTTTTTTCCTTTCTGATGAAGTATATTTGCACTGTAATTTGACTGCATTCTAAACATGAATTGAAAACCAAATTAATTGTGTGTAAATTAAGCTTTAGAACAGGGGTCCCCAACCACCGGTCCCCGGACCGGGACTGGTCCGTGGAACATTTTCTACCAGGCCGCCGGTTTGCTGGGTGCCGCCATCTTGTTTTGATGAGAAAGTGCTTCCGGTGAGCTTTTCCAGTTGGAAAGCGGCGTTTGGGTCCTGAAGGAATCCTCGCGCCTTAGTTTCATCGAAGGGGGGGGCGGCTTCGAACAAAACTAAGGCATGAGGATTCTTTCAGCACCCAAGGCAAGGCGAGCTGAGCGGCCGTCCCGAAGCCCATCGACAAAGGTACAAAGGAGGAGTTGAAGGTGGCGGGGAGAAGCGGGGGATGGATGGATGGCCGGTCGCTCGGCTCACCTTGCCATGCATGCTGATGCCGGTACCGAGCCGCGGATCATTTTGTGATGCCAGTACCGGGCCGTGGCACAAAAAAGGTTGGGGGCCACTGCTTTAGAAGACAGACAAGAAATAATCAGTCCAGTTAAAATTATTAAAACGAAGAAATATTTAATAAAACATTCCAGAAAACATATTAACAAAGAACATAAATAGTTAGTTTCTCTTTTTGAATGCATAGTACATAACACTGATTAAAGAGAAAACTGAACAAAAATGTAAGGGACAATAAACATTTCTAGTTGTTTTTGATTTGGAAGTAGTGACATTGTTAAATTGTCTCACATACCTCAGAAAAGGCAAACCACTAGATTTACACTACCAAATACTTATTGAAATCATCCCAGAAGTATCAATAAACTTTTATCAATATTTTATATTAATATAATTATTATATTAATATATTATAATTTCCAATTTAATGCTGGGAAATAGTGAAATCCAGCCTCTGAAGAGATCGATGGTTGCTTTGCCCAATCAATGTAAACATACCATTTCTGATATTCTGAGTCAAGTGACCAAATCTGAATTTATTCAAAGGCTAAACTGATCTGGTGCCTTCCGGTTTTCACAGTTTAAATAAATGAAAGAATATGAGAAAAGCTCTTTTGAGAAATAGAAACATTATATTCAGGCCTATATACATGGAGTCAGTTTATCACATGATTTGGTACTCTGGTATCATGTCAAAACTAGTCATTTGTCATGTCTGTATTTCTAATAATTGTTTCTGGCACTATATAATAAACAGTCATAGTTTGTGGCTTCATGCATCGAATTAACATACTTCACTAGGAAAAAGAAAAAAAAGAAAAAGATCAATTAAAGTAATAAAGAATATTTTGCAAGATGAGAGATAATGCAATAGGTGCAACAACTTTTCCAGTGCCTTCTGGTATTTTGACATACTGTGATATACTCCCAAATGGTTGGAAGTCCCTTGCTCATGGTTTCTTTATATTCAGTGGGTTCATCTGCTTCAGTATCATTTATGTTGTTAGCTGGTTGCATAGTTTACAGATAAGGTCCTCCTCAGGGTTGACTTACAACATTCTTTATGGAATGAACTTGTCCTCACAGACAGTCTATTCTTTTTTTAAAAAAAAAAAAAAAAACAAGTTTTATTTTCAAGACAAACAATACATAAATACACATAAAACAAAACATAAAAGCATAAAAAATCTCTTATCTGAAAGTTGATTAGTCCCGGGTTAAAACTCTTGGTACAGACACAAATTCAAATTCATATTCATTTTACATACCATTTCATATCTTATTAACATTTTCAGTTTTCTATATGTCTTCTCCTCTCCTTTAAATTTTCTCAATTTTGTTTTATTTTATTTATCTCCTCTCAATTCATATCATAATATTTATTATTCTTTGTCTGTTCTATTCCAGCCAGCCCTTTATTTTCCTTCTTTAAAAAAAAAAAAAAAAAACTTCTCCTGTACACTATATGGAGTATGATGCCTTTATCTCTTTCCCCTACATTTATAATACTTAATATAAAACACATATATTGGGATTCTGTCTGGTACATTCTAAAATTATACTATATTATCAAAAATAATACAAATCTATTCATTAGTATTAATATTCATTCATATCTTAAATATTTAAATCATTACTTTTCAATTAAATCACATACTTTTATGGGAGCCCTATTTTCCATAGTTATATATTATATCCCTCATCATATATTATAGCTCATTATTTCATTAAAAAGTACCTCCTTCTTCTACTTCAATTCTCATTTCACAAGAAATTTCGCTAGTATACCATATTCTAATCATTAATATTAACAATCATTTATATCTTAAACATTTTATCCATTTCAATTAAATATCATGCCTTTATGGGAACACTTATGCTTTTCAAAGATTATTACCCCCCACATCACAATCTTAAATCATGTTTCGTTACAGTACTCCCTTTTCTTAACCAAAATTTCACTAATTTATGTTAAATATTTTATCACATTTTAGGTTACATATTGTTTCTAATTTTCTATGTTTACTTCTAAATACAAGTATAAAAATGCAGTCTTATGTATCTTTCTAGAATCCCTTTAACCATAAAGCTTATCCATTATCTCTAAAAAAAAATTGCTTCTTAACATCTTGCTCCCCACCATTAGGACTTCTCATCCCTTCCTTTCTTTCTTGTTTCTTCTTCTCCTTATCCTCTTTAACCCCTTGTCTCTCCACCTCCCTTTTATTCTGCTTTCCCCCTTTCTGTTGTTTCTTAACATAATGTCCCCTTTTCACCTTATTCTTCTCTTTTTGGGCTATTTTTCCAGATCTTAAAGACCTTTTCCCCTTTTTCTCTTGCTTTTTCTCTTCTCCAGTCAAAGTAATTTGTTCATCAAAGATGGCTTCTCCTTCTTCTTTATCCCCATCATCCTCATTCTGCTTCACATAAATATAAACCGCCATTTCCAAGTATTGAAAAATAGTGTCAAGACCATCTTCCCCTCCTTGTTTTTCTCTTTCAAATTTTTGATATATAAGTTCCAATTCATCCATAGATGATGCCATTGTGTAGAGAAAAAGTTTTCCAAACAACCACCCAGATGATTTAATCAGAAGTAATTTCAAAGGTTCCAAAGTCACCAAACAATCCAAACAGACTATTTCTTTTAGATACCTTCTTCTTCTTCACTTTCTCTTTCTGGGGTTAAAGTAATCACAAATCCTTTTCAAATATATTTTTTGGAAGTTTTTAAACTCTTTGTAATTCTAGGCAATCTTCTCCTTATTTTCAAATTTTGCTCTAATTCTTTTTTTCACTCTCCCTTCCACTCACAGCCAAAAAGGTTTTGTTTTTTTCCACTGTCACTTTAGGAAGGAGAGTAGAACAAAGAAAAAACTTTCCCTTTTAGAATATTCGCAGCTTAAAAACTCTCACAGGGAACAATATATACTTAGCAGCCTTCAAGATTCCAGGTCATTTTCTCCCATCTTGTCCCGGTTAGAATCAACTTTCACTTTTCTTTCAGCTTCCTCCCTCCTGCACCTGCTTGTCCGGCTGCAGCTTTCTTCATGGCGGCCATTGCTGACCGCCGTTCCTCCGCCTCGGGAACAGGGGTTTAGCCGGCTGGGGAGGGGTTTCGACACCCCAAACCCCTTGCCGGATCCCCCTGTCTTCAGCTGCCTCTGCGGGGCAGCTATATCCCCCAGATCCAAATGGATCGGGGGAACCTTGACGGTGAACGCAGCAGGGATCGCGCGGTCGCGAATCCCTGCCGCCGCCGAAAGGTTGCAAACCGGAAGTCCACCAGTCTATTCTTCACACTATACAGCAGAGATCTTATCACGTCCAGTGCAAGAATGACATAGACCAATCCAACCAATATTT
The DNA here is from genome assembly GCF_049901735.1 of Notechis scutatus. Lineage (NCBI taxonomy): Eukaryota > Metazoa > Chordata > Lepidosauria > Squamata > Elapidae > Notechis > Notechis scutatus. The sequence continues at coordinate 30,269,713 of NC_142025.1, read as the reverse complement.
GGTTCTTTATTTGCTCACATGCAATAGACAGATAGACTTGCCAGACTAAATCTTTGCACTCTTACCCTAATGGATATACCCTGAAGAATTTTAGGGAGCCACTATTTTCTCTTTTTCTGCCTCCTATCCAACTCCAGGCTGTATTATCTATTGCCTCAGTCCCAGTGGTGGGATTCAGCCAGTTTGCACCAGTTCGGGAGAACCAGTTGTTAACTTTCTGAGCAGTTCGGTGAACTGGTTGTTGGAATAAATCATTAGGGCAGAGAACCTGTTGTTAAATTATTTGAATCCCACCACTGCTCAGCTCCCTCTCATTGGAATAGATTTTCTCTTTCCTGGGAAACTGCTGCTTCACTGTACTCTATCACAGATTTACACCATTTGTATAATGAACACAATGCTGATCAATACAAATTAGCTCATAATATATCATGTAATATAATGTAATTTTGCCTCTAAACTTGGACAATCAATTCTGTGTATATTTATTCAGAATGAGTTTCTCCTATATTGCTATTCAGTCAAAATCAGGTAGAAGAGAGAAAGAAGAATCCTTACCTCTCATGTCAACGCACATATCCATTTATATATTTTTCTGTTATGTTTCTCTGGATTACAAGCTGAACAAGAGAGCTACTAATTTATACTTCTATACTTATAACATATAGAAGTCACCAGATAATCAGAGATTTGAAAGGATAAGTAAAACTCTTCAAAAGCTGAGTTTAAGTAGCAAAATTGGAGATCCTACAGACAAGGACAGGAAGGCCTGGAGGAACGTTGTCCATGGGTTTGTGATGGGTCGGACACAACTTCGCAACTAACAACAGACAAGAAAGTATTGCATAGAGATTTTGAATAAGCATATGCAGCCCCATTTCTTTTTTGTTTAGTAATACTTACTTAGAATATAGTGTACTTCATGCACCTAAAAAGTGATTTTTAAAAACTTCAAATAGAAAATAAACTTGTCTATTTGAAATAGTGCCACTAAGTTACAACAGTGTCTCCTGTGACTTTTGGCTATTAAAAAAATATGTAGCCTCTGGTTTTTAATAAGCTGCTCTTTCTAGTAATAAGGCATATGAGAGTTAATTAATTAATAACAATTAGTTATTTCTATATATTAATTGGTGCATTTGTTCAGGACCTCATTTCTAAACTTTAATTTTACATACAAAAGTAAAATCAGCAATTAAGTTAATACTTTTTAAAATATATCTCTGCATCTCATTCAGCTTTCCAAATATATGGATTTAATTTTTTTTTTGTTTCTTACTGAAACAGAATAGAATAGAATAACAGAGTTGGAGAGGACCTTGGAGGTCTAATCCAATGCACTGCTCAGACAGGAGATCCTAATAAACAGCTTTGTTAAAGATCAACTCTGCAACTATAGCTAGCCAATTCGAACTTAATATCAGGATCAGAGGGTTAATTACAGTATTGTAGTACTTTTCTTAACTGAATCATACAAAAAGTGATAATTGTAAATGTGGATCTAATTCTATTCAGTTCCGGCCCTGTGTTATTTCCAGGGATACTACATTTCACTACAAGATGGGGTTCAATATCAAGACTGCAAGGATATGAATAAAATTTGTTTATCCCACATCTACAAAAGTTTGTTAAAAAATTAAGAGATTGACTCTCTCAGAAAGGAAATTTAAGTATAAAAAATATTTTTCCTTGTTCAGCAAATCTAAAAAGACCAATCTTAAAATATTTGAAAAAAATGTTATTGTTTCTTTCAATTAAAAAAAGTATATTGAATTTCTTTAACCAATTTATTTCCATAGTATCATATCTGTGTTTTTATTGGTTTCTTAATAATGCATTCCTTTTTAAATTTAATTTTATATAATGTTTTATGAAGAATTTTTTTTAAATCAACCATTGATAAATAGCAAAATAACAGGTCTCAAATATGGCACAGAGCAGACTTGGTGGAATATCCATGACAAGATATTTAGATACCATGATGTGTCTAGACATACAAAAATTAGAATAATAAAAGCAATGTTATTCTCTGTGATTATAAAATAGAATTTGGAGTTTGAAGAAGAACAGAAAAGTATGGACAGTTTTGAACTTTGGTGTTTGAGAAGATTCCTGAGAATACCGTAGATAGCAAAAAAGCAAATCAAGCAAACCAGTCAGAATTATCATTCAAGGCACAAATGATCAGACTTAAATTATCCTCCTTTGGACACATTATGGCCAATGATTCATTGACTTTTTTGAAAAGATTTGTCAAGCAGTATTTAGGTATTTATATATAGAATGCTAAAATGTTCTAAGTACTGTACATATAAAATACTAAGAAATACCTGTATCAGAGTTCATTCCAAAAAAAAAAACCTCAATAATTTAATTACAGGTAAGAGCCATGGTGGCGCAGTGGTTAGAATGCAGTACTGCAGGCTAATTCTGTTGATTGCCAGCTGTCAATATTCAGTTCTCACTGGCTCAAGGTTGACTCAGCCTTCTATCCTTCTGAGGTCAGAAAATAAGGACCAAGATTATTGGGGGCAATATGCTAACTCTGTAAACTGCTTAGAGAGGGCTGTAAACCACTATGAAGTCTAAGTGCTATTGTTATTGTTACAGTTGGTTCTTGTCTTACAATCACAAGTAAACCTAAAATTTCTATTGCTAAGTGAGACAGTTGTTAAGTGAGTTTTGCCCCATTTTATGATCTTTCTTGCCACAATTGTTAAATGAATCCCTGCAGTTCTTAAGTTAGTAACACAATTGTTAAGTGAATCTGGCTTCCCTATTGACTGCTTGTGAGATATCTCAAAAGGTGATTAAATTACCCTGGGACACTGTTACTGTCATAAATGACAACCGTCAGTTGCCATGTGGCTAAAATTTATCATGTGACCATGGGGCTGCTGCAATGGTTGCAAGTAAAAAAATGGTCTTAACTCACTTTTTTCAGTACTGTTGTACTTCAAACAGTAACTAAATGAAGTCCTGTATACAGGTAGTCCTTGACTTATGACCACAATTGGGATTCCAATTTCCATTGCTTATCAAGGCAGTTGTTAATGAATCATGCTGATTTTACAACCTTTTTTTGCCAGGGTTGTTAAGCAAATCATTGAATCACAGTGAATCACATGGTCATTAAGTTTTCCCCCATTGACTTTGGGATCTAAATCACAGCTGTATAAAATCCCTGGATGCACCCTATATACTAATCATGTGTTAGCAAGACAGTGTTGTCCTGCAGCAACAACCTAGACAAATCTTTTCCAGGGTGATGTGTCCCCAGCTTATGCCTTCAATTTTATAAATAGCACTGCAATAGTGAAGTCCATCACTTCATTCACTTCTCTTTTGTTTCTAGTATTTCTAGTATTGTAGAATTCTCAAAAAAAATCACCTACAGTTCCATTAAGTTGTAAGTTTTAATGTGACCATTAAATGCATTAATAGCATAGAATCAGACACATGATTTTGAGAGAAATAGGCAAAAATTCAGCAAGAGGGCTGAAAAATACACCTTTCTTAAGTACTAGGAAACAAGACAGCATTCAGAAAAGATTCAAGCCGTGTCCCTGATTTACTGGGATGTAAGAGGGATGGGATAGAGGGTAAAGCAGTCAGGCTATCAAAAATTCTGCTATTATACTTGTCTCAATAAAGTAGAGTTCTAACCTTCCTCTGGAGTTATTTGTGTGTGTGTGTGTTTAAAGATTGGGACATATTTATTCAAATGTTACATCATTATTTTTTAAAAAAATTACATTACATCAGTTTTCTTTTATACTGCAATAGTGTGCCTCAGACTAAACTTTCTCAAATTTTCAACCCTTAAACAAAACATTTTTAAAACTTTAAATGTTCTGCATTAAAAATGTCACCATTTTCAGTATTTAAAAATCTCTTCACTTTTATCAAGACAAGTTAGACTTATATACAATGTAAAACAGGGAAACATTAAAGAATACACAGCAAGAATATTGCTAACAAAACACACTCATTATCTATTAAAATAAGGACTTCTTATTTACTTCAAACATATATCTATATATTGTATATTGGACATGATTTATACATGATTCAAATATCTTAGCTTCAATCTAATCTTTTTCGTCTTCCTTAAGGTATTATTATTCCTTCCAGTGTTCACTTTACAAAATATGTTTATTATTTTCAGCAGGAGTTCTTCCACAAAAGAAACTTTGTAGGTTGTGATGGTTCATTAACTTTTCAGGATCCGATATATCAGCATCTGCAGGTTATTTTCATTCTTTACTTTTAGTGAAGTCATACAATTTCCACTTCTGAGAAAAATGCAACACTTTCTTCCTTTGGTCTTCAAAATTTTCTTGTAGTCCTTTCCTCCAAAGCCATGGTTCCAAATCTAGCATGCTACCAATTATTTCCTTTCCAAAGTAACAAGCGGACTTGTATTGATTTTCAATGACGTGAGTGAAACCACCTTGGAGACCAAAATCTATAGAGAAATAAGGCAAACCTTTTGGCACCGATTTGCGAACATCTTTCAAGCCTAGATTAATTAGTTTTTGATTCATGGCCCACTCTTCATCTGATTCCATTATAGCTTTTTTGAAATAGATGGGAGCCATATCCCCCACTTCCTTGGGAGAGAAATACATTCATACACCATGTGGTATTGTTTGATTATACTTAAAATTGTCTCCAGAAAGACACAATCCAACTCTTCAGCTTCAAACATCTTTATGAAGGTTTTTCTGAATACCTAAATTTCTTCCCAAATGTCTTCATCTAGAAGTGTGGCAGCTGTGTAATGCTGCATAGGAGTGATCAGGCAATGACCTTCAGTAAGAGACGGGTACCTCAGCAAGGATAAGTACACTTTGCAATGATTAGGAGTTTAGGAAGTTCAGAGCTACCAAAGCAATAAGGGCATTTTTCCATGCATGCAGCAAGTCGTTGATGCTCACGGATCGCTTGGTTTCTCTCCCTTTCCTCTGCTTTTCCACTTTCCTCCCTCTTTGCTGCTTTGGAAACAAATATGTCAGAGTGTAATAATCTCTATCAATTTTGTCTGAAAACTTTGATGACATTCCCATATTTTGATCCTTTAATGTACTCATCTTTCCATTCCTGATCAAATCCTTCAGATCTAAATTATCATCATCTTGAAAATGTTGAATTCCAAAGATGTATTCTTTTCTTATTATATCTACAAAATGATTCTAGGATAGATTTGTGATGATAATATGAACTGTCATAATAACAAATTAAATAAAATATGATTATTTCATAAAACATGAATGAATAAAAGTTATAGTCAAATGACTGACTAATAATGATATTAATGTATTTAATACTTGATTGAAAATGCGAGAATATATACAATGTAATTGTAATTGAAGACTACGAAATGGAAGCACAAAACAATTTGTAGATCAACCAGCACACTGTATGTATATATATGGAAGATGGCTTGATGTTTTTATGTTTTGTTTGTCTATGTTTGTTTTAAAAACCAATAAAAAATTAAAAAAAAGAAAATATTGAATTCTTTCCTTATCCACATGAATAGGTATCATTTGATTCTTCCTCTTTCTGCCTACATGATCCAATGTTTCTTCTGGAATATTAACAGGCCATGTTCTGCCAGATTTATCAGTTCTAACCAAGATCGCTTCATGGTCTTGAAAACCAGTTTTCTCATCAGTTTTTCTACCTTTACCTTGTGTTCCATTGTCCTTTAGCATGCATGCCTTACCAAGCTAAGACTGAAGTTTTGCAGCTACATCCTTGTTTCCATAAATTCTGCTTTTACAATCCTGGCTCCCAGTTTGTTCATTTTTTCGTCACTGAGAATGAGAGGAGTCTCATCCTCTGAAACAGATCTGGAACATGATGGTTTATTGTCTACTAGTTCCTTTTCTTCCATTGCAGTTTCTGAAATCTGTTCTCCTTTCTCTTTGGACCATGTATGGCTATCCCAGTTCTCGCTGGGATCATAAATAACTGGATTCCAGGCAAGAGTCACAGAATATGAAACCAGATGCTCAAGTTGCTCCTACCAAGAAAAAAAACTACTACTCTGAGGCTTAAATTTCCTCCCTGCTAAATGTGCACAGGTGTTGCCTTAAGCTTTTCGGATAAGTTCAGCATCTTGCTGCTTGTTAACTAACTTGCACACCTCTGCAAGATACAGAGAGCCCAGGAGGAATAGCAGGATGGGAAGTGGAATGAGTGCCTGGTTTTATTATTTCCTACTAAAAAGATTTGGTTGATATATGAAATTTAGAAGTATTGTTTATTTTGAATAATAGCTATACATTTCTTGTTACAGTTTTACTTTTTTATGTTTTGATTTTTGTTGCACATTATTGGAAGAAATATCCTTTTGGGTTCAGTTCCAAGTGGGGAAAAAGACACCGGAAACATGGAGGCTGTTTGGAAAGATGGTTTAATAGTGGACAGGATCAGGTGCCTTGGAGCTCCTAAGCGAAAAACAGAAGAGAGTCCCTGGGTTTTATGCCCTCTGTGGGGATTTGAATTTGAGCTTGTATTCTGATTAGTTGTCAGATTCCCATGGGGCCATGCAGGGGGAAACTCTGTAGACTGTCCTGAGTCCCAGACTTGGTTGAGCCTTGCTGGATGATGATATAATGAAAGGGCTTTGGGATTCCTATTATGGGTCTGCCTGAAGGAGATAGTTCTTTGTTATGTAGAGTAGACTGGCCCAGACCTTAATGGTCCATTAGCAAAGGTAGGGGGGCTGTTTCTGCCTCTCTGAGTTTCTACTTCTCTTTTAGGGAAATATTTTGCCTTTTTAATATATCCTAAAATATTTCATTTCTCTAGGAGAGGGGTAGATTTTAACTTCCAACAACATGAAGCTACAAGTTACTGGACTCATTTTGTCTTTTAAAAAAAAGCAGACATGTAAAAAAGTCCATATTAAAAGAAACCATGAGATTGTAGTTAAACAAAACAAAATCTTACATATTTAGGATTTTATCCTTGACTGAATTACAGATACAGAAAACAGTACATTTTTGAAAAGAGCTGAGAAAAGTGGAAGAGCAATATTTCCTCATGAATTATCACCTCATTTTCTGAATCTCAAGTATTGTTTATCCATACTGTAGTTTCTTCATCTTCATTTTAAGAAAACTTAGTAGAAGCATTATTTTCAGACTGCAATCTATCTCCCGTCTAGATGATATACATGTGGCTGACAATAAGTTGGGAAGAGTAGATAATTCAAATATTTATTGACAGTTTTGTGCCATTTGGTTGCATCACTTTGGATTTTTTGTTGGATTTTTTTTTTGTGAACTACCACTTTTCCTATCCAAATTGTATAGACACATATCCTCTTTTTGTAGATATGCTACTATTTGGAGGCATATCCAGGTGGAGACAAAACAGCATACAAGGAGAAGGTTCAAAAATTATCCATATGGTGCTTAGAAAACAACCTGTACCTGAATATCAGCAAGACAAAGGAGATGGTGCTAGACGTCTGGAAGAAGAAAGAGTAACCTGCTCCACTTTACATCGAGAGGGCTGTATGGAGAGAGTTTCTTCCTTTAAATTCCTGGGAGTCTACCTCAGCGAAGATCTCACCTGGAAAATCAACACGACCAGGTAACCAGAAAGGCCCAACAGAGACTCAACTTCCTCAGAGTCTTAAAAAAAAACACAAAGTGGAACAACTACTGATGACCTCCTTTTACCGGTCCACAATAGGAAGTGTCCTCACTCATTGCATTACGGTGTGGTATGCTGGCTTGACAGCCACAGATAGAAAGACATTACAGAGGGTGATGAACACAGCACAAAACATTGTGGGCTGTCCCCTGATACCACTAGACAACATTGCTAGGGGACGCTGCCTTAAAAGAATGAGGAAAATCCTCAGGAATGACTCACACCCTAGTCAGCACTTCTTTCTTTTCCTACTATCAGGAAGGAGATATAGAAGCATAGCTAGCCACACAAATAGGCTGAAGAATAGTTTTTATCTGTGGGCTGTCAGACTCCTGAGTGGAAAATAACTTTACAACATAGTTCAATTGACTTGAAGGGCCAGCACGACATGCAATAAGTTCACATGGTGCAATAGGATTGTGTGTTTGTTAGTAGGGTTCACAGGGTTAGGGATTTTCTGTCTTTCACTGTGAGTTGTATTGTGTTGGGGGGGTGCACGAAGGGACACTCAGCCAATCTCATTGTACACATGTACTCTGACAATAAAGGTTTGAATTGAATTGAATTTAAGGAATAGCAGACAGACAGAGTCACTGCTGATAAAGAGACCCCATATATTTATTTATTTATTTATTTATTTGATTTGCCAATTGTTTACAAGATAATAAGTATAAATGTATACATAGTTGTGAATACATGAAATGGTTACATATAAGAAAAATAAAAGAATAAGAGAAACAATAGGACAGGGACGGTAGGCACGTTGGTGCGCTTATGCACGCCCCCTACAGACCTCTTAGGAAAGGGTGAGGTCAATAGTAGACAGTCTAAGGTTAAAGTTTTTGGGGTTTGGGGAAGAAACTACAGAGTCGGGTAGAGTATTCCAGACATTGACCACTCTATTGCTGAAGTCGTATTTCCTGCAATCAAGTTTGGTGCGGTTTACTTTGAGTTTGTATCTATTGTGTGCTCTTGTGTTGTTATGGTTGAAGCTGAAGTATTCATTGACAGGTAGGACATTGCAATGTATGATTTTGTATACCATGCTTAAGTCAGACCGAAGACGGCGTAATTCAAGGTTTTCTAGTTCTAGAATTTCAAGTCTGGTGGCATAAGGTATTCTACAGCGAGTAGAGGAGTGGAGAACTCTTCTTGTGAAATATTTCTGGACTTTCTCAATTGTGCTAATATCAGATACGTAGTGTGGGTTCCAGACTGATGAACTGTATTCAAGTATTGGTCTAGCAAATGTTTTGTATGCTCTGGTTAGTAGTGTGATATTACCAGAGAAAAAGCTACGTAGGATTAGGTTAACAACTCTTAATGCCTTTTTGGCTATGTAGTTGCAGTGTGCTCTAGCACTTAGATCATTAGAGGTGAGTATTCCAAGGTCCTTTACAGAGCTTGGGTCATCAACAAGATCTTGACTATTCAGCTTGTATTTTATTTTCTGATTTTTTTTGCCAATATGTAAGACAGAGCATTTATTTGTTGAGATTTGAAGTTGCCATTTGTTTGACCATTCGGATACATAGTCAAGATCTTTTTGTAGGGTAGCAGTATTGTCTGTGGTATTGAACAGCTTTACATCATCAGCTAAGAGAACGCAATTGCTCTTAATATGATCACAGAGGTCGTTTATGTAGAGTATGAAGAGAGTTGGTCCTAGAACACTGCCTTGGGGAACACCACTATTGACAGGTACTGGATTTGATAGGACGCTCCTCGATTTTGACCATTTGTTGTCTGTTTGACAGGAATGCTTCTATCCAGTTATTCAGTTGTCCAGAGATACCATAGGATTTTATTTTTAGGAGTAGTTTGTCGTGTACCACTGAATCAAAGGCTTTACAGAAGTCTATGTAGATTGCGTCTATTGTTTTGCCCTGGTCGAGTTGTGTCGTCCATATGTTTTTGCAGTGTAAGAGTTGCAGATTACAGGATAGTTTTTTCTGAAACCAAATTGTTTATTGGAGAGTAGGTTATTTGTCTCTAAGTGAAGGATGATGGATTGGTTAATAATTGATTCCATGACTTTACAGGTGACTCAGCATAAGGAGATTGGCCTGTAATTTTCAACTAGGCTTGGGTCTCCCTTTTTGAAGATGGGGATGACTGTGGCTTGTGACCATAGGTTAGGCAAGGAGCTGGTTCTGAAATATTTTTCAAAGATTATATAGTAGACTATGTGCACTAAACATACTGGACCAGGTGTGTTCTACTAGCCATTCGCAAGATTCTTGAATAATAGATAAGAAATTGTAACTGTGTTAATCTTCTTAATCCTCTGTGATTTCTTTTCCCTCTATCAATAAGGTAATGAATTTGAATTCCTAGACAGATCCTTTAAATCAGGGGTCCCCAACCACTGGGCCCCGGACCAGTACCGGTCCGTGGATCATTTTCTACCGGGCCGCCGGTTTGCTGGGCGCTGCCATCTTGTTTCAACGAGAAAGGCTGAGCTTTTCCGGTTGGAAAGCGGCGTTTGGGTCCAGAAGGAATCCTCGTGCCGTAGTTTCCGGATATTGAAGGGGTCCCTGGGTTAGCAAAACCCTGTCCGGCGGAATTCTCCATGGTGTTGATAAGGATAGACTGCGAAGGTCTGCAAACCACGGCCGTCTGCGCCAGTAAGGAGTTACTAGTAGCAGCTCCATTCTCTCATCCAGCAGCTTCTGGAAGACCTTGGGGATCAGTGGAAGTGGTGGGAATGTGTACAGAAGTCCCGGGGGCCAACGGCAGCGGAGCGCATTGAAGTTCTCTGCTCCTTGCGAGGGGTACCTGGAAATGAATCTGGGGATCTGAGAGTTGAGGAGGGAAGCAAACAAGTCTACCACCAGCTGCCCAAATCTCCTGACTGCCTCTTGAAACAGGGTTGGATGGAGGTGCCACTCCAATTGATCGATTGTGGCCCTGCTTAGCCAGTCTGCCTGTGTATCCGACAGGCCCGAAATGTGCTCTGCTCTGATGGAAAGCAGGTTGTTCTCTGTCCAACGACACAAGTGCTCCGTTACCTGCATAAGGTGTTTCGACTGTGTGCCCCCCTGCTTGTTTATGTGAGCTTTTGCTTTTATGTTGTCAGTCAATATTAGTATGTGTTGATTGCATACCTGTGGAAGGAAGCTGCAGAGAGCCAGGTGTACTGCTTGAAGCTCCAGCCAGTTTATGCTGCCCAACTGTTCTATGGAGGAACAGCGGCCTTGGGCTGTGAGTGATTGAAAGTGAGCTCCCCAGCCAAACAGGCTGGCATCAGTGGTGATGGGAAGTCTGTGGGGCTCTTTGAAGACACAATCTCTGTTGTTGACTGGTCTGGTCCACCAGTGGAGAGATATGAGGACCTTTGATGGTACCTTGACCTTGTATTTGGAGTTGCTTCAGCATGAGCACTGGTATGGGAGCAGGAACCACTGGAGGGATCTAGTGTGGAGCCGGGCCAAAGGAATAATAGATATACATGAGATCATTTTGCCTAACAATTTTGATAGTTCAGCTAGGGGCAACCTCTTATAAACCCTGATCTCCTTAACTAATTGATGAATGCTGTTTTGTCTATCTGGTGACAGGAAAACTTTTCCTTCCACCGTATCTATAACTGCCCCCAGATGGATTAATCGAGTCGATGGTGTTAAATGACTCTTTTCCAATTGATTGAGAACCCGTGTTGTTGTAGGGATTGTAATGTGGTCTGAGTATCTCTGACTACTTGATGATTGGAAGATGACAAAATTAATATGTCATCAAGGTAACACTGGAATCATAGAGGGATATCTCGGAGATGAGCAGCTAGAGCTGTGAGAACCTTTGTGAAGGTCCTGGGGGCAGAAGCTGGTGGTTATTATAACAGAATCTCAAAAATTTATAGAGGGAAGGCTGAATAGAAATATGTAAGTGTGCCTCTGTCAGATCTATAGACGTAAGGCCGTCACCTTTTCTGATGCCGAATAAGATAGATTGCAGGGTGTGCATTTTAAATTTGTGATATACTAAGAAACAGTTAAGATGTTTCAAATCTAATATTGCTCTCCACATACACCCTGAACTTTTGGGAACAACAAAAAGATGTGAATAGAAACCTCCCCCTCGTTGGTTGGTAGCTACTGGTTGGATGGCTCATATGTCCAGTAGATGTTGAATAGCTGTTTCCATAAGAAACAGATCTCTGGAAAGAAGGCATGATCTTCACCAGATCTCTGGAAAGAGGGCACGACATGAAACAGTCTGGGGTGGGTGGATTGAAACTCCAGCGCAAGGCCAAATCTGATCATGTCTCTGACCCAGGAATCAGATGTTGAGGAGTCCCATTGGTCCGTGAATAATTTAAGGCATCCGCCAATGGGAGTCGGGTCCATGGAGTTATCTTGGATGCTGGAAAGACCTGTTCCCTGCTCCTCTAAAGAATATCTTGGATTGGCCACCCCTTCTGTTCCTATCCCCGAAGTGGGACCTCTCTGGCTGTTGTCCTGGTCTGAATGATGGGGGTCTCTGGTATCTGGGTGAAAAGGGTTCCTGATAAAAGGGCCAAAAGGACTGAGGGTTTCTAGAATCTGCCTTCCGAAAAAGGAAAGATAAAATTTTCTTTTTGTTTCGGGTTTCAATAAGCAGCGGGTCGAGGGCACGGCCAAACAGTCTATCTCCCGCAATAGGAGATGAAGCCAGCTTGCATTTATGCTTAATGTCTGCTTGCCAATGTTTTAACCATAGTAAGCATCGAGCTGTGACATGTGAATTAATGGCTCTGGCTGAAAACTTAACTGCATGATAGGTTGCGTCAGCTGAGAATTCAGCAGCTGCTATAAGTTTTGCAATGTCTTGGTGTGCTCTAATGTTGGAATTAGGGACATGCTCCCATAAGAGACAGAGCCATCTGAGAGAAGAATGGGTAAAGAAGGAAGCGGCCATGGCCGCTCTGATGGCCCATGCATCAGACTGATGGGCCCTACGTAGGGCCAGCTCGGCCCATTTTTCATCCGGCTTTAATGCCTCCAGCACTTCACTGGCAACGGAGGACGAGGACGCTAATCCCACAATAGGTTCGTCTACCTCTGGAGTATTCAACAATTTTGAGAAATCAGGGGCCAAATTAAAGTATTTCCTGTCATATCCTGTGGGGGCAGGGTACACTGCTGCCAATGCCCACTGTTTCTGTACCAGGTCCGCAAACATGTGAGGAACTGGACTGCCTCGACTACCGGTTGGTTGAAAATTAAATCTTCTGGTCCCTCATCTGAAGGAGTTGGAATGGTAGGAGGGGCCGACTTGTCCAGGCATGCGGTGTTTTTGGCTTTGAAAATAGTGATTTAAACAATTGTGGGCGGAATAAGCCTGTAAAAACAGGTTGGTCGGGAACGAGGCCCTAATCGTCAGACATGCTCCTTTCTAAGGGTTCCGCTTCCGACAGGGCCGGGTAGCTGCCATGTATGGACCCTGATTCAATATGTTCCATTTGATCTAGGTGTTCCTCCTCTTCTACCTCCTCCTCCTCTTCCTCCTCCTCCTGTGGCCCCTGGAGGGGTATATCCCCCTGAAACTCTACCTGGGTGAAGTGTTGCTCTGATCTGGCCCACGACCATAATGATTGTGACCTGTTGCAATTCCCTAGCATATGGCCAGCTCCATCCACACCTTCATCCTCTCTGGGACTTCATCTGGAAGAATGTTATCCTGGCGAAGCCGGCAGCTGTTGGTATGAACGTAGCTTCGGGGGCCCGTCGCATGGTCGGTGTTCCACTTAACTGGGCTTGTTGACTCTGGGGAGGAAAGCTGAGAGGAAAAGATCTAGGGGAGGAGGAGGGTGAGAGGAAGTAGACAGTCCTCGACTCTGGGGGGAAGTAACTTGAGATGTCCTGTGCGTCTCCCGTGTGCACTTATCTATTTGTTTCTCCAATACCTTGTGGTACCTTTTGGCATCTTTTTCTTAGGCCTTAGAATTCCTTTTTGTTTGTTTAGATTTGTGTTGAGATTTAGACTTGACCTTTGAGGTTGAGGTCTGGGAGCTACTACCACCTGCCATTTGGATTTAAGATTTACAGTATGTTCGTTATTCAATACTATACTGAATAGGCAGTTCGCATGCCCAGGGGCCTGACCCAAGAATGGACAAGGTGCCCTGAAATAGAATTCCCCCTTTAAAAAAAAAAAGATATATATCTGTCTATAATATGAGTCGTATCTCAATAAATTATTAATTATTATTATTATTATTATTATTATTATTATTATTATTATTATTATTATTATTATTATTATATTTAGTGATAATCACTGTATATGTAGATGTATATCAGTATAACAGTCAAATTTTCTGAATATTCCGAACAGCCAAGAATGCCTAACAGGCCAGAATAAATCACGGGCCTTCAACAGTTTCTGTGCACAGGCAGACACTAGCCTGGGTGCTCATTGTTGTGCCACTTGATAGATAGAGCTGTGAGGGTTATGCCAACAATTTATATAATAAATGGCCTCGAATATGGGTTAAAAACAAGGGTACAATAAATCTCTGGGGTTCTGGAATGGAAATCTCTACTGGGAAAACAAAACTACCTCACACAGCCTCTGATGGTACACACTCAGCGCAGCCACGTGGTCTGCCTGAAGAACAATGGCGTCCAGCCATTAACTTTTGGTGCGCGCTGCCAGCAGCAATCTCCCGCCCTGACAAGGATTCACCCCAGATGGCTTCTCCTTTTGGCTAAATGGTGGGGAGGAGTGAGAGAAAAAACTAGGCGCTTAAGCACTTCACCCCAAGGTGGCGTTTGTAGGGGGAAAAGGAAATACGACTCAGTTGACAAGCGAGAAAACGCCACACCGTTGTTTGCAAATGGCGCAACTATCGCTATGGTAAGGGTAGCACTAGCAGTTGGGGGCATGAAACGAAACTGAAGCCTCCCTTCGCTTTGGGGCATGAGCGGCACTTCCCAATGTTGCAATCGCTGACTGCCAGATGGAAAAGGGGAGCGTTGGAAGATCGTAAATTAATTTGGAGGCTATAGAGCCTTAAGGACAAATTTACAATCTCCAAACCTGAGCAAACAGTAATTCTCCTGTTTCGGCCAAGGAAGAGACAGAAAAGCACTGCTTATCCTTCACGAGGCTGAGCCAAAACTGGGGAACGCTGGGGAGGAGTCCCGTGGAGGAGGAGGAGTGTTCCACAAATTAAGCCCAGCCTAAACATGCAGAGACTGAAGCACCTCCCACTACTGGATGCTCTGAACAGCTCAAGGGAGAATATCATGTTTACTGATCAGATCGTGAAATCCATAGAGGAGGTGCTGTTGCTATCTTCTATAAAAAGTCCTTACATCTAAAAAAACATCCAAGTTACCCAAGAGCTTGCTCTTCCTGAGACCATCATCTGTGAACTGTCCTTAAATATATCACATTTTGGTTCTTACTATGTTACAGAGCCCCTGATTATGACATCGAACATGCAAACAAGCTAAATACACTACTAACATGGGCAGCATCCTGCCTACACGCTTTAATCTTTCTTGGTGACTTCAATCTACATCATATTAACTGGACCCTAAATGAATTTACAACTGAACCCATGCATGCAACCTTCTACAATGCTGTAACAAATCTGGGACTGGAACAACTAGTAATACTAGACTTAAAAACTGCCTCAACTTCATCTTCTGCAATAGTTTGAATTCAATTTACGGAATACAAATTTTTTCAACATTGATTCAACATTCAGCCTTTTCCAACATTGACCACAACATGATGACTTTTGTCTCAACATACGTGCACACAAAAATCATCACAATGACAGAATCCTCAATTATAACTTCAAAAAAGGCAACTATGATCTTACAAACAACAATCTCTCATCCCTTGATTGGCAATTTCTATTCACTGGATGCAATACTGTTGAAGACCATTACAACACAGTTTTACTTGAAGTCAAAAGAGTCATCAAACTATATGTACCAATAATAACTCCCAAAACCAGGAAAAACAGATTACCCATAACAATAAGGAAGCTTCAATACAAAAAGAGATTACTTTGGCAAAAAAACAAATCTGGTCATGTTGCCAACTTCAAAAGCCGATACAAAAATTTATGCCACCAGATAAAAACTGAATGCACTAATTATCACATTAAACAATAGGAAAACCTTCTACGCACAAATTCTACCCATGCTTTCTACAATTTTGTAAACAATAAACTAAAAGACTCAAGGTCCATCCCACCCTTGAAAGGACCTAATGGTAAAGACTGAAATGATGACACCATCAAAGCCAACCTCTTTAACACATTCTTTGGCTCAGTATTTGTAAACAGCAATGGATCATGCCCAATACTTCCTTGTCGGACCACAGACAACTACAATGATCTAATACATATTGATTTTACAGAACACAATGTGGAAAAAGCACTACACAATTTAAAACCATCTCTATCTATTGGACCGGACGGAATATGTGCCTACTTTTTAAAAACTGCTATAGCCAAACCTCTAAGCATAATCTTTGAAAAATCTTTCAGGACCAAAATTATGGTCACAAGCCATGGTCATCCCCATCTTCAAAAAGGGTGACCCTAGTCTAGTTGAAAATTACAGACCAATCTCTTTATGCTGCATCACCTGTAAAATCATGGAATCAATTATTAACCAATCCATTATCCTCCACTTAGAGACAAACAACCTATTCTCTAATAAAAAATTTGGTTTCAGAAAAAAACTATCCTGTAATCTGCAACTCTTACACTGCAAAAACATCTGGACTACACAACTTGATCAGTGCAAAGCAGTAGACGCAATTTACATAGACTTCTGTAAAGCCTTTGATTCAGTGGTACACGACAAACTACTACTAAAACTAAAATCTTATGGTATCTCTGGACACCTACAGAACTGCATAGAAGCATTCCTGTCAAACAGACAACAAATGGTCAAAATTGGGAGTGTCCTACCAAATTCTGTACCTGTCAACAGTGGTGTCCCACAAGACAGTGTTCTAGGACCAACCCTCTTCATACTCTACATAAATGACCTCTGTGATCATATTAAGAGCAACTGCATTCTCTTCGCTGATGATGTAAAGCTGTTCAATACCACAGACAATACTGCTACCCTTCAAAAAGATCTTGACTATGTATCTGAATGGTCAAACAAATGGCAACTTCAAATCTCAACAAATTAATGCTCTGTCTTACATATTGGCAAAAAAAAATCATAAAATAAAATACAAGCGGAATAGTCAAGACCTTGTTGAGGATCCAAACTCTGTCAAGGACCTTGGAGTACTCATCTTTTTTAAAAAAATGTTTTTATTTTTTAAGACAAACAAATACAAACAAAGCATAAAAACATAAAACCATCTTCCATTTTATATACATACAGTGTGTCAGTTGGTTGCTAATCTTTTCTGCTATCCTTTCATAGTCATTGCTCACGGTTTATATAAATTATCACATTGTCAAACGAACATATATTTATATATTTATCAGTTATTAATCATCCATGAATAAATTATTTATTCCGTCATTTTATATGAGATATTCCAAATTTTATTATGAAATTTATATTGTACTTTCATCCAATGGTTATATATGTCTGTATTATATTTTATATCAATCTATTAAACTTCTATTACAAAATTACCTAGTCTACTACATTACCGTGTCTTTTTGTCCAACCATTGATAGAACAAATCCCATATCATATAAAATTGTTCGTCTTCTTGTTCTCTAATTTCAAATGTCAATTTACTAATTTCAGCACAGTCCATAATTTTCTTAATAACTTCCTCCTGCATAGTTTTTTTTTTCATTTTTCCAATTCTTAGCAAATACAATTCTAGCTGCTGTTAAAACATTTACAATCAAATATTTCAGTTCTTTATTGTATATTTCCAGTATAATTCCCAATAAAAATGTCTCTGGTTTAAAGTCTATGTGTTGTTTTATTATTTTTTCCAACCATGTGTGGATTTTAGTCCAATATCTTTTTACATCCAGGCATGTCCACCACATATGGTAATATGAACCAGGTGTCTGATGACATTTCCAACATTTATCCAATTTGTTCTTAAACATTCTTGCAATTCTCGTCGGGGGTAGATGCCACCTATAAAACATCTTATACAAATTTTCTTTATATGCAGTTGACATTGTCATTTTATAATTTTGAGACCACAATTTTTGCCATTTCTCTAAATCAATCCCATATCCAAAATTTCCCCCCGAGCAATCATTGTTTCTTTAACTTGTTCTTCCTCCAATTTAAATTCTAATAAATGTCCATAATTTTTTTTAATTACCTTTTCATCAGTACCCATCAAAATTTTATCTAAATCAGTCAACTTATCATAGACACCTTCTGTTTCAAAGTCTTTATCAAATCTAGATTGTATTTGCAAATATGAAAGCCAATTCATTTTTACACCTTGTTCTTCCAACGCTTGCATAGGTTTAAGTTCACCCTTTTCATTCAATATCTCACCATATCTAACTGTTTGTTCCTTTTTATATATTATTGGATAAGAAAAAGCTTCAATGGTAGATATTCATAATGGAATTTTTAAGTAGTATTGTCTTTTTATCTTCTCCCAATTCAAAAACAGTGCCTCTCGAATGTAATGTCTTCTAAAATACCCCTGTGTTTTAGTTCCCTTATACCAGAGGAAAGCATGCCATCCCAGCATCAAGTCATACCCTTCTAAAGTCAATAGTCTACTGTTCCTTAATGTTATCCATTCCTTTACCCACATCAGATTTGTCGCCTGGTAATATAATTCCCAGTTGGGCAAGGCAAACCCTCCTCTTGTTCTTGCATCTTGTAACAGTTTAAGTTTTATTCTCACTTTCTTACCTTGCCAGATGTATTTCAGCACAATTTTATTTAAGTCTTTGAAAAACTCTATCCCTAATCAAATTGGAATTGTCTGGAATAGATATAAAATTCTAGGCATTCATTCATCTTAATTGTAGATATTCTCCCAATCAATGATAATTATAAGTTTTCCCATTTTGTCAAATCTGTCGCAATCTTGTTGTTTGAGTTTAAAATAGTCATCCTCCTTCAATGTGCTACATCTTGATGTAATATATATCCCTAAATACTTAACCTTATTTGTGACCTGTATTTCTGATTTCTTCCAACTCTTTCTTTCGTCTTGCTAGCATGTTCTTTGTTAATTTCTTTGTTTTATCTTTATTTATTTTCAAACCTGCTACGTTTCCATATTCTTCTATCTTTTCTATTAATTTAGGTGCTGTTTCCAATGGATCCTCTAATATAAATACCATGTCATCTGCAAAGGCTTGCAATTTATACTCTTCCTTTTTGATTTTGATTCCTTTTATTTCTTTTTCTTCTCTAATATTCCTATTCAACACTTCCAATATTAACACAAACAGCAGAGGTGACAGTGGACAACCTTGTTTAGTCCACTTTCTTATATCTATGGAGTCTGTTAATTATCCATTTATCATAACCTTTGCGGTTTGTTTATGATATATCATTTCAATGGCTTGAATAATTTTTTTACCAAAGCCCATTTGTACCAATTGCAATAACATAAATCGCCAGCTCACATTATCAAAGGCTTTTTGTGCATCTAAAAACATCAAGGCCATTTGCTTTTCAGGATGTGCCTCATAGTATTCCAAAGTATCCAGAATTATTCTCATATTGTCTTTGATTTGTCTCTTTGGCAGAAATCCATTTTGATCAACATGAATAAAATTGTTTAAGTATCTTTTCAGTCTTTCTGCCAAGATTGAAGCAAAAATTTTATAGTCTGAATTTAATAGGGATATAAGTCTATAATATTTAACTTCCAGCGTGTCTGTGTCTTCCTTTGGTATAAGTGTAATATATGCTTCTGACTATATTTTGGGTATTCTCTTCTTTGACATAACTTCATTCATGACTTCTAATAGTTGAAGATTCAGTATTTCCTGGAAAGACTTGTAAAATTCCGCTGGCAATCCATCTGGACCTCGTGCTTTTCTAACATTCTGTTTTTTTAAGAAGAAGGCTTCTGTTAATTCCATCATTGTTATGTTCCCTTCTAACATTGTTTCAATGTCTTTGGGTATCTGGGGTAATTTCGCTTTCTGTAAATATTGCTTAACTTTTTCTTCTTGAATATTCTCTTGATAATACAGTTTTCCATAGTAATATTGTATAATTTTTTCTTCTCCTCATTTCCATAACAAACATATCCTTCTTCATGTATTAATTGGCTAATCCTTCTTGATTCTCTTTCCTGTCTCAATTTATAGGCTAACCATCTGCCTGGTTTGTTTGTGTCTTCAAAGTAATTCTGTTTAGCATTTTTAATTTTTTGTGCTAATTCCTCTTTTTCCATTAGTCCCATTTTATGTTTAGTTATGTCCATTTTAATTTTAATGTCTTTTTTTGCGAGAACTTCTGTAATTCTTTTTCCAATCTCTTATAATCATATTCCAATATTTTGAAAGTCTTTTTCTGTTTTCTGTTTCTTTTCCTTGTATAGTCTATTATTAAGCCTCTTGTGTAGGCCTTCATCGTGTCCCAGAGATTCTGTAAAGATGTATCCTCTTTTTTATTTTCTTTAAAAAAAGAAAACCAATTATTTCTCTATTTTCTGTTGAAGTCTTTTTCCTTTAATATCGTATTATTTAAGGTCCATCTAGATCTCCTCTTTTGTCCTTTCCAAATAACTGTCATTGAGTTGTGGTCTGCCCAAGTGCTTGTTTCTATTTCAATTTCTCATATATTAGCAAGTAATTCTGCTGACATCCATATCATATCTATTCTAGATCATAATGCATGTCTTTTTGAATAAAAAGTATATTGCTTATTTTCCACATTTCTCTCTCTCCATGCATCTTTTAAGTTTGCTTCTTCTATCATTCAAAAGAAAGATATTGGTAGTGTCTTTCTAGTTTTCTTTGTTTATTTCTGTGTTTTATAATCCAATTGATCATTAATTATTCCATTGAAATCTCCCATCATACAAATATTAGCATAGTCTAGTTCAATTATTTTCATATGTAATTTCCTATAAAATTCTTCTTGGTTGTCATTTGGAGCTTAAATTGCGATTAAAAGTGTTTTTACATTATTGTCCATTATTTCCACCATCAAAATCCTTCCATCATCATCTGTATAAATTGGTTCTGCCGAAATTGTATTTCTAATATATAAGACCACACCTCTTTTTTTACATTGTGTCAATGACATGAATAATTTCCCTATTTTTTTTTGTTTCAATATATATTCAAGTAGTTTTTTAATATGTACTTCTTGTAGGCAGATTATATCAAACTTTAATTTCTCTAATTTATGAAATACTTTTCTTCTTTTAGTAGCTAAATTAAGTCCATTTATGTTAATCATAACCAATTTTCTTTCATCCATATTAAGCTTTGTAAGAGGGTTTTATTGCTCTAGTAGATCTTAGTTCTCGTGCTCTCTGGGTACACTGTCTACTGCACCTTCTTCTTTTTCTTTTTCAATTACTGCTATGCACTCCTCTTGAAATTCGATTAGCGACTCTTCTTGTGTCTTCCTCCTTTCCTCTTAGATATTCTAAGTAGAATAGCTCAGCTTTTTCGACTATGTTGATTTTGTGTCTTTGTTCCTGCCAGGTGAACAAGAGGCCTTCTGGTATCAATCATCTGTAAAGGAGAGGGCATAGGTGGCAACCATGTTCTGCAATTCCTGTTGAGTGACTTTCCATTATTGATAGAGGAATTCAAAATGATGTTTTACTACTGACTTGCTAAATATTCAAGGTTTTATTATATGTCTTTCCAATGTGGGTAGGTGCATTGACTCATTTCTTTGCCCCGTGGGAAGTTTATAAAGGGCTTCTGAGGAGTATTTTTCTAAAACATTATTGCCTTTAAAATATTGCTTCTAATATGCTTCCAAGATGATCAGCATGGATGAGATTTGTAATTTTATATCAGCCATTCAATAGTATTTATGAGTTTTATGTGTACAATGGAGATTTGTACAATGGAGATGTTATACTTACAAGTCACAGTAGCTTTTGCTAAGCAAAAATATCACATTTGCAAGGAAAATAAAGGAGAAAGAATTCTTTGCAAGCATTAGCCTGTAACCATTCTTTGTCTTCTCTGTGGTCTTGTATTTATGTAGTTTTTCTGCTTCACCCTTAAGGGCTACATTATTTGCAAGGGTAAGAACCTCTCAGGCTGAAGGAAAGGGGGATTCATTATACAACTATAAGGTAAACCATAACAACACAGTTCATATTACATAAATGACATTGAGTCAAACCCAGATTTGATGACTACATAGGTAATGTTTGCCATCTCAAACTATCTCTAGCAATTATTAATTGCTCTAAAATAATGTTCCCATTTATCTACTTTTCTGTTGTTCTCCTTTTCATCTATTACACTCTTTCCAAGCATAGTCATTGCTTCTTTTTTAAAATTTATTTATTTATTTACTTTGTCAAGCGATTATAAGATAACAGGTATAAGAATAAACATAGTTATTAATACATGAAATGGATACATATAAGAAAAATAAAAAGAAACAATAGGACAGGGACAGTAGGCACATTGGTGCGCTTATGCATGCCCCTACAGACCTCTTAGGAAAGGGGTGAGGCCAATAGTAGACAGTCTAAGGTTAAAGTTTTGGGGGTTTGGGGAAGAAACCACAGTCAGGTAGAATATTCCAGACATTGACCACTCTGTTGCTGAAGTCGTATTTCCTGCAATCAAGTTTGGTGCGGTTAACCTTGAGTTTGTATCTATTGTGTGCTCTTGTATAGTTATGGTTGAAGCTGAAGTATTCATTAACAGGTAGGACATTGCAATGTATAATTTTATATACTATACTTAGATCGGACCGAAGGCGGCGTAGTTCTAAGTTTTCTATGTCTAGAGTTTCAAGTCTGGTGGCATAAGGTATTCTGCGATGAGTAGAGAAGTGAAGAACTCTTCTTGTGAAATATTTCTGGACTTTCTCAACTGTGTTAATATCAGATACGTAATGAGGGTTCCAGACTGATGAGCTGTATTCGAGTATTGGTCTAGCAAATGTTTTGTATTCTCTAGTTATTAGTGTAATATTACCAGAGAAAAAGCTACGTAGGATTAGGTTAACAACTCTTAATGCCTTTTTGGCTATGTAGTTACAGTGGGCTCTAGCACTTAGTTCATTAGAGATGAGTACTCCAAGGTCCTTGACAGAGTTTGGATCATCAACAAGGTCTTGACTATTCAGCCTGTATTTTATTTTCTGATTTTTTTTGCCAGTATGTAAGACAGAGCATTTATTTGTTGAGATTTGAAGTTGCCATTTGTTTGACCATTCTGATACATAATCGAGGTCTTTTTAAAGGGTAGCAGTATTGTCTGGTGTTGAATAGCTTTACATCATCAGCGAAGAGAACGCAGTTGCTCTTAATATGATCACAGAGGTCATTTATGTAGAGTATGAAGAGAGTTGGTCCTGGAACTTCCAGTTTGAAGGGCTTCGGCGACAGACAGGAATCCGCGATCGTGCGCTGTTTCTGCCTCGGCTCGCCGCTGGAGCGCCCCGAGCCAGCTGGTTTCGGAGCTAAGCCACCCCATAGAGGTGGTGAAGAAGGGGGAGACTGCCAGCAGGGTCAAGGAGAGCCACATCTCTCCTCCTCAGCTGGTCAAACTCCCTTTCCCGAAGGCGTAGGAGCAGTGGTCAGAAATGGCCACCTCAAAGAAGTACTCAACCGGAAAAGAACGTGCAGGAGGAAGATAAGAAGTGAAAGTTTTGGCTGACCGGGCTAAGTTGAAAAAGCAATAACCAAGGTACCCTGGAATTTAAATTTTACAAGAAATAACATCACTCCCCAAGAAGAGTCGGAAGCAGCGAAAGAAAGTGAAAAGGGAAAGGTTTGGCTTTTTTTTCCTTCTCTCTCCTTCCTTATATTTGGATTACTTGGTGACTCTTGGATTTTTGGCTATTATATTTGAATGACTAAAATCAATCGGGTGGTTGTTTAAAATTTCTACAATGGCATTACTCTTGGATGAATTGAAAATGAAACTTAAAAAGTACAAAGAAGATGCACAAGAAGGGAAGGGTTCCTTTGGCTTCGTTTTTCAATTCTTAGAAATGGAGATTTGGAACTATGAGAAACAACAAGAAAAGACTGCAAAACAAGTAGACTGGGACAAAGAAGAAGCCATCTTTAATGAACAAGTAACTCTATGTGGGGAAGAAAAAGGAAAGGGGGGAAAGGAGATGGAGAATTTAAGACTTAAAAAAACAACCAAAGAAAAGAAAAATAATTCGAAAAATAAGTACAATACTGGAAAGCAACAGAAAAGGGGAATACAGAAGAGGGAAGGAGAGGTAGAGAGACAAAGGGGTAAAAAGGGGAGGGAGAAGAAAAGAGGGAAGAAGGAAAGGAAAAGAAGTTACAAAGGACAGAAACAAGATATAGAGAAACAGGACCTATTTAGAGATAATGGGTGAAAATCTAACTGAAAGGGGGATTCTGTAAAGGTGTACTTTAAGAATGTACCAAACAGAATCCGAGTGCTATGTGTTATATGGAGTGTTATAACTTTAGGGGAAAAATATAAAGGCGGCATACTCCAATCAGTAACTACAGGAGAAATTTTGTTTAATGAGAAAAGATAATAGACAATTGAAACAGGACAGACAAAAAATACAAATATAATGATTTGAATTGAGATGAAATAAATACAATAAAAATTGAGGAAATTAAAAGAGGGGAGAAGCTATGTAGAAAATGTAAAATTGTAATAAGATATGGAATAGAATATAAAAATGAGCATGAACCTGAATTTGTGTTTGCACGAAGAAATGTAACCCGGGATTATGCTGCTTTCAAAAAAGATGTTTTAATTGTGTTTCTTTTTGTGAAAACTCAAATAAAATTTACACACACAAAAAAGAGAGAGTTGGTCCTAGAACACTGCCTTGGGGGACACCGCTGTTGACAGGTACAGAATTTGATAGGATGCTCCCAATTTTGACCATTTGTTGTCTGTTTGACAGGAATGCTTCTATCCAGTTATGTAGGTGTCCAGAGATACGATAAGATTTTAGTTTTAGTAGTAGTTTGTTGTGTACCACTGAATCAAAGGCTTTACAGAAGTCTATGTAAATTGCATCTATTGCTTTGCCCTGATCGAGTTGTGTAGTCCATATGTTTTTGCAGTGTAAGAGTTGCAGATTACAGGATAGTTTTTTTCTGAAACCAAATTGTTTATTAGAGAGTAGGTTGTTTGTCTCTAAGTGGAGGATAATGGATTGGTTAATAATTGATTCCATGACTTTACAGGTGACGTAATTCTTGTACATCATCTGTTCACCTCATAAGTTTCTGTTTGCTGTTTGTCAAAGTTCACTTAGAACAATTCAATGGGTTCTTCTTGCAATTCATGAGGTACATAGTAACTATTCCAGAAGGTGTCTTTTTTCTCTTACTCTGCCTTAGTGTAGCTTTCACAGCTTCATATTATCACTGGAAAAAATAACTGCTTTAGCTTTTTAGATTTTTGTTGTCATTGAAATTGTCCAAGTTTTTTATTGATTTACTCTTTAGAATTAAATGCATATCTTTATTTAGTCCAAGAGGTATTTTTACATTATAATTTCAGCTGACTCTCAATATTTAAATGCAGGTAGTCCTCGATTTACGACCACAATTGAGCCCAAAGTGTATGTTGCTAAGTGAGACAATCGTTAAGTGAATTTTGTCCAAATTTACAATCTTTCTTGCCACAGTTGTCAAATAAATCATTGCAATTGTTGAGTTAGTAATATGGTTGTTAAGTGAATCTGGCTTCTCCATTGATAGAAGGTCCCAAAAGGCAGTCACATGACCCCAGGACACTGCAACCGTCATAAATATGAGTCAGTTGCCAAGTGTCTGAATCTTGATCATATCATTATGAGGATGCTGCAATGGTTGTAACCATGAAAACAGTTGTTGGAAGAAATATCCTTCTGAGTTCAGTTCCAAGTGGGGAAAGAAACACTGGAAACATGGGGGCTGTTTGGAAGGTTTAATGGACAGGACCACATGGCCTGGAGCCCCAGAGTGAAAAGGAAGGATGATCACATGCTTCAAGGTGAAGGAAGAGATCAAGAAAAAAGACAGGTGCTGAGAGTGCCTGGGTTTTATAACCTTTGTTGGGATTTGAATTAGAGCTTGTATTCTAATTGGTTGTCAGACTCCCATGAGGCCATGCAGGGGCAACTGTGTAGGCTGTCCTGAGTTCCAGGCTTGGTTGAGCCTTGCTGGATGATGATGCACTGAAAAGGGCTTTTGGCAATTGCTATAGCTTTAGCTGGAGATCTTTGTTTTGTAAAGTATTCTGGCCCAGGCCTTAATGACCCACCCATTAACAAAGGTGGGGGTGAGCTTCTACTTCTGAGGTGAGTTCCTGCTTCTGAGTTTCTACTCTTTTTAGGGGAAATATTCTGCCTTTTTAATATTTCCCAGGATATTGCAATTTTCTAGGAGAGGTGTGGGTGCTAACTTCCTACACAGTCATAAGTCACTTTTTACAGTGCTATTGTAACTTCGAACAGTCACTAAATGAACCATTGTAAGTCAAGGATTACCTGTATAGAAGCTATTTCTCAACTCAACTTCCTATAATGACAGGAGATAAGGTGAATAAAATTCATTGCTTGCCTTTATGATTCCCAGGCGAAAAAGCCAGAAATTGTAAATATATTTACCTAGAAATTAGTCTATGGTGCTATATTATATCTTTGTGAAATATTATATGGAAATTTATTCTTTGCAGTCTATGATATTCAAAAACTATGCTCAGATTAAAAATTTGAAAGAATCTTCCATCCTTCTTTTCTTCCTTTTTGTCTATATAGCATATTATTTCCGGGAAGGCTATTGTTTTGACTATTAATCTTTATCATCATGTCTTCCACCAGGTTTAAGTTTTTTATTGCCTTCCACTATAGAATTAATTGCCTGCTTACTTCTTCAATATATTTTCCATTATTCTTCTTTAGCCAGATAAACCACTTTCACTTTGTTGACAACTATAAATGTATTAAACATTTTGATCAGCAATGTGAGATTGTGATTCACACGAAACACAAGACACGACATGGATCTTCAAACACGAGTTGATTTATTCGGTTCTGCAGAAGCGGGTTCGCATCCAAGGCAGCAGGATGGAACCTCGAGCATAGTTTGCTCAACATACTTATACCCTAGCCCCCGCCCCATCATACGATGGCTTGGTTCACAGATAGGAACACCCATTACTTATCAGTACTTTCCAAGCTACCAACTGACAGTAAGTGGTTTTGGCTATTTCCTCTTGAAAAGTACTGAAGCTGCCTTTTGAAACACACATACATATACAAAATGGATTCATATTGCTCTACTTCTTACAGCAAGAACTTGTCTTCCTAATATTTAACATTGACCTAGATTGTCTAGTTTCACTTTTTATTACCACAATGAGCTCCACTTAGTCTTCCTTAATTTTGCTAACAAAGTTATTCATTTGATGACCTGATATATCACTCTCTGTCCTTTCTAGTTTGATGCTGGTAATATGGTTCTTTCATTATTTACCCTTGGCACATTGTCCAAGGTTTAATGTTGCCTAATTTTTTGGCATTTTGATAGCTTGCTTCAAAAGCCACTTGAATAATTTTCTCTTTGAAATTTGGGGTAAAATCTGTCTCTTAGATCTTGCCATAAATATTCTTATCTGCTTTTGCTTAAGCTCTGAATATTTTCTTTACTTTGATCTTACTTCATGCCTGCTATGTCCTGCAGATCGTATCTTGCTAATAGTATACAGACTCTCTTTAATATGTTTAACTTGTATATTTGATCCCCAAATTTGTGGTTTGTATCACAATTTATAGCTGTAAAAGTTATTTATTTGTTAAATTTATTTGCTACCTATCTCATCATGGGGCTACTCTGGGCAGCTTACAATAATAAAACAGGGAAAATGATTTAAAAATGAAAACATAACAATAGGAAAGGAATAAAACAATAAAAATAAACAATGGGTTGCATTTTCCATTTTTCCCCTACAGTGAATGAAATGAAATCACTTTATTTCAACCACTGATCATTCCCATGTATGTGTAAATTCAGAACATCCATATACTATCAGAATATTCATGACTGGGAAGATATAGTAACAAGTTCAGCCAATGAATAGCATGGCAACAGATCAGCCAATGGGAGCTGAATTGGAAACTGAAACTGGAAGGAGCCTGGGCATGGCTCTGTATTAAGTTATGAACTCTGAAGATGCTTTTCTAGTCTGCACCTCTGAATCAAAACTGAAACTGTTCTTTGCTGTTCTCTCCTCTGCTTGTAATTTGCCTGTAACTGCTACCATATTGGAAGAATCTGCTGTTGGTATTGTAAATTTACTTCATGTGTTATTATGTGTATAAAGAAGTTAATGAATCCTGCTGAATCAGTTATCCATGTGTGCTTTCTGGATTTGATTTTCTGCAGCAAACTCTGATGTGTAGTTTTCTTAGCAAAATGCAGAACTGGTTTGTCCTTACTTTGTTTCCATGTTAGGGCTGCAACTAGGCTGTAATGAGTGCATCAGCCAAGACTGTGCAAAAGTGCTCCTACCACAGCCTTTGCTTGCTTATCCAGTTTCTGTATGCCCAGGAACATACCAAACTCATGGACTTGCTTTCTCAGAACTTGTGTCACTTATGGACAATACCATGGCCAGAAGAAAACCACCTAAACAAACAGCAATTCCCATCTTGCTTGGGTTCAATTTCAGCATGTTGGAAGTTGAAACCCACCCCTCTCCTAGAAAAATGAAATAGTTTAGGATGTACTAAAATGGCAGAATATTTCCCCTAAAAAGAAAAGTGGAAACTCAAAGAGGGAGAAACTCACCCCTCACCTTTGCTAATGGGTCATTACTCTGGCCTGGGCCAGTCTATTTTACATAACAAAGATCTACTCCAGATAGAGCTATAATAGGAATTGCCCAAAGCCCTTTCATTACATCATCATCCAGCAAGGCTCAACTAAGCCTGGGACTCAGGACAGCCTACAGAGTTGTCCCTGCATGGCCCTATGGGAATCTGACAACCAATCAGAATACAAGCTCAAATTCAAATTGCAACAGAGGGTATAAAACTAAGGGTCTCTCAGCATCTCAGTCCTTTTTCTTTTCCTTCACCTAACATCTTGAAGCATGTGATCATCCTTTTCACTTTGCCACCATTAAACCATCTTTCCAAACAGTATCCATGTTTCCAGTGTCTTTTTCTCCACTTGAAACTGAACCCAGAAGGATATTTCTTCCAACAAGCCTTACCTTGTTTCTTCTTCCTGATGCCGATAATTTTATTTATTTATTTATTTATTTATTTGATTTGTCAAATAAATGCTTACAGGATAATAGGTATAATAGGTATAAGTATAAACATGAGTAAGAATACAGGAAATAGGAATATTTCGTGTACAGGAATACACGAATATATGGGGACAATAGGACAGGGACGGGAGGCACGATGGTGCACTTATGCACGCCCCTTACAAACCTCTTAGGAATGGGGCGAGGTCAATAGTGGATAGTTTGGGGTTAAAGGAGTGGGGTTTGAGGATTTAACAACAGAGTAATGCATTCCAGGCATTGATCACTCTGTTGCTAAAGTCGTACTTTCTGCAATCAAGTTTGGAGCAGTTAACATTGAGTTTGTATCTGTTGTGTGCTCTTGTATTGTTGCGGTTAAAGCTGAAGTAGTCATTGACTAGTAGGACATTGTAGCAGATAATTTTGTGTGCTACGCTTAAGTCCAACCGTAGGCAGCGTAGTTCAGGATTGTCCAAGCTCAAAATTTCAAGCCTGGTGATATAGGGTATTCTGTTGAAAGCAGAGGAGGATAGTACTCTTCTTCTGAAATACTTCTGGACTCGCTCAATTGTATTAATGTCTGATATACAGTGCAGATTCCAGACACATGAACTGTATTCAAGTATTGGTTTAGCAAAGGTTTTGTATGCCCTAGTTAGCAATTCAATATTTCCAGAGGAGAAGCTTTGTAAGATTAGATTTAAAACTCTTAATGCCTTTTTGGAAATGCTGTTACAGTGAGCTCTAGTGCTTAGATCATTAGATATGAGTACTCTGAGGTCCTTGACAGAGTGAGGGTCATCAGTGAGGTCATATCTGCCTAGCTTGTATTTGGTGTACTGATTTTTTTTACCAATGTGTAGGACAGAGCATTTGTTGGTCGAGATTTGGAGTTGCCAAATGTTTGACCATTCAGAAACATAATCAAGGTCACTTTGAAAATTTCCACATACTGGGACAAGATTTTGTATAGGACAGTAATGGCAAAAAACTCCAAATCCAGCTATGGTGCTTCTCTGTAGTTTAGTATAGATGTTAAGTATATATGAGATGGAATATTAGGCATGTCGGGACAATTCCCAAGGGGACAAGTACTTTCTTCCAACTTCTATCTCCCTTAAGACCAGTTACTGGAATATCAACCAGGTCATATTTCTCCTATTTTTTCTTCTGGTCAGATCGATGTGATCAATACCATTTCTTCGCTAAATATAGATCTAAGATCAGAGTGGAGTTTCTTTGATGTTTTTTTCCTTGCAGAATCATTATGTCCCACAATAATTCCATGGCCCAGCAATAAAAACTGTTTTCATGAGGTTGTATCTCTGTTCCTATTTCTTTATAAATCCTCAGCATTTATGCTAACATTTAATAATGTTTTGTAATCATTAGATCAAGTCTAGGTTTCTAGTTAATATCTTCATCTTAACATTAAGGTCATGTATGCTTCTAATTTATGTTATTTAGTTTAGTTTAACAGTTAAAACCTAGGTCTTGAAGGTGACAGTCCAGTATGATGGATAATGGTTGACTGGCAGACCTATATTCTAAAGATAACTTAAGCAGGAAAGTTTTTACAATATGTTAAAGGCTACCCTCAAGCACTTTATGTCTGCATGACTCAAGTAAAGATCTCCCATGAATTTGTGGACTATAACATTGGTGTTTGCCATGGTACAGTAATCCAGGCAATGACCGGTCCAGTATACGATTCTTTTTCTATTTTTTCCACCATATTAAATGGATTGATGGATTGTCATGGGTGATCTTCTTGATAGAGTACAGCCAGTGTAGCTCTCAACTTCATTGGAGTCTCTCCCCTATGACAAAAGAAGGGTCCATGGAGGGGCCATATTGTAAAGGCAAAAGTAAACAATAGTAATAGATGTCTTGAGGACAATCCCAAATTGGAACAGGATTTGGAACACCATTGGCATTGACAAATTGCTGGCACTGATACCATCAGTCAATTGCAAAAGGCAGTTTTACTTGGAACAGCTTACATCCCGTGATGATATCTGTAACACCAACAAACACCCACATCTGCCTACCTCAAGACTCAATAGGCAGGCAAAAATACCAAATCCAGTCTGAACATCTGGCTGATTGTGCAATTAACAACAACAACAATAATAATAATAGCTAACCTGGAAAACTTGGACCGGAATATGTGCAAACTTTTGAATATGACTGAGTTTCATGTTAATAATAATAATAATAATAATAATAATAATAATAATAATAATAATAATAATAATAATAAAAAATGGAAAGAAGCGGTTAGAGATAACAAAATATCACAATCTGCAAATTGAAGTTGAGTGATTGTGAAGTAAGAAATCATTAGTTGTTCCAATAGTAATAGGAGCCCTTGAGCAATCCTTCAAGCTGACAACATCAAACACACTGAAGTCAAGAAAATGATTAGAGGTGAATACATCAAGAGAGTGAAAAAGATCTTAAAGTCCAAACTCAAGAAAATACCATCAAGGCAATCAACACCTCGACAATTCCAGTCATTATATACAAAGCAGGAATAGTGGACTGGACTCAAGCAGAACTAAAAGCAATGGATAGGAAGACCAGAATAATAATGACAATGAATCATGCCCTTCATCCTCGCAGGTGGAGTGTTGCAAGTACATCCGATGGTTGAAGAAGAAAAAAGGGCTTTGGAAGAATATCTGAAGGACAATGAAGAAAATGCACTGAAATCAATATACCAGGAAGGCCTACTGACTACTGGAGAAATCAAACTGGCCTATCGGAAAGACTAAATGAAGAACAAAGTGGGAAGACAAGGCATTACATGGCCAGTACATTAAAAAAAATAGTAGGGAAAGCAGATAATAACAAGATGTGGCAAGGGCTGGAAAATTAAAGAAAGAGACCAGTACTATTCTGGCTGCACAAGACCAAGCCTTAAGGACAAATGCATATACAGCCAGAATTGAAAAGATAGCAACAGACAGTTTCTTATGCAAAGAAACTAAAGAAACAGTGGACTACCTCAGGGGTGGGATGCTACCGGTTCGGCCTGGTTCTATAAAACCAGTAGCTCTGAAGAGCAGCAGACACCGAACCGGTTTGGTGTCTGCTGCTTTGTTTGGCCCAGCTGCCTGCCCGGGCTCTTGGCTGTCCTTTATTTCCTTTTTTTTCAACCTCAGCTGCTTTGCACAGCACAGCTGAGGTTGAAAAAGCAAGAAAGAAGAGGATTTTCAAACACTGCGCACCCATGTGCAGCACTTACCAGCTGTCCGGGTGGCACAGCTGAGGTTTTTAGCAAACGGTCTACACACGCACGCAAAACGCACTCTCACCAGGGGTGGGATTCTATCTGCCGGAGAACCGGCAAATCGCACCACTGGCTGGCCCCAGCCCACCCCACCCACTCACTACCTACCTGCGCTATCAAACTTGCCTGCTAAGTTGCTATTTTTCCTTTTTTTCCCCAACCATCAGCTGGTCTGCTGTGCTGGGAGATTTAGATTAGCTAGAAAGCAGGAGATCGTTGGATTTCTTGCTTTCTAGCTAATCTAAAAGCAGAGCTGAACCTTCCTTAGGACTGAAGTTTCTATTTTTCAGTGCAGACTTAGGCAATAGATTGCAGATAGATAGATCTCTGAATGAATCTGTGATTCTGTGAGCAACTCAATCTGCCTGCTTTGCCTGATTTTGGGTAAAAGTTGCTCTTTTTTAATAAAAAATTCAATATTTACATAAATATTTATAATATTTACATACAAGCCATGCCCAGCCAGTCACATGACCACCAAGCCATGCCCAGTCAGCAAGCCGCACCCAGTGAGTCACATGACCACCAAGTCACACCCACAAATTAGGCCACAGCCACAGAACCGGTTGTTAAGAAATTTGAATCCCACCCTTTGACTACCTGGTAAGCTGCTGCAAGAAGATCGCACAGACTGATTATAAGCGCAGCATGACAAAGTAGCAACAATGGTACATCTGCAAGAAATACCATTTGCATTAAACAAGAACTGGTGGAATCATAAAATATAGAAAATGAAGAAGTTAAATTGCTCTGGAACTTTAAAATTCAAACAGACAAGCACCTGCCACATAATTCCCCAGACTTTACAATTATCAATAAGAAAGACACAAAAGTCTGGATAATGAATGTGGCAGTGCCTGGAGACAGTAGAATAGAAAAAAAAGAACTGGAGAAGATAACAAAATACAAAGACTTACAAATAGAAATAGAATGACTGTGGCAAAAACAAGTACCAATAGTGCCTTGGGTACAATGCCAAAACAATTGGAGCACCACTTGAATACCATTGGCATTGACAAATTTGCCATGAAGGAGGCTTTACTTGGAACAGCTTCCATCCTGCGACAATATCTGTAACATCGTCAAACATTCAGATTTACCTATCCCAGGCACTTGATAAGGATTCAATAAGGTAGACAAAAATGCCAAACCCACTCTGAACATCTGAATGACTGTGATGATACATGTATGGAAAGAAACAGCTAGAAAAAATAATGAAATACATCAATCTGCAAATTGAAGTTGAGTGATTGTGAAGGAAGAAATCAATGGTTATACCAATAGTAATAGAAGCTCTTGGAGCAATACCCAAAGCCTAGACATACGGAAATTTTGAACTTATTAGCCAGAATATTCTGACTTTGCAAAAAACCATATTCAGACATTACATTAAGTCCTTGTTTAGGACTTAAACTGTTAAGTTTTTACCAGTCCCAGGCTGTGAATTGAATTGAAAATTAAATATATTATTATTATTATTATTATTATTATTATTATTATTATTATTATTATTATTATTATTATTATTATTATTATTATTATTATTGTAACTATTGTTATACTATTTTTCATTGTTGTTGTTCAAGTAGACTTTAGTTTTCTGTCTCATTTTTATTGACTAAGTTCTCATTATAGTTTTTATGATGAAAATTATGGCCCCCTGTAACTGTACAGTAGACAATGTTGGATTCTTCTTTTCTATATCCTGCTGAGTTCTCAATAGTAAGTCGCATGGCAGATTGTAGTGGGTTTGTTTTTGTTTTTTGTTTGTTTGTAATGTTAAGGGTAAGGGATGAATAAACACCATGTATCATGACAAATCTTCATGAAAGAATGGAAATTAAACAGAAAAGAAATTCATTGTTGTCGGTGGAGAACACTGAGGTTTCTACATGCTATTTTCTTGAAAGGAAATTGCAGAATTTTGTTCATATATACTTTATATATATATATATATATAAACCCCTTATACCTTTGGTGTTCTTACTGCTCTTAAAATTTTAACTACCATTAATAAAAGTCTGCCTTCCTTACAGAGTAATTAAAGGCAGATCCATTTAATTATAGTGATTGGTAGAAGAAGCTACACAAGATATTCATTTCCTAGTCAATTTGACTGCTTGAATTTATATATACACATTTTAACATACCACATTATTATCGGGGAGGAGGGGAATCAACTAGGGAGTGGAACAGAGTTGCAAAGATTTTTTTTGTTTTGATTTTTGTTTTCATGAAATAGTGGGAAACTGTTCATTATTTCTTCCTAGTGTAGTGATAGGATCTCCATGTTTCTGCTGAAATTTTAAATGAAGAGCTCAACAGTTATTATGTTAAACTGTATATCACCAGCCACTGATTCAACAGACTATCTTGGCAATAAAGCCCTATTCTGCCTCTCACAAAGCCAGTGACCGGTGTTGTCTCTTAATATAGAACACATTAAGGAAAATGATTGATGATTCCCTGAATTAGATTTTTCTCTCTCTCCTACTGATCATCAATTCCTGATGGGATAAACAACTCAATCCACTTTCCTTATCCTATGGTAAGATGGGGCTTAGGGACTATATGTGTGTGCCTTGAAGAGTAATTTAGCTATCTGTCAAGCTTTTCAACTAGCAGGTTAAAGGATCAGAAATGTTCCATCCAGTAATCTGTCTGCCACAATATTTCTAAACATAGGCCTAACAATTTTTGAAAGACCATTAAACCCTCTGTTCCAAAATAGCAGCAGGAAGCAAAATAGGATAGTTTTCCATCTGCATGTTCTAACATCAGGGTTCTCTCTTCTTTCTTCATCATACATAATAGCAAATTGTATCTTGAAGTTGCATAGCACCTGGTAATGGAGTAGGTAAAATAGCATCAAGTAGGATGCTAGAAATAACAAAAGGTAGCTATGCGAATGCTTTATCAGCAGAAGCCCCTAAAAACCTGAAGTATGATTATTGATTACAGAATGCCAACATATAGCTGATAAAATCAGCCCCTCCTCCCTGGTTTAAATTGATCACCTGTGCAACACAGAACTAGCACTCACTGAAACCTGTGATATAAAGTGATAGTTGACAACACTTCAAACCATTTCTAAATTAACTATTAGAAATAATTAAAAGCCCCACAAAAGCCATAGTTGTGGGAAAATACAGAGAAATCCTGTTTCCAAATAGTCAAAACAAAATTGCAGAGAATAAGAAAATGTATTTAAATAATTATACATTTATCATTAATTTTTTTTATTAAGATTTATCTCTAGGGTAATAAGAGACAAATCACAAGGATGTCTTCTATATGAAACATGATATTTTACAATTGTGTTATATTTGTACCTATTTAATATTGTTAATTATTTCTCAAATATGAAACATTTTAGTAAAATGTTGGAGCATAAATATCTGTGTCAATGCTTGGTTTTGGAAGGCACTTTAGTACCTCCTAAAGTACTGATAAATTGCATAGTGCCAAAAAACTGAAAAGATGGAATTCAGCTTTTATATACCAAAAGAGCTTCTGCCATGTAATCCCGTTTTCAGTGGAAGAACTGATGAACACCAGACTTTACTTTTATAATTGCAGCAAAGGCAATTAGTAAAATGGGCTTAACCCTAAATAATTTCAGATTTTTTAAATTCAACCTTCGACATCAGTGACAAAATACTACATTTGACTGGGCAAAGCAGTAATCAATCTTCTCTTTGTTCTATAATGTTGGGGAGAAGTTCTTAGGAGAAAACAAGGAAAGGCAAGAGAAAGAAGGGTTATCTATGAACATCCAAGCACCAGTCCTAAAAGGTCTTGCTTGGATTATCTCTTCTGCTTTGAATACTTGCTGAAATCAAGAGACCATTCTATACATTAAACACATAGTTTAGGCAGGCTGGCATGTATTGTTTTTTTTCATTAATTTTATATGCAGTTGTTTCCTTTTCTCATGTTTATATTTATAGATTTGGCATTATTAGTTTTATAAAGTTATTTTATATTAAAATGTTCTCTGAATGTGCAAAGTTCTCAATTTCACAGCTTTCATCTATTCCAGGATTGGCCCAAAATGTATGGTTAAATTTATATTTCTGGGCTTTAGTTGGGAAGATCCAAAATAACTTCTTTTCTATTTTCATGGAACTGAGCTAGAGATAAATTCTGGATAGAAGCATTAAGTTCACTAGTTAGATCAACAAGGTGGTATTAAGTGGAAACATATTGTAATAATCCTTCATTGGAAAATTGTTAGAGAAAGGGATCTGCTACTATTATTATTGCTTTTCCATTATGTACGGTAACAGCATCCCAATCCAAAGAGTATCCCTTTCCAATGGAGTATCTCATTTATGATGGCAGATGTGTTTCAGGTAGAATCGAAAACAATTGTTCTTATTAGATCTTGATATATAAAACTGTTAATGATCATATGTTGGTCATATGTACTTCATTTTATTTTAATACTCATTCTGATGCTTATAGAATATGCTTAATTGTAAATATATCTATATTTTAGTAAAGAGAAGAAAGATATTCTGGTCCAAATGATTTAAAGATAAAATAAATCATCTAAGGCTCAAAATGATACATTACCTGGTTATGGTTGATAATATAATTCAGAAATATAATGATTGTCTAAAACATTTAGGAAATAGCTAATAGTTTACTTAAAATAATTACATAAGGTTTTTTTTTAAAAAAATACAGGACATTAATTTTAATATAAAATGCTGGTTGAAGAGATTATTTTAATTTAATTTTTATAAAAACAGAGGAAAATAGGGCCTAGTGTGGGTCCCAAGAGAGAATATTTATAGCACACAAACCAGTTCATAATAAGAGAGGTGACCACTCACAGAAATTGTAACTTGTTAAAATCTAATAATATCAATTATAGCAAATATTACTATAATTATTTAGCAATGTATCCTTTTTGTGCCAGTAAATCATACTTCAAGGACAGCTTTGACAACAGCACACACGACCAATTGTGATATAATTAATGGTTAAAATTGGTCAGCACGTCTTCTCACTTAGGATACAGTACTTAGCTTTCAGTTCTGTCTAGAATAGTTTGAATCTCAGTCTTCAGATCTGGTTTTCTATGGTTTTCTATCCACCATCTTCCTCTCTTATGCCTGTATCTAAATTGTGCTTATTCAGCTTCAGCTTCTCCAGACTATTAATGAACTTACTCAGTGTTCAAGGATATCAACCCTGGAGGTAGATAGCAAGCAACCAGCTCTTGCTAGTTTATTTTACAGATAAAATTAATAAAACAAATTTTGCTTATAACACTTAATAGATCTTATCTCTCTACTTTTAATTTGCATGGTTATTTCTGAACAATTAGAAGGATCGACTTATTTCCATTTTATCCTTGACAACCTATGTGGTGTTCAGATTTCTGCAGAGTTCCATCTGTCATCCATGGAGACAACATAATATAAAATGATGAAGTGAGGTAATCCAAGGTTTTGATAATACTTTTCTCTTGTTTTCATCTATTTATAAAGAGATAGTAGAAAAGTTAATTACTCTGGTAAGCGTAAGAGTCTGAATGGGACAAGGAGAGCTGAAATTTCTAAAAATTAAAACTTTGTTAAGGAAATGAAATATCTAATTCAATATTAAGTGTGCAAGCTTACATTAAGGGGAAAGTGGGAAAATGTCCAGCTGCTAATGCAGCAAAAGGAAAAGGGCTACTCTGTTCCTTTCACGGTGACATATTGTTTATGTTAGCTCCATTTTTTTTTGCATATCAAGATAGTTCAGTATCATTATGAAATTGGACTCTAGGGATGCTTGGCACACTGCAGCTCAAAATACCATGGCTCTCTGAGTACAAGAAGCCCTTGAGCTGCAGCATGAAGCTGCTGCTTCCCTGGGAAGCCTCAGTAGTGATTGTAAGTTGAGGGTTGTTTGTGCGTTGATCTCATGTTTTGTCTCCTTTCTTCGAGAAAAAAGAAAGCTGCCCCAATCTATTCTGCACCATTGTATGAAGCCCCAGACAGCCTCACCTCGCCTCACCTAGCATAGCCCAGTCCAGTCCAGCAGTGTAGTATGGTGCAAACCTCTAGCCTCATCTACTCTTTGTCATCCTGTATCCAAAGCACCTGCCACCCCAGTACTCTGCTACCCCATTTGATCTTTGCCATCTTCCTGTTTCCATTGCTGACAAGGAGTGACTAGCCTGGCCCTTCACAGGATAGCCACTGGTCATGTGAGGTATTCTTCCTGAAGTCTCACAAGAAAACTGCTTTGTACGACCTCAGGAAAGAGGGTCCAGGAGTCCGGTAGCTGCCTTGTGAAGGACTAGGCCAGATATGTTTGGTCAGTAGCAGTAGCAAGAGGACAGTGATCTTGGGCAGCAGAGCATAAGACAATAGAAGCTGTGGAGTGCAGAGGTCCAACACGGACATTGTAAATCAGCTACAGTCATGTAATATTTCACTTTATGATCACATCACTTAGCGACTGTGTTATCAATCCAATAGAAGGTAGTAAGTGAGGACTACCTGGATATCATAAGATAAAGTCTTTTTTATGTCAAACATAAATCTTGATGACATGGAGTGACTTCTGTATTGACAACAATACAGAAATATATGTTTTCTTCTAAGAAGTGTTTCCATTTCCCAATATGACCCTCACTTCATGAATTTTCTGTTGGTATCCCATCTAAATTCTTGGCCCAACACTAATAATTTATAAGTCCAAAAAGGAGGGCTAAATGCTGCTACATACTGATTCATCCTGTATTTAAGTCTGAACCTAATATGCAAATTAATCATTTTTTAATTTTATCTTAATTAAAAACAGAACGTTAACTTCCACAAACATATGAAAGTATTGCAGATCCTTATTTAATGATATTTAAATAAGTAATGTAGTATCAGCATGGTTGCCTTTTAAACACATTTACTGTTTCTCCCTATATAAGTGAAAGTAGCCTTACGAATCAGCAAGCCAGAAAATAACAAATAGCCGAATTACAAAGAGCTGGATATTATCGCTCAGAACAGATAAACCTTGCGTACATGTACAGTCTTGTGACTTGATAGAATCATGACTATTGAACCAAGGCTAAGGAATTAGTGATTGACTCACCAGTTGAACATGAGCAAGCAGCAAATAGGTCAATATAATCATGGGCTGTATGAACAAAAGCATTGTGTCCAGATCATAAGATGACAATGTTCTACT
Source organism: Notechis scutatus (assembly GCF_049901735.1). Taxonomy (NCBI): domain Eukaryota; kingdom Metazoa; phylum Chordata; class Lepidosauria; order Squamata; family Elapidae; genus Notechis; species Notechis scutatus. Next base: position 30,230,225 of record NC_142025.1, on the reverse strand, counting down.
ATATTTTGTACTTGACACACTTAGAATACTGTATTTAGGCAGTATGTTTTAAAAGAAATATAGAAGGAATATAGATTTTAAAAAGTTTCATGAGTAATTGTGTCATTGCAGGTATACCACATTTACATATTGGCATGATCACAGCTTTCATAAATTTGTAACTAATGGCATTTTCCTGATTATTTTATCACTTTTGGTCTACAAGGCATGGCCAGCAGGAGGAGGCACTGCTGCCACATAAGGTAAGAGTGGCTGGCGCTAGAAGTCAGGCTGAGCGGGGCAAGTGAGCTTGCAGTCCCCAAGAGAGTCAGGCCGCACAGGCTGGGTTGGGCTGTCGCTGTGCCCACTCGTGCCCAGAGTGGAGCATTGGTCAAAGGGTGGCATGCCAGCAGCAGGCTGGCCGGCTCACTCCTCTGCAGTCCTGTCAGAGGTGTCTCTGCTGAGCCCTGCTGTGGCTGCCTGAGGGGGCGCGGATGGAGTCTGTTTTAAGGTCAGCTCCCTCACCCTTGCTGGGGCTGCAGTGGGGGAGGGGGGAGCCGGTGCCCTTTGTGCAGATGGAAAAGTGGAGGCATCTGTCTCTTGGTGCAGACCATCTTTCCTGTGCAAGAGTCCCCGGGCTGCCCGACCAAAGCGGCACGTTTTGTGCCACCTTTGCCGGGGAAAGTGGGCTGGTGATCCGGAGGAGAAACAGGGCTGTGGGGCATCGGTAGACTAAAACACGCCAAGGAGTTGGGAGACTTTGGCATTAAGATTTTCCTGCAAAAAAAAATAATAGTACCACATGCATTCCTGGGACAAGGAGAAGGACTTAAGGCTGGATTCCTATGCTAAGTGAAGCTGTGTGTGGGGTGCTCCTTTCTGTCACTAAAGAAGCAGCCCAGTGGCTAGGTGAGGTGCATGAGGGGAAAATAAAGGCACCCTAGAAAAGATGGCCTAGCCGTTTTTTCGGGGGTCAAGAAAAAAAAAAGGCCCAGCCTTATTTACTGAGCAACATGGTAATTAGGGATAATGAATCGGGATGGGTCATACAGATGTTGGCTTGTTGAGGAAGCTCTGGATATTGCAAAGGGGTTAATTACATATATTGGATAAATACAGCTCTGAGCCGGTGAAAAACTTGTTTCTTCATTGCTTCTTGTCCCTGACTGCAAAAGAATAAAGACCATTTTGCTAGCCTGCCGGATTTGCTTGTTGTTTGTTACCTTGTTGGAACAGCTGGCCCAAGAGTAGCTCAGACTAAAACTGAAACTGAAACTCCTCTCCTCTGCTTGTGTTTTGCATTTGGAACAAATTTCCTTTCAGGTGGGGAGGGGGAGTAGAACTCCTTAGCATCAGAGAGTGTTAATAATAATATACGAAATAGTAATGCTCTGATAGACATTTTGAAAAATCCTTTCTTAGTGAGCACCTCGAAGCCAAGAGGAACATACATGCCAAATTTCAAGTTTGTAGGCTTTATGGTTCTAGAGATTTTGTGATGATGCATGAATAGTATTTCGCTTTTATATATATAGATTTATTTTTTAGTTTTTTATTTATTTATTTTTGTCAATTGCTTACAAGATAATAGGTATAAGTAAAAAACATAGTTATGAATACATGGATACATATAAGAAAAATAAAAAATAAAAGAAACAATAGGACAGGGACGGTAGCACGTTGGTACACTTATCCACGCCCCCTACGGTCCTCTTAGGAAAGGGGTGAGGTCAATAGTCTTAGGTTAAAGTTAGCCACGGAGTTTATCTGTGCTGGGTGGTGGTGGGATTGGGCGTTGAGGTAGCGGTTGGTGTGTGTTTTCTTCTGGTATATGGTGTGTCCTAGTGTGCCATCTGTTTTTTTGTAGATTAGTACATCTAGGAATGGTAGTTGTTTGTTTATTTCTGTTTCCATGGTGAACTTGATTTTGGGGTGTGCGCTGTTTAGGTGTGTTAGGAAATTGTTTAGGTTTTCTTTTCCATGGGGCCAAATCATGAATGTGTCATCGATGTATCTTAACCATAGTTTGGGTTTGAGGATGGCATTGGCCAGGGCTCTGGATTCCAATTCTTCCATGAACAGGTTTGCAATGACAGGTGACAGTGGTGATCCCATGGGGGCTCCTTCTATTTGTTTGTATCTTTGTCCTTTGTATATGAAATATGTGTTGGTTAAGCAGTGTTCTGTTAGTTCCATGAGGTGTTTAGCTGGTTGGTATTTATTTTTGATGATTTCAAGGGTCTCTTTTATCGGGACTTGAGTGAATAGTGAAACCACGTCAAAACTTACAAGCAGATCTTCTTGCTCCACGTGTAGATCTTTGATCATTTCCAAGAAGTGGTATGAGTTTTGTACATGAGAAGCTGCTGTTTCAGCAAGGGGCTGTAGCTCTTTTGCTAGGTGTTTAGCTAGGTTTTGTAGTGGTGCTCCTCTGGAGCTGACTATGGGTCTGAGAGGTATGCCTTCTTTGTGTATTTTTGGGAGGCCGTATAGTTTGGGGCATCTGGAAGATTTCTCTCTGGGTATGATCGTGTGTTGGATCTCTTTGCTTATGTGGCTGGTTATGTGGCTAAAACACTAATTACTAGAACCAAACGCCTGGCAGACAAGACACACATTAAGACTGAACTATGCACCCTGACTAAAATATTGACAGCCAACGGCTTCCACAAAAGCAAAATCACCAACTTGATCCACAAAAACACACTAAGACATAATAGAGACCCAGAAGATGAACAGACCCATGGAACAGCTGTCCTGCCCTACATAAGAGGCACTACAGACAAAATTAGTAAGATACTATACAGACACCACATCAAGACTGCCTTCAAAACAGACAGAAAAATAGCAGCCATCCTCAGAAACCCCAAAGACAAAATTGACCTGGAAAACCAAGGCATATACGAAGTCCCCTGTGCATCATGCCCGGCCACATACATTGGACAGACCAATAGAAGAATAAGCACCTGCCTGGATGAACACAAAAATGCAGTCAAAAAGCTGGAACACACTTCCTCACTAGTCCAACACATGGAAGCCACAGGTCATAGAATCAACTTCAATGGCACCAAAACCCTAGCCACTATAGAAAATCCCAGCCACAGAGAAGCCATAGAGATTGAAAAAAGACCAGAAAGCATGAACAGAAGAGATGATTCCACCAGGCTGTCAATCATTTGGAAGCCTGCACTCACAAACAAAAAAAATCTCCACACCACAAGCCAGGCAAACACCTGGGCACAAACAGATCCCCCCTGATACCTCCAGCTCAAACACACCCCAACCAGGCACCCAGATGAAACCCAGCTTCCTAACTAATGATAGCCGTCCATTTACCCGAAGCTGCTGCACTAAAGGCCTCCAATAAAGTAACACAATGTTGCCAGCCAATCAAGATACAAAAAGAGCCAAAAAAACAGACAGAAGATATTAGAAGCAGAACACAGCAAACTCCAAGACTAATAAACACAGACCAAGACTCTCAACCAATCAGGATGAAGAAAAAAACCATTCTGGCACAGCAATAGGCTGCCCCAAATTTAAATCTGAAACCACTGTAAAAGTCTAACTCACAGACGAACACTATACAAAAGCCTGATGATGGCAGATGAGATTCTGCTGAAACGTTGCTACAACTTTAAAAGCACCACTACTATGACGTGGGAAAATACCCGAACAAAGCTGAATGCCATACATGTAAGTACCCGCGAAAACTTAAGAAAACACGTATACATATCTGTGTATATATATATAACAATAGTAAATGGAATAATTATTCTATTCAAGTACAGCTCTGCCATTAATATTAATAACAATCTTTTACATTTCTATTTCTTTTAACAAACATTACCTAGTAATATCAGTTGTCTTTCACTTTAATCATCTATATTTCATATTTTATTTATTACTGTCTTTAAATAAAAAACCAAACAATAGTTATTAACAGTAGTCAATAAAGTTATTATTCTTATTCAAGTTCATCTTGTCAACTGATAAAAATCTTCCATGTTTCTTTTCAGTTTTTTTAAACGTTCTTTTTAAATCATTGAGAGCCTTATTCTCTTTACAAACAAATATTCCACTACACATCAATAGAAATTTTTTCTATCACTTTAACCATCTCATATTTTCTAACCCTTTTCTATTTTTAATATGACAATGCTATCCCATGCACCCTTGCAGAATCCTCTCCTTAAGTTAAATTTTAACCATTGTCTCTGTGTCTTTTAAATAGGTTTATACCTTTAATTCTTGTACGTTTTCCTGTACCTCTATATCTTGTTTCTGTCTTTTGTAGCTTCTTTTCCTTCCCCTCTTTCCTCTCTTCTTCTCCCTCCCCTTTTTATTCCCTTTTCTATATGATTCTCCCTTCTGTGATCCTCCCTTCTGCTTTTTCCTGATATTCTGATTACTTTTCAAATTACTCTTTTTTTTGGTTGTTGCTTCAGTGCTTAAGTTTTTAACTCCCTTTCCCCCCTTTCCCTTTTTTACCCTGCTTAAAATTGCTTGGCCATTAAAGATGGTTTCTTCGTTGTCCCGCCCTTCTTGTTCTGCCAGCGTTTCTTGTTGTTTTTCATAGTTCAAGATCTCCATTTCTAAAAATTGAAATACAAAGCCAAAAGATCCTCTTCCATCTCTTCCATCTTCTTTAAGTCTCATTTTTAACTCTTCAAGGAGTGATGCCATTTTAAAAAAATTTAAACAACCCCCAATTGATTTTATTTTATTTCATTAGGATCCTCCATCCAAAGTTCCAGGAATCATCCAATAATCCAAAACTGTTTCTTGCTTCTTTTCTCACTTTCTCTTTCCAGGGGATTTGTTATCTTATAACAAGGTTTCAGCTACAATGTATCTTTGCAAGCCTTGTTAAAATTCCACTATCAGTTTTTTTTTAAAGTTCCAGGTGGTCTCCTCCATTTTCCAGATTCCACCCTCTTTTTTTCCTTTTTTCCCTCCGCTGCTTTCTTTCTTTTTTTAAAGAAAGTTTTTAAATTAGTCAAGAATCTTTATCCCTTTGACACTTTATTTTCAGCTAGAAATAGCCCATTAATGTCAAAGTGGATTAGTATCAATTTCTTATTCGAATCTCTTCTTCTTAATATTCCAAGTCATTTAAAACTGTCAATGTTAGAGGAAAAAAAGCCAATTCCGTTTCTTTTCCCTTTCTCTTTCGCAGCTTAAAATCTTTTTTAGGAATAGTATTAGTCTTTAAAATTCAGGTTCCAGGTACCTTAAATAGATGTTCTCCATTCAACCCGGTCAGTCAAACTTTCTCCTTTAAACTTCCTCCTGCACAATCTTGTCCAGTCGGATTCTTCTTTAAAGTGGCCATTTCTGACCACCACTGCAACTGCCTTTGGGAAAGGGAGTAATGGCCAGCCGAGGAGGAGAGATGCGGCTCTCCTCAACCCGCTGATGGCTCCCCCTTCTTCACCACCTCTATGTGGTGGCTTCAGCCCCAAATCCAGGTGGCTCGGGGTACTCCAGCGGCGAGCACGGATCAAAACCGCGGATGATTGCGATTTCGGTCCGTCACCAAAGAAGCCTAAACTGGAAGTCCAGCCTTGTGAAGATTTGTCTGTGTAACCCAGCCCTTCCCTGTCAGCATGTAGAAATATTTACTGGGCAGCTTTCCAGGATAGATAAAGTCTGAGCTAATTTTTATACCTTTGCAAGACTGTTTGCCAAGCCTTGGCTGAATGTGAATACATTAAATTCACATTAATTTAATAAAAGAGGTTTTGACGGGTCTCAGAGTTGGCTTAGTGCTTTTTGGGGAAGCCTAGGACAGAACAATAGTGGAATTGAATCATTAAAGAAAGGATGCCAAAGGAGGAGTAATGCCAAAGGAGGAACAATGCCAAAGGAGGAGCAAAATGAAATGTGAATGATCAAAATTGAAATAATTTTTAAATAATTTTTAAATAATTAAATTGAATTGTTGAATTGTTCCACAGCAAGTTGTCCCATGGCGAGTTGGCTATTGTGAGTTGTCTGTTGGCTATGGTAAGTTTTCTCCTTCAGCTCAGCAGAACAGTCATGATGTTCAGTCTTTCATTCATTCACTGGTCTTGTGAAGCAGCTTTAGATCTATTTCAAAACACATATTCAGTACTCAGTACTCACGTGAAAGAACACTAGCTAGAGCAATAGGCCTTATACAATATTTTAATATGTATTAAAAACTAAGTATGGAAGAAGTTTGTCAGCAAGACTGTTATAAAGATCAATGGCTTTTCATACCAATGAAGATTATTCTGGATTGCTCTCCACTCCTACTTTTGGTGTGTGCATTAAGAGCAGAAGTAGCACATCTTCATTGTGATTTTACTGTTGATCTTGAGGATGAAAATGATGTTATCCATTCAGTTTGGCCAAAACTCTTGGTGATTCTATGGGCCACATCTTCCAATCTTGTACTATTTGAGTTTGTCTATGTTCTAGCTGGTGTCAGCTTTGATGGTGTTCAGTCACTGTTTATTTATTTATTTATTTATTTGATTTGCCAATTGTTTACAAGATAATAAGTATAAGTGTATACATAGTTGTGAATACATGAAATGGGTACATATAAGAAAAATAAAAGAATAAGAGAAACAATAGGACAGGGACGGTAGGCACGTTGGTGCGCTTTATGCACGCCCCTACAGACCTCTTAGGAAAGGGGTGAGGTCAATAGTAGACAGTCTAAGGTTAAAGTTTTTGGGGTTTGGGGAAGAAACTACAGAGTCGGGTAGAGTATTCCAGACATTGACCACTCTATTGCTGAAGTCGTATTTCCTGCAATCAAGTTTGGTGCAGTTTACTTTGAGTTTGTATCTATTGTGTGCTCTTGTGTTGTTATGGTTGAAACTGAAGTATTCATTGACAGGTAGGACATTGCAATGTATGATTTTATATACCATGCTTAAGTCAGACCGAAGACGGCGTAATTCAAGGTTTTCTAGTTCTAGAATTTCAAGTCTGGTGGCATAAGGTATTCTACAACGAGTAGAGGAGTGGAGAACTCTTCTTGTGAAATATTTCTGGACTTTCTCAATTGTGCTAATATCAGATACGTAATGTGGGTTCCAGACTGATGAACTGTATTCGAGTATTGGTCTAGCAAATGTTTTGTATGCTCTGGTTAGTAGTGTGATATTACCAGAGAAAAAGCTACGTAGGATTAGGTTAACAACTCTTAATGCCTTTTGGCTATGTAGTTGCAGTGGGCTCTAGCACTTAGATCATTAGAGGTGAGTATTCCAAGGTCCTTTACAGAGCTTGGGTCATCAACAAGTTCTTGACTATTCAGCTTGTATTTTATTTTCTGATTTTTTTTGCCAATATATAAGACAGAGCATTTATTTGTTGAGATTTGAAGTTGCCATTTGTTTGACGATTCTGATACATAGTCAAGATCTTTTTGTAGGGTAGCAGTATTGTCTGTGGTATTGAACAGCTTTACATCATCAGCGAAGAGAACGCAATTGCTCTTAATATGATCACAGAGGTCGTTTATGTAGAGTATGAAGAGAGTTGGTCCTAGAACACTGCCTTGGGGGACACCACTATTGACAGGTACTGGATTTGATAGGACGCTCCCGATTTTGACCATTTGTTGTCTGTTTGACAGGAATGCTTCTATCCAGTTATTCAGTTGTCCAGAGATACCATAGGGTTTTATTTTTAGGAGTAGTTTGTCATGTACCACTGAATCAAAGGCTTTACAGAAGTCTATGTAGATTGCGTCTATTGCTTTGCCCTGGTCGAGTTGTGTCGTCCATATGTTTTTGCAGTGTAAGAGTTGTAGATTACAGGATAGTTTTTTTCTGAAACCAAATTGTTTATTGGAGAGTAGGTTATTTGTCTCTAAGTGGAGGATGATGGATTGGTTAATAATTGATTCCATGACGCAGCATAAGGAGATTGGCCTGTAATTTTCAACTAGGCTTGGGTCTCCCTTTTTGAAGATGGGGATGACTGTGGCTTGTGACTGTGTTCTTTGATGGCCTGGTTTCCTTTTATCATTAACTCTTCCACACACAATTGCTTTCTCCAGTGAATTCCCAGGCATGACATGGCCAAAGTAAGTTGAGGCAGTTTTGTGATTTTGTCTTCTAGTGACATGTCTGGTGTTATGTGCTCCAGTACTTGCATGTTAGTCACTTTTGTTGCCTAGACCAAGTTCCAAATTTACTCAAGTGAAAGCCCTCTATCATGGAGCACTTTCTTGCCAGTAATCTGTGATTTGGGCAATTAAAGAGAGCACAAGGCATTTACTTTTTTTAATGTTTGTTAAATGACCCAGCAGTTCCTTACTGGTGGAGGAAAAGTGTCAGATCTGTAATTTTCAGGCTTCTTTTAACCATCACTAGTCCACCACAATATTAAATAGAGTGATTATTAGTAGCTTTTTGAACTCAAGATGCAGGAGGGGTAACAGCATTTAACTTGTTCTATATTAAAACTATAAGGGCAACAATGCTTGCTGAGCATTTGAGTGAGAAAAAATAAAAATTGGCTGTCAGCAAATTGTGCTGACATGCTCTTATGGCATCTCCTGGACTGAAAGAAAGTATGTTTGCGTAAGGTTTATCTCAGCATTTCTCTACCCATTGCCTCCAGATGAATCAGCACAAATATTCCCAAGTTGTCTGGTTAGTTTGACCATTGTTGGAGAGTTCTGGAAGTTTTATGCTGCATTGAGTGGAAAAGCAGAATGTTAATTTTATAATTAAAATAATCAAATCTCTCATCAGTCGCATTTTTATCATGGGAGCTAGCCTTTATTTGGTTCCTGTAGAAGGAAGTGAGGTTATGAGGGATGTTCACCTTGCATTATATAAGTAATGTTGAATTCTTCATCTTTTAAAGAATCAGATAACTGATGATATGCCAATGAGTTGAGGTAATTTCTATTTCCAAATGTGATCTCTTATTGCAGTGCTTTATGTCTATCACACACTATATCCTCATGACATATTGTGAATATAATACAGTATTTATTGCAAATTTGAGAAATTGTCTGAGTATCAGGGGTGGGATTCTACCGGTTCTGACAGGTTCTATAGAACCCCTTGTTAACTTTCTAAGCAGTTTGGAGAACCGGTAGTTAAAAGAAATCTCCTTTTGTTTTTTTCCACCCTTATTACATTCTTGGCAGTATGCCTAGATTTCCTGTCTCAGAAGGAGGTTTTGTTTTTCTTGTAACTTCCATAAAGGGGAAGGGTTGTTTTAAACTTTTTACACTGTTGTTGGGAGGAAATACTCTCCTGTAAATACTTCTTCTTGGATAGCTAGAAAGATTGACATTCAAACGTGAGTTTACATACCCTCTCTGAATTTTGGTCTAAAACTGGTTTTTGGTGAAGCATTCTGTGCTTGGTGATGTTTAATCCTGTGTTTATTGATGGTATAAATTTCCCTATTCAGCTTTGTTTGGAAGGAAAAAGATTAATCTCTGTTCCTGAAAAGAAACTTGTATGAGAAGTCTGGCTAGTTCCTGTGTCTATTTGTTCTGGTAATTGGTTTAACAAGCAACAGCTACTGTTGTGATTTAATTATTTGTGTTGTGTTTGAATTTTTTCCTGCCTCATGGTTTCTTTTTCTATTTGGGGAGAGGGTCTTCCTTCACTGCTTTAGTGGTATCTGGCACTGTCCTTTTGGGGTGTACTTCCAAGAGGCAGGAGGCAAGCTTGGCTCTGATTTTTTTTACTGCCTTTCTGGGGGGCATGTGACCTTTCCTTCAACCTGGATGATTTCCTTAGAAAATCTTGTGAGAAGAGTGAGACCAGCTGGAATCTTTAAGTGGTGCAAATGTATCTAAGGATTGCTTCTCCTGGGTGTGCTCTTTCTGGAGAGCTTAAATGACCTCTCTGCTAAAGAGTTTATGAGCAATAGTTGGCTGCTGATAGTTATCATTGCATTTTAACTATTTTAATTCCTCAGGGTGCTCTGACACACCCTGCCTGATTTGTAACTCTGGCTTGCAGGTATTTTTAATCTAATTTAGGGCAGCTTTTTGCAAGCAAAGAAGCTTTTTGTATTTTTGTACAGGTAATCCTTGACTTACAACAATTCATTTAGTGACCATTCAGAACCAGTTGTTAAAAAATGTGACTCCCACCCCTGCTGAGTATCTTTACATGATTCTATATAAGTATTTTTCTGAGGGCTCAGGCTACCTCAACTCTGACACAGTGCTGAATATAACTTAAAGTAATTTTGTTATTTCCCCATTATATATGTAAAGTTGTGTGAATTTGCAGTTAGATCTTACTTTAACACTGTGAATGGATATAATCTCCATTATAAAACTGAGGCAACAAATAGTTTGAACACATAGAACAGGCGACTTAGCACTCATAATTCTACTTTCATTAAGAGGAAAATAGTCAATTGATTCAGAACAAATTAAGTTGTTCTACCTGCTACATCAGTGTCTCTCAACTTTAGCCATTTTTAAGACATCTAGATTTCAACTCCCAGAACTCCCCAGTCATCATGTTGATAGGGAATTTTGGGAGCCAAAGTCCATATATTTTAAAGGTGCTAAGTTTCAGTAATACTATGCTGTACTGTATCTACTGTTGTATCACTTTTCCATCCTCCAGATTTAGTGCACTAGTAACAATGCTAAATTAAATTACAGTACATTTTATGGCTAGGAATAAACTTCATTATGCAGGGTTGCCTTGCAGTACTGCTCAGCTATTTTTGACTAGCCTTTAAACTTGCAGCGTGTCTCCTGTTGTCCTAAAACTTAGTGTTTTAGTCCCGGAGTCCCCAACCTCAGGTCTGTGGACTGGCACCATGTCTGCAGCATGCCAGCAACCGGACCACACAAACAAGCAAAACCCCATCTGCAGAAAAACCTTTCTCCATGGAACCAGTCTCTGGTGCCTAAAAGATTGGGACCCACTGTTTTAGCCTTTTCTTCTGTTCTTTGGTTTTCTTTCTTCCCTGGACTCAGAGGTGGTATACAGCTGGTTCGGACTGGTTCTGGTGTACCAGTAGCGGAAATTTTGAGTAGTTCAGAGAACTGGCAAATACTACCTCTGGCTGGTCCTGTCCCCGCCCACCTGCCCGTTGCTTGCCCTGCCTGTCCACTGCTTGCCCCATACCCATTTGCCACACCCTACCCTGCCTCACCCAGTCACTTCTCATCTCATCTCACTGTGTGGCTCCTTGCTTGGATTGACCACACAGCATGACTTCCCACATGGCGCCTGTGGCCCAACTGAGTGGCCCTGATCTGCCTGCCTGGGTAAGTAAACCTGCAAGTCACAGCCTAGCCAACTGCCCCCCCGCACCATCCCCACCTGCCTTCCCTACCTGCCTTCCATGTGTCCTATGGCCTCGCCATGCTTGCCTGCCTTCCCAGCAGTCTTCCCAGTGGTCTTCGTTGCTAGGTCCGCTTGCCTGCCTTTCCTATTCACTTCAACATGGCATGTAGCCCCGCCATGCTTGCCTGCCTTCTTTGTGGGGAAGGGAAGTGGCTGGGCTGCTGCTGCCTTTCATTGGGGCACGTGGAGCGAGATGGAGCTCCTCTAGCCATCTCTTCTCTTCCCCCTTCTCTTCTTCTCTTTGTTGGCAGAAGAGTTTTCCCCACCCACCACCGCCGAGAGATGCCCTCGCCTTTCCCAAATTCCCCAAGCATTTCTTTCCCTATCTGATGTCCAGTTCTGTCATTTTTCTCACCATCGTATGCAGGAAAATGAAAGTTTGTGTGGGGCTAAAAAAAAGTTCAATCAATCAATTCCAACTACTTGTGAAAGAAAAAGGTCTCACGAAGTTGGAATTGATTGAATGAGTATATGTAAAGGGAAATAAGACCTTGGTGACTGTTGTAGAATCTTCTCTCAGTTCTTTATAACAGTAAAAATAAAACAGACAAAAAACAAAAAACACTTTTGGGCAAATATCTAGGCTCTACCTTGGTTTATTATGAGCGTACTACATTTTGATATAAATAAACTAATGCACATTGCCATTGAAAAACTTTATAAAAAATGAAGCATCATTAAAAAGTAATATATCAATAGATTTATCCAAATGATCAGGAAAGATATACCTCAGCTACATTTCTTTAGTTATTGGTATCCCAGCAAATCCTATTTTAAAATTAGTAGTAGCAGAAAATTCAGAGCACTAAGGAAGGTTAGAAGGCACTGTCTTACCTCTTAATATGAAAAATATTATCAGCTGAAAAGGTATTGTGCATTTAAGAGAAATGTGCATTCCAACTTTGGAACTGTCATAAAATTAAATGCAAGTTTATAAAATCACAAGGTGTGCTGTTAGAGAAAAAGATAGTCTTGCTGCTACTTTGAGCAACTTTATTAAGCAGGGAGATGAAACAGCAAAATAGCACGAAGAGTTACCCTACTGCTTCCTTGCACAGGCTTCCATTCCTAACCACAATAACACAAAAAATATGAAAAGTGTTTTGTAACATCATAATGTTAAGTTCCCCCATTTCATACTTGCATCACATGCAATTTCAAAAAAGGCAGAATTTGATGTTGGCAATGCGTGTTATATCACTTGGCTGCACTTGGCTCTCCCTTCGCCGATGTATGCCTATGCTGCCTTGATAATGTTTCCTATTTTCTGCTTTGAAGGGTTCTTGGTGCTCTCTGAGCTTGGTTGTTTTCTTGGAAATGTTTTGGAGTAGGATTTAGTGTGTTTTCCTGAAAATAAGACCCAGTCATTTTATTTTGGGCTTGAAAATAAGTACTTGGTCTTTTGGGGGGGAGGTCTTTTTTTTAAATGCAGGAGGTGGTGAGTGCAGGGGCCAATGTGGGAGTGGAAGCGCAGCTACCACTGGCCCTACCCTCTCTGTCCCATTGTCTGCTTGCATGGAGCTGCAATGGGCAAGCTCTCAGCATGCCTCGGCCTCCTTGATGCAGCACAAGTATTGCTAATTTTGAGCATGGAGGCAAAGGAGGGGGGAGAAGACAGGTGATCCAGATGTGCTGTGTGGGAGACTTGCATGGTGGCACTGGCAGCAGGTGGAGGCAGAGGCTTGTGGGATGGGGGAGGCAGATGATCCTGACACCCCCATGTGGGTGTCTGTTTGGCACAGGCGCGAATGAGAAATGATGGGACAGAGTGGGTGGTGCATTTGGATTACCTCTGCCTCCACCCGGCTCTGTTTATTCTGTCTTAGGCTTCCCCAAAAAGCATTAAGCCAACTCTGGGTCCTGTCAAAACCTCTTTTATCAAATGAATGTGAATTTAGTGCATTCGTATTCAGCCAACGGCTTGGCAAACAATCTTGCAGAGGTATATTAATTAGTTTACACCTTATCTACCCTGGAAAGCTGCCTGGTAAATATTTCCACATCCAGTGCTAACAGGGAAGGGCTAGGTTACACAGACAAAACTTCACGAGGCTGGAACGAATGAACAAACAAATGAACGAGTGAGTTGTTTTCTACAAAAGCTCCCTCCCCTTTTGCTCCTCTTTAAATCCTGATGGATGGGGCTATTCATTGTCCACCTGTGGCCTTACTCCCATGGCGAACCTCAGTTCTTAATTGTTACTTCCTTTTGGCAGCTCTGTGCATGCGCAGGCTGGGAACCGGTTCCAGAAGCTCGCTCACCTCACTACTGTCCAAGCCCGAAGGCAGCTGATGACTCCAGCCTGCCTTGGCCCCATCTCTGCCTCTGATGCAGAGTCCTCATCCGAGCCTTCCTCAGCCTCCAGGACTGGCCCAGGTTCCTCCCCAATCTCCTTGCTGTCTGACTCTGCTGCCTCCTCTGTCAGCCATCAGTGGGCCACAACACTGCTGCACACTTTTTGCCCATGGTAGACAAAGCTTCATGTGCTTCTAAAGTGGACGCTTTGAAATGGAGTGATTAGGCCATGCAGCACATCCAGATTACCTGTCTTCTCCCACCTGCCTCTGCCTCCATGCTTGGAATTAACACTGTCTTCTCCCCCTGCCTCTGCCTTTATGCTGCATCCAGTTGTCAGTGGGTTGCGGCTGTGGCTGAACAACATCACCCCCCCACACACACACACTTGCTGCTTTCAGGCTGGCCATTACGTATCCCTGAGGGCTTATTTTTGGGGTAGGGTTATATTAGGTCTACCCCCAAAATCAGGCTGCTTGTTTTCAGAGTGGGTCTTATTTTGGGGAAAACATGGTGGTCTCATGTTATATACTAGTGGCTTGCCCTGGTGGGAGTGATCTTGGAGGTTTCTTGATTAAGCTGTTATTTACTGCTAGCTTGTTTGGCAAAGTTGGCAGTTCTTTGATTGGGGTATTGTTTGTTGATTTAATGTTGGTGTTACTCTCTGCTGATCTGGGTGCTGATTGCTGGTGAGAAAGTGTTTTGGTCTTTTTGACTTTTTGACTGTCTCTTTTGAATGGTATCCAGATATTTCATCTCTTCCTGTCAATGACCAATTTGTTTGAGTGCCAGACTTCTAGGAATTCTCATGCATTTTTGGATTTGGCTTTGTCTAAGATATTCACAGTTTCTCAGTTAAAACTATGGTTGTCTGTCCATGTGTTGTGAAATTAAGGAGTTTTCATCATGTCTTCTGACTGCTAGATGGTGTTCATTGATGTGCTCTACAAGTCTTCTGCCTGTTTGTCCTACATAGTAGCTGTTACAATCCTTACACTCTAAGTTGTAGATGACATCTGTTTTGTTTCTTCTGATGCTGCTGGGTCATTAGATTTACTTAGTTTTGTAGGGCTATAGTTGGTTTGTGTGCTATGGCGATGTTATGTAATTGTAATAGTATGCTTGTGGTTTCTGAGATATTTTTGATATATGGCAGTGTTATCCTTTTCACAGTTTGTGCTTTATGTTATTTTGGGTTGCATGATTAGGAAATTTTTGATATTGGATATCCATTTTGTTGGAAGATATATAGCAAATGGCCTATCTCCTTTTTCTGATGTTCAGGGTTGATGTGGTATGTCTTTGCTCTTCTATATAGGGTTCTTATACAGCTTTTCTTGTGGAAGGTTGGGCTGTTACTTTGGTAGTGGAGCACTTGGTAGTTTTACAGTAGACTGGACTGAAACAGCTACTATTCCTCATTATTCTCATTCAGAGGAAGGGGAAGAAAAGGCAGGCGAGGAATTGGTAAAGATAGCTTTCCTAGCTTCATTTTAGCAAGTCAACCAAATAAATATACCATTAGATGGAAATAATCATACTTGTAAACCTATTTCTTTTACATCTGACTTAGTCATGGTTCATGGAGTACATACATTTGTTCTGATTTCTTTTCTTTGTGATTTTTTCTTCCAGAGAAGCTTCTCTGCAAGTCTGTTCTTGCTGTTGTACTATTTCAGAGAATAGAAGTCTTAAGTCTCATCAAGAAGAAATCATTGGCCAGCAGAAGAAAGATTTTTTCCCCTTGGAATTGGAAGCAGGCACACAAAAAAAGGAAAGCTATTTTTAAAAAACGGATATGTGAGTGAATAGCAGACAATGATTTTTAGTTTTACTTGTTGAATTTCCCTTTCCAATGGAATGGAAGTAAATTTGGATTGCCATGTGAATTCTATGTCATCATGATCTTAGGAACCTTTTCAAGATAACCTATCTCAAGCAGCAGATGGGAAACCATCAGGAATACTAGTGGTACTGTGTCATCCTGAAGGATTTTTAAAAATAAGTTTAATAAAATTATATATAAAAAATGAATACTTGTGATACAATTTTTTTCACATCTTTATTTTTGTGGACTAGAGCACTCATAATTTGCAGATGAAATGTTGAGAATCCTTATCTTTGTGCAATGAGCAAGCATTGCATATGCCTGTTATATATTTTGTTTAAAAATAGCATACTAGTTTGAAAAAAGCATATTAACCCCTTTTGTTTTAGACAATTATGAAGACATTTCATAGAGACATTTTATGGAGTTATTGATACATCTCTGACATTAAAATTGCTGGCAGACAAGGTCAGCTGAAATTTAATGCAATACTTGTTTAGTGTCATCAGTAAATGGCCTGCAATCAGATATCTGTTACATACTAAATAGCTATATCTTCATAACACTCAATTTGCTTTTCATTTCTTTTCATCTTCATTTGATTCTATCCCCCATATTTGCTTGGCTGGCAAATTTCCTGTTTTAATGTTCATCCTCTGCCCTACGAACTCAGTGCCCTGATACATCTAAATTTAGAAAACAAAAATGATTTCCAGTAAAAGGATCTCAGTATTCAACTTGTTCAAGAATATAAGCATTCACTACTTCGATTATGATAATGAAATTTTATGGTATCTCAGAGCCATATGCTTTTGATAAACCCACAACTAGGGTATAATTCGACAACATACTTAACCGTAATGTTGTTCAGGTTACTATTATGAAAAGCCATTGATAAACATTATTTTTTTGAATCTGTCTAATTAAAAACATAAAACTTCAGGGATTTATACTAACTTCTAGTATTGTAATAAACGTCTTCTCTTTCCTGATTGTTGTTAATGGAGGGGGGGGGATGCACTTACAGTATTTTTCTTCTGCCAGTCAAACATACTACCTCTCAGGCAAAGGAAAGCAAAATTCAAACAAATGTTTTGCATTCCAAAACAACCACTAGCAGGTCCTAGGAAGAATACCAACAACTGATCAATGAATATTCAAGGCCATAATCCATCTTCTGCTTGCTTCCAATATTATGTAATTCTCTTAGATTAGGTACTGATAGTTTTAGACTTACTCTAGACCAGTGGTTCCCAACCTTTTTTTCGCCCCGCACCCCTAAAGAAATTTCACTCGAACCTCGCACCCCCTGAAATAAATAATAAATAAAAATGCCAACATATAGCCAATATCCTATTATTTACCTGGACTTTTCTCACACCCCCTGGAATATCATCTTGCACCCCCAGGGGGTGCAAATACCCCAGGTTGGGAACCCCTGCTCTAGACTAATACATTAGATATTAGTATATTTGTTAGAAAAGCAAAATAAAAAAATTGCAAAATGTTAAAGTTTATTAACATACTTTAGTTTAACATAAACACTCATATAACAAAATTTGCTGCCCTAGGATTCTTTTTTAGGTGAATGTTTATTTCTGGCGCTAATAAATCTTTGTGTATATTTTTTTCAAGTAATTTTAAAGATAGTTTTTAATTTTTAATGATATTTTGTTTTTATTAATGTATGTATGACTTTGTGTGTATATCACATGTTTACCAATGTTATAGTTTTATATCAATTTTTCTGGTTCTTAGACTGGTTGTTCACACACAATGATTATCACATAAAAGGCACTCTAATAATAGTAATATATTTGTACTTTCTATAAGAGGGGTGTTAAACTCAAAGCCTGGGAACTGGATCCAGCCCATGGAGTTCTTAGATCTGGTCCGTGGGGCTACCATGGAAACAGAAAAAGATTGGCCTCCAGTGCCTCTGCTAGTGAAAACTGAGAGATACAGGAGGCCTCACAGCTGAAACAGAGTTTGTGAGGGCTGCCAGTGACACTCCGCAGCTCCTTTTGCGCTGGCACAAGGTTGGAGGAGTCCATCATGGCCAAAACAGAACTTTTTATCCCGTTTTCGCTGGCAGAGCATTTAAGCCATTACAGGCACCCCTGACATGAATGATATCAAGTTGGCCACACCCACCCTGGCCACGCCCAACCTGGCCCCACAAGTTCAAACACAACCTTGTTGTGGCCCTCAATGAAATCGAGTTTGACACCCCTGTTCTATAAGCATAAATGCAACATTGGAGAGACAAGTTCCTCAGAAGTGAAACAAGTTTTAATAATTGTAGAATTAATTAGCCGGTTATTGAGTATCCCTCTCTTCTGAATTTCCAGAAAACCTCAGTGCAATAAGTTTTGTTGATTTTGTCTCCCTATATCCCATAATCCTGGAGTAAAATAATACACAAATTAGCAAAATTTGATTCTTATTATTATTCTTATTATTAAAAAATAAAATATTAAAACAGAATGATATATTTCTGGTGTTTCCTTTTGGAAATAATTTCTTATCGGTGAAGAAAGTATGTAATATAATATGTATAAAAGTATGTATAATAGTAAGTATAAAAATATGTTATTATCAGATTATTAATAAACAAGTCTCAAATTACTTTCCTAAGAGATATAGTTAACAGAGAGATGAAGATATAATGACAGTTATATTTGCCTGTACATGTTGTAGGTATAACATCCAAGAATTTATCTCTAAGGTCTTCAGACTATAGCTGTTAAAAATATTCTCTCAGCTTAAACTCTGGGAAGTGAATAAAAATTAGAGTATGCTAGATTAAATATCCCTTCTAATTATTTGCTGATGATGGAAACACACTTAGAGTGTGCACAATTTAAACTGTTCAAAGATTGAATTTTCCCATTTAAGTATTTTCTTATTTTGAATAGCTTGGACTCTCTTTTTCTCTCTCAATTTCACAGCCAAAATTGGTCTATAGAAAAGTGTCTGAGAAGCTTTTCAACCCCTCCTCCCTTGTCTTGGCTTCTAGAATTTTTATCAGCTTGTTGCCTTGTAAAAAAACATTTCCTCTCTCTATCATAGTCATTCTCTTTATTCTTTACAATGTAGCTCAGTGACAGGGGTAGGTTTCTACCATTTCTGACCAGTTCTATAGAACCCCTTGTTAACTTTCTAAGCAATTCGGAGAACTGGTAGTTAGAAGAAACCTCCTTTTTTTTTTCCCCACCCTTATTACATTCTTGGCAGTATGCCTAGACTTACTGTCTCAGAAGGAGGTTTTGTTTTACTTGATACTTTCTTAAAGGGAGATGAGTGAGACCAGCTGGTATCTTTAAGTGGTGCAAATGTACCTAAGGATTGCTTCTCCTAGGTGTGCTCTTTCTGGAGAGCTTAAATGACCTCTCTGCTAAAGGGTTTCACATTATGAGCAATAGTTGGCTGCTGATTGCATTTTAACTATTTTAATTCCTCAAGGTGCTCTGGCAGCCTGCCTGATTTGTAACTCTGGCTTGCAGGTATTTTTAATCTAATGATTGGTATTTAGGGCAGCTTTTTGCAAGCAAAGAAGCTTTTTGTATTTTTGTACAGGTAATCCTTGACTTACAGCAGTTCATTTAGTGACCATTCAAAGTTACAATGGCACTGAAAAAAGTGACATGACCGTTTTTCACACTTACGACAGTTGCAGCATCCCCACTGTTATGAGAGGCCAGGTGAGGAGAAGCACCCCTTGACGTGAGTAATGTCAAGTTGACTATGCCCACCCAGTCATACCCACAAACTAAGCCATGCCCACAAAACCGGTTGTTAAAAAATTTGAATCCCACCCAAGATATGGCTCATATTTCAAGTCTTAAGTCACAATTTTGTTTAAGATCTGAAGAACTCCAAGTCAATATAGGCAATATTCATATAGGCAAGTCAGATACTTAACTGAAGCTTTCACAATCTGGAATCTTCTTGATTTGTTGGAATTACAACTTAGAGAATGACCAATTAGGGGATTGGGAACAACAGGTATAATTAATTTATGTATAGTATTTAAATGGGTTTGCACAAAGAGAGAATTCTTTAGTAACTAGTCTTTATCTTTTTAATGTACAACTTTTAATAAGTCAAAAGTATTTTTCCTCAAAGTTAAGGGAGGAAGTTAGTATCTATGAATGATTCTTTTACATTCAAAGCAGCTCCAAGCAAAGAGAACTGGTAAGAATATTTATCTTTTTAACCAACGATATATACCATAATAAGTCAAAGGAGGGTACTGCATCCATCCTCCTTAACAGATTGCCTATGAAAGAGCAGAAAGGTGTTGAGATAGAGGAGAAAAATATTTTATCACATACATTAAAAGAGATTTCCCTAATAAGTAGAGAAGTTATTGAGTCCACATCCCTATAATGTGTGGTTTTTCTTGGGATTCCTTGTTATAATATTGGAAAAAGAATCCTAGGATGTTAGATACCAATTTTAAAAAATGCTATTCCAATTTTAATTTAAATAAAATTATGTTTGTCTTACAAACTCCATCGAAATTTAGCTCTGCCTTTTATGTTGGAGAATATTTAGTATCTGTAGAGTTGTAATTGCAGGGATTTTCCAATCTCGGATGGCAAACCTCAGATAAAGAATGTTTCCAAGCAAATACAACTCAGGCAAACAAAGTCACTAATCTATGGATAAAGGAGGATTAGGGAGGGGAAGTAGATATATGTTAGACTTTAACTAGAGATAATTAATTGTATGGATTACTGTACTAAACAGTAACGAAAGTGAAGCAGTAACCAAAGTTAACCAATGATGGAGGATAACTAAAAATGTATATAAATGCAAGACTATACTCCAATAAAGATCATCATCATAATTCAGTTGTTCATGATCAAACAACTCGACTGCCTCGTTGTTACAACAAGTGGTGCCTGAACAGGGACCCTTTTACTTCGTCCGGCAAGGATTTGGTGCACCTTCAACCCTTTGTGGTTTCTTCAATCTTTTGGTTTCTGTAAGTATGGGGTCTTCGCTTTTTGAGGAACAAAGGAAGCATGTAGATGAATTAGGCTATTTGTTGAAGAAAAATAATACCGAGGTACCACAGAGAAAGCTCTTAAGGCTGGTCCAGGAGATTGCAGCTCAGTGCCTATGGTACCCAGAAAAGGGGTCTCTAAAATTAACTGATTGGGAACGTATTGGGAAAACATTGCATACTGAACCTCGAGCAAAAATAGAAGTTTTGCATATGTGGCATTTATGTAGGCATGCAATTGAAACATTTGGTCACAATGAACTTTCTCTTTTAACACCTCCACCTTCATGTTATAATAATGCTGTCATTTGTCCCCCTTCTTCACCTGAATATATTTCTTCAATTCCCTCAGCTCCTGCAGATGCAGGGCAAAAGCCTCCTGACTCTATTGTTCAGTCTTCTTTTCAGAAAATGGAAGAGACTTGTAAAAGGGATGCCTCTGTCTC
The DNA here is from genome assembly GCF_049901735.1 of Notechis scutatus. Classification (NCBI taxonomy): domain Eukaryota; kingdom Metazoa; phylum Chordata; class Lepidosauria; order Squamata; family Elapidae; genus Notechis; species Notechis scutatus. The sequence goes on along the minus strand of NC_142025.1, from coordinate 30,209,332 downwards.
AGGAACAGAACTTGCAGAATTACTGTCTGTTTGTCCAGTACAATATCGTCCTGGTCAGGGGCCACAGCTTGGACTGCAAGTAGCAGAATGGGAGGGTCTGCCTTATCAGATCTTAAGAGTTAAAAAAGGCAGTTACAGACTATGGGATTAGTGGTAATTTTACAAGAGGACTTGTAGAAGGAATAAAAATGGTTATACAATGATCCCTGAAGATTGGAAGCAAAATATTTCACATGATTTTAACATCCGTGCAATATGTGGTTTGGGAGAGTGAATATATGAGACATGCTCAAGCTGCTGCTTTAGGAGGAGGAGGAGCATATACAATTGAGCAGCTATTTGGTTCTGGACCGTTTGGTACAATTCCTACTCAAGTTGTTCTTCCTCCAGCTACGTTAACTTTTGTTTCTGAATGTGCCTTTCGTCCTTTTCTTAAGGTACCCCAAGCTGGAGAATCTAGAGCAAATTTTTCAAACATTCGACAGAATGCCAATGAGCCTTATGCTGACTTTGTTGAGCGTCTGTCCAAAGCAATTAGACAGCAGTTTGATCATCAGGAAGCTGCTGGTGAACTTTTTCGCCAGTTAGCTATTGAAAATGCTAATGCAGATTGTAAAAGAGCTTTACAGCCATTAAAGGCTACTGCTCATTACACTCTGGCAGATATGCTGCGAGTCTGCCAGGATATTGGATCACAAACTTATAAAATGCATATGTTAGCAGCTGCTATTCAGAAAGGACAGTGACCAATTGGTAACCGTTTAAGTGTAGAAGCCTGGCCACTTTCAGAAGGACTGTCGTTCTACACCTTCTATGCCTCAGAATCGTCCTTCTAAGAAGTGCCCTATTTGCAAAAAGGATTTCATTGGGCCAATCAATGTCGGTTTCGGTCGGGAAACTTGCCAATGGGTGTGGCACCCACCCAGAATCCAAAGCGTGCCTTTCCCATCACTCCTCCAGCAGTCTCTCTCACTCCTCCCCAGCCACAGCCGGTAGCGCTGGGATCTATTTAATCACTCAAGAGGAAATTGAGTTTAAATTTCCCATGGAAGTTAAAATAGTTCCATCTCAATTTAAAGGTCTTCTTCCTTAGGGATAAGTTGGCTTAATTTTGCCTCGTTCTTCTGCACACAAAAAGGGCTATTTTGTTGTGCCTGGGGTAATAGATTCAGATTACACTGGTATCCTCATGATTCAGATTTGGGTGAATCTTCCTCAAGTTCTTCCTTGTAATTCTTCTGTTGTTCAATTGCTTCTTCTTCCATATGAAATTCCATCTCCTGGTATAGGTAATCGTGGGGATGCAGGATTTGGATCAACTTCTTTATCTGTAGGCTTACTTCATCAGCTGAACTCCTCTCGTTCTTTGTTAACGCTCTTCCTTAATAAACAACCATTTCAAGGGTTATTGGATACTGGAGCCGATGTTACTGTCATCTCCTCTTTACAGTGGCCAGTACAGTGGCCAAAAATGACAGTTTCTTCATTGTGGGGAATAGGAGGTTCTACAGCTGCTTGGCAGAGTGTTCAAGAAATTAATGTTACAACATCTGCTGGTAAGTCCTTTTTCCTACAACCATACATTCTAGATATTCATACTAATATTTGGGGCCGTGATATCCTTTCTCTTCTTAATGCCCATTTGATTCTTGATGATGGCTCTTCCTCTTAAATGGCTCTGTTCTACGCCGGTTTGGGTGGAACAATGGCCATTATCAAGGGAAAAACTTGCTGCTTTACAACAATTGGTTCAAGAACAATTGGCTGCTGGTCATATAAACCTTCTACTAGTCCTTAGAATACTCCTGTTTTTGTTGTAAAAAAGAAAAATGGGAAATGGTGTTTCCTCCATGATTTAAGAGAAATTAATAAATGTATCCAACCCATGGGTCCTTTACAATGTGGTCTACCAAATCCTAACTTAATTCCTAATTTTTATAAATTATTGGTAGTTGATCTTAAAGAATGCTTTTTTACTATACCTTTGCAGCCTCAAGACAAAGAAAAATTTGCTTTTACTGTCCCAGTTTTTAATAATAGCATGCCCACAAAACGATATCATTGGCGAGTGTTGCCTCGGGGAATGCTTAATTCCCCTACACTTTCTCAATATTTTGTGGATAATGCCCTTCAACCCTTTCGGAATAAATTTCCTTCCTATTTAGTCTATCATTATATGGATGATATATTGATAGCAGCCCCGGATTTTGATGAATCTAAGTTGTTAAAAGAGTTAACGGATATTGTGGTACAACAGGGATTGTATATAGCCTCAGACAAAATTCAAAAGGTAGAACCTTATACCTACTTAGGACATAGAATGTTGCACAATTCCTCCATTCCAATTCTTCCTGATTACAAGTACAGAAATCATATACATTAGTACAATGGCAAAAATTACTTGGCATTATTAATTGGGCACATCCATTCTTCTACATTACAACTGGTGATAAGTTGCCCTTATTTCAGTCTTTGAAGGGAGCACAATCACCAGGAGATCTAGTTGTATTAACTGATCTTCAAAGAACATGCCTTCAAGAAATATTGAATAAGTTTAAGCATTGATATGTGGACAGGATAACATCCTTAACAATAGGACTTTGCTTAGCTATTCTTCCCACTACACCCTTACCCACAGGATGTCTTTATTCTAATGCGTCCCCGCAAGCGGTCAACATTCATGAATGGATTAATTTGTCAGCTACTCCACCTAGAAACATTTATCCTTATCAATCAGCATTAGATTATTAAAGGTCGTAAACAAGCCTTACATTTTTCAGGACAGTATCTCATTAGCATAACTTTCACTCGTACAAAAGTTGAACATGAGCATTTGATGATGATTTCAGAATCATATCAGATAGCCTTTTCTCAATATGTGGGAAACTTGTATTCTTTACCCAAGGATCCTAGAATAGTGGTTACTACTACTTTAAATCCGGCCTTTTCTTCCATTTTTGTGCAAAATCCTATTTTTACAGCTCTTACAGTCTTTACTGATGGATCACCTACAAGGGGTGTGGTTGTCTGGCAGATTCAACAACAATGGCATTCTAAATTTACTGCCACGCAGACTTCAGCTCAACATGCTGAGCTGGCTGCTGTGATTTTGGCTTTATGATAGTTCAATGACCAACCTATTAACTTGATCGTTGATACTCAATATGTGTATTTAGCTATGCAATCTCTTCCCTTTTCTTATTGTGCTCTCTCTTTGGATAAGAATTTGTTATCCTTGTTTTTATCTTTAAAGAATAGTTTGGAAACTCGCTTGTATTCTTTGTATGTAGAACACATTCAAAGTCATACTCCCTTTACTAATGCCTTGACTGAAGGAAATCGGAAGGCAGATGAATCCTTAAAGGATGTTGCGTCTTTGTTTGCTGATCCTGTTGCTAGTCATTCTTATTTTCATCAAAATGCCAAATCGCTTGCAAAGCAATTTAAAATTTAATTATCTCAAGCCCGGGATATTGTCCAGCTTGTCAGCAACTGGCAGTTCCCTTTCCAGTGGGTGTCAACCCAGGAGGAACCCAAGCCAATCAAATTTGGCAAATGGATGTAACTCAATTTTCAACCTTTAAGCCATACTGTTATCTTCATACATCTATTGACACTCATTCACACTTCCTTTGGGTTACTGCTTCAAAACATGAACGTACTCCAGATGTTATTTCTCATTGCCTATCCTCTTTTGCTGTAATGGGTCGGCCTTCTCAGTTTAAAACTGACAATTTCCCCGCTTATATTAGTAAGGAACTTCAAACCTTTTGTCAGAAATGGAATATTACTTTAGTGCACGGAATTCCTTATAATTCTCAGGGTCAAGCTATAGTTGAGCGAGCTCATCGTACTTTTAAGGCATTGCTTCAGAAACAATTACAAACTGAGTCTGGCCCTTACCATCTACGAAAGATTCAAAATCTCATTGCTGTAGCATTATATACTTGGAATTATTTAACCTTTTTAGATTCTCTTGCAGACTCACCTGTTAATTTGCATTTTCAAACTACTGAATCTTTAGCAAGGCCTTTGGTAAAGTATCGCCAAGCTCCAGATCCAACCTGGAAAGGCCCTACACCGCTGATCACCTGGGGTCGTGGTTACGCCGCCGTGGAAGATCCTTCTACTCGACAAGCAGTGTGGGTTCCAGCGCGCTGTGTTCGTCCGTATCATGGCATGGCATCAGGGCCTTCACAACCCGATTCCGGATTTCAAACTTCATCTGAACACGGAAGTCCGTCTTCCAAGGTCAACGCGCCCACAACCCATCACTTGGGGCCAGGTTAAATCTACTACATATCAAGCTCAACAACAACTGCAACAGGCCTCATTACCTCAGACTCCTGAAAATCTTGTTGCTGCTGTTTTTGCTATTATTACTGCTAACTCTGTTACCATTTTACTTTGTATTTTCTTGTTTATGGTTAATGGTGTTTCTGCTCAAAATGACACTTCTGTGGTTCGTCTTAACCCTAATTTGTGGGTTCATCATGCCCAATACATGTTTATGACCCATGGCACAAATATTACTTTATACTATGAGCCCTCAAAGGCATTTGGTCAAATTTCTTTTATCCCTAACTTGATCATGTCTTCTACATTTATTGTCTCACAACTACAATCTATTTCACACTTCTGGCTATTTTCTACACCCCTATGTAATTGAATTCTGTACGTTGGCGTTACTTGAAAGTTAGTCAATTTACAAGGGGTCTGTGTTTCTGTTGTCACGCTAAACACACTTGGCTTCATAATTGGTCTGATTATGATGCTGCTCAGCACATATTAAAAAGCTAGGGAATTATAGTTATTGTTCTGACTACTATTGGTTGTCAGGTACCTTTAATTCTTCTTTGCATGGAATTAATATAGCTCCTGATATGTATCCTGACAATTTTCCTATTTTTAATGCCTCTGATCAATCTAATACAGGATTGATATGCGCTGGTTGGCAGCTTAAGGATCCTAATATGTGGTTCTTTTTTGATAAATATGCTACTAATGTTCATCCTCAGAATTATCAATGTGCAACTATAGGTTATTTTACTCTACCTGTTCAAATAGGTACACTCCCATCAACTCGACAGCGGCATTCCTCTCTGGGGCCTACATGTAATGATGAAGTCATTATTGACACACAATTGTCTTCTGGTTCTACATTTGGCCGTGCATTTGGCCGTGCGTTACAGGAGTCCTTACTCTAGGCTCTTATCCTGGCATAATTGCTCAAGAAAACAGACAATCTATTCTTGGTGTCACCTGCAGACTTGAAAAATCCATCAATGCTACCGCTGCTATTATTCGTGATTTGCAGCATGAAATAGAAGACTTAAATCAAGATGTCTCACAGCAGCGTTTTGCCATAGACTATGTTTTAGCCCAACAGGGAGGGTTCTGTATGTTAGTTGGATGCTGTGGATGTGCTGTGCATTTTCATTCTTTGAATAAAACTATTGAGGATGAGCTTGCCAATTTACAATGATACATTCAAAATAATATCCATGCTCATTACTCACCTTTTGAGTGGCTAACCAATTGGCTCCCTGATTGGTCTTGGCTCAGACAGTTTTTCTTTTATGCTATAATTATTATTGTTGTACTAATTGCAACCTGTTGTTTTATTCAATGTATTCCAGATTTATTCGCATTGTTTCATCCCACTTCCCCCTCTCTTAACCCTCTTCAATTGCGATACATTTATAAATCTTTGAATCCTCCATTTAAAATAAAAAAGGAGGATATGTAGAGTTGTAATTGCAGGAATGTTCCAATCTCAGATGGCAAACCTCAGATAAAGAATGTTTCCAAGCAAATACAACTCAGGCAAACAAAGTCACTAATCTATGGATAAAGGAGGATTAGAGAGGGGAAGTAGACATATGTTAGACTTTAACTAGAGATAATTAATTGTATGGATTACTGTACTAAACAGTAACGAAAGTGAAGCAGTAACCAAAGTTAACCAATGATGGAGGATAACTAAAAATGTATATAAATGCAAGACTATACTCCAATAAAGATCATCATCATAATTCAGTTGTTCATGATCAAACAACTCGACTGCCTCGTCATTACAACAAGTATCATTCCATTTCTTCTGGTCTGGGACTTCAACATTTAAGCATGCAAAGCACCAGATGACTGAAGGGGAAAAAATAGGAGTGGTTTGTTTTCGCATTCCAAAACATTCCTACATTTAAAATAAGAAATCTAGTGGAATGTCTCTATCTCAAGGTTTCTCCTTCCATCTCCTAAGATGAGATTGCAATTTTATAATAATATCTTGCAATAGCTGTTAGACAATTCTGAAAGAAAGAAAACTATTGAAAAATTGAAAGAAAACTGGGAGAGAAGGATGAAAAAAGAAGGTAACAAGTGGACAAGAAATTATTTAGTAACTAGACAAGAAAGGAGAAAGAAGTAGTATGTGGGAACTCTTAAGAAGGATTTATTGATGAATTACACATCCAGCTTTTTCTCAGAAAATATAATATTCATTTTTTTCTTTTATTTCTCTTACTCTTGCAAGGTATATAATCCAATTTAATAATTTGACAGGAATAGTAACTGAATTTGTATATGAGTACACAAAAAGAGAAAATTGGATTAGGAATTGTTTTATAACAAAGGATTAAGACTTGTTTTATAACAAATAATCATCAATCCTCCAAAGGGAGGTATGGTTAGGAGGCTCAGATCAAATGTTCATGTGTATTGTGGTATATGTGTATTGCTAATGCACCATCCTCCAATTCATCAATTTTTTTGAACGGTTGACCTAGTTCCTCAATTCTGCCTGATATGTTTATTGGAAGTAGCAGCAGTGTCACAGTACTTCTAGTTCTATTCTTAAACTGTCAAATATAAAATATTTAAAAGCAGAAAGAATCAGTGTCCACCTGAAGATTCTACAGATTATGGTGACAAAATGCCCTCATCTTTACATCAGGCAAAAGACAAATAAAGCAAATTGCTTACATTCCATATTATTAACTTAGTTTTATGTGCATTTGTCATGATTCTTATGAAGGCCAACTTAAGAGCTATCAAAACACTTTTCTCCTTGAAAATGTGCTAGGGCAGCTTAAACCCAAGTACTGGGAAACAAAATAAAACAACATTTCTTGGAAATGGTGAAACAGATTGTACTCTCCCCTTGGCTACAACATTTTACAGAAAATATCAGTTTTATCTCAGTTTTAAACGCATTATGCCTGTCCCAGAAATAACCTCAGCTCTCAAACCCTGTTGCTGTTAGATTATAGAAAGCCAGAGGTAGAATAGACAATTCATTTGGAAATGCCTTCTGTCTCACTGGGCTGAAGTTAACAGTGCTCCAAATCTCTGCCATATGGCTGAAATAAAATGGAGCATGTAAATCAATCCTGTACTTGCTTATTTGAAGTAAAACCATTGGATTCAGTAATTGTTAAGAATGCACAGGATTGCAGCCTTACCAGAGGTATCTGAAAGGGGAGGAAGTTGAAATATTCAACTCAGTGGCTGAAATTGTTTAAGTGAAACTCTTGTGAAACACATGTAAAAAGAGTAAGGCTAAGATCATATAGTTGTGGCTGCCATCTTTACATCTTTATATTTCCCAGTCAGTCATAAATAAAATGGTTTTCCAATTTTGACAATTTGAAAATGGGTGAACTTCATCTCCCAGAATTTCTTAGCCACATAATGATGGGTTGAAATTCATCTTCAAATTGCCAATATTGAAAAACATTGCCCTAACTCTTACAAATATTTAGCCTTAGCTGGGCTAAATTATGATAATTATTTAGTTAAATTTGTTCCTCTAACCACCAAATATTTTATTTTTTTAAAAAATCAACCCTGGATTTAAAAGATAAAGCCACAAAATGATCTTAATTACTTCCTTCCAAATAAATAATTAGCATATGAAAATTAAAACAAAGCAAAATTAGGATTACATAACTATGTTGGGTAGCACTGCTATTTTTAGGGATCACAATAAGAAAGTCTTGCAAGAGATAGGCCCTTGGCCATGGTGATGACATTTTGAAAATAACAGATTCCAACATTCTTTAGGAAACGGCCCTCCCTCTTTGAAAGGGAAGCTGCACCAGGGGATTTTATTATATTCCATGAAAGACATGAAATAAAAATGATCAGGCAGGGTTAGGTATTGGTGGCCATACAAGCGCAGCCATATCATGCGGTTGCCTAGCAACCTAGGGGTGGAGATAGGGTTGGGAATCGAAAGAAAGAGAAAAAGGGGCTGCAACCACTTCGGCCAGAAATGGCAGGTTGACATTTCTTTTAAGGTAAGTTTGAAAGGGCTCCGCTCGGCACTGTTTAGTTTGGCTGAAGATGAGAAACACGGAGGAGGAATTTCACCTGTCCTGTGTAGGCATTAGAACTAAGCTCAGCGGAGTCCTGCTGGGCTCAGAACTATCTTCCTGTGAAAACCGGGAGGGAAATGTCATTCCAATCTCTGTTTTATTGACCAGAAATTTTATAACAAAGGGCAAAGAGACAGCATAGGCCAATAATACCGTTGGGCAAAATATGTTATTATTGCGAGCTTTTTTTTGCAAACCCGGCAAGGCACAGGAAGAAGATATTTTCACCCCCGCGATGTTCACGCCGCAGTCTGAGAAATACGATCTACTGTAACGGATTGCGCTTTATAAGAAGACGAATCAAAATAGCATTGTGCCCAGTTAGCAGCAAGGGAGTAATTCATATTAGGGAGGAATTATTTTCAAACACAAAAGGAAAACAAAACTTTTATAAATGTTATTTATTTGGAATATTTCGAATGAAGCAAAAATCATTTCCGATTGCAAAACATCTTCTCTGCCTTCCTCCCCAGCAAACAGGAAGTTTATGAGTTTTGCTAGAAAAGCCATTGACACAAGTCATGGCACCACTTTAAGGAAGGAAGAGCTTTTTTACACTGAACTCCCCGGTTGTTTTGGGGCTGTGAAATGAATAGTTGTTTTGTGGGAAAGACGGAAGGCAATGAGCTGAAGATAATCTGGGGGTGCAAAGACCTCTTGTAAGAAAACATGAGGAATGATGGTTCTATTCTGAATACTAGTACTTTTGATCCGCTTGCCATGTAGTGGTAGATAAACAAGACTTAGAAAAAATGGAAGTAGTCTCCTGTCTCTGAACGAAATGCAAACGTGGTAATGGAATTTTTTTCATAACTCAGAAAGAAAGAGAAAGAGAAAGCCTCAATTCTCGTTTTGTATCACCTACCAGTTTGAGGCTATATTGAGGTATTACGTTGCTGTTCTTGATCTATTCTAAGAAACTTGCATAGGACTAGGCTCTTCAGTTAATTATGGATCTGCCTGTCTGCCTTCTGGAATGAGGTCTCCACCCCCGAAATTTGAACAGGTCCCACCCTTCTGAGATTTCGAAGGGTCTTAAAAACTGGCTCTTTATCCAGAGCTTTGGACAGGACGATTGCTTTCCCCTTTCTTCCTTTCTGTTGTGCCTTTGTCCTGTGCTGTTTTTAATGTTTTCAGTATTCGTTAAAAAAAATACTTTAAAGTCACTGGAAGGCTGCATTTATTATGCATTTAATACAATTATATAACTTTATTTTAGTGGTCCTCAACTTACAACAATTCAATTAGTGATGGTTCGTAGTTACAACAGCCCTGAAAAAGTGACTGTTTTTCACACCACCATTCCAGCATCTCTATGATCACGTGATAAAAATCCAGCTGCTTGGCAACTGTGTCATATTATTCTATATTCTATTTATGATGGTTGCAATGTCCCAGAGTTATGTTATCACCTTTTGCGACCTTTTGACAAGCAAAGTCAACCTGGGTTGATTCATTTAACAACCGTGTTACTCACTTAACAATTGCAGTGATTCACTTAACAACTGTGTCAAGAAAATGGGGCAAAATTCATTTAATAATTGTCTCGCTTAGCAACAAAAATTTTAGGTTCAACTTTGGTCGCAAGTCAAAAGCTACTTGTATAAATTTAATAAAATATATTATTTTATGCCATATTTCTTATACTTTACATCTGATACAAATATTAAAGATTAATACAAATATTAAATATTAATATTAATATGCCATCCTGATATGTATTGCATAGCTTGTTTGAAGTGTTTATTTTATCATTGGTGTGTTATTTAATGTAGATCAACAATGTACAGCAGTATGCTGGAGTAAGGCCAACATAACAATCAGTGGTGGTCAGTCCTTCACCTACTGGAAAAATTAAAGTCACATGGTTGGTTTCTGCTCCATGTAATGCCATTGAACTCAAACAGTATCATATATTGCAAACCTCTGTATTCAAAACAGAATGAGTGAGTTCAGCCAAACTATGAGATGCTGGAAGAAACAAATCCAGATTTTTAATTCCATTTTGGAAAACAGCTTTAGAATATTATTATAGTTGCACTTACTTAGCTTTCATAAAGATTATCTACATGGAAACTTGAATCAAAAACAAGAATCTGGAAAGCACATAAAGGGATTGGCAAATAAAGAGACAAACCAAACATGTTTGGTTATTTTTTAGTGTGGAAAAAATCATTTAAAAAAGTTACTTGAAGAGAAACCTTTCTTTATCATATTGCAAATCATTTGGGATCATGCCAAAGCCACGTACAGGTAATCCTAGATTTACAACCATTTGTTTGTTCACAGTTTTTTTTTTTTCACAGCACTGAAAAAAAGTAACTTAAAACTGTTGAAGCATCCCATGATCAGGTGGTAAAAAATTGGATACTTGGCAACTGGGCCTGTATTTATGATGGTTTCAGTGTCCCGGGTCATGTGATCATGTTTTGCAACCTTCTGATAAGCAATTCACTTAACAGTTGTGTTAATAACTGCAGCAATTCACTTAACAACTGTAATAAGAAAGGTAAAATGAAACAAAACTCATTTAACTACTGTCTTACTTAGCAACATAAATTTTGGACTCAATTGTGTCATAAGTTGAGGATTACCTACATTGGCAATTTGCCTCCTAACTGTTCAGCTTCCTTACTAGTTTCAACTTTAGCTAATCACATTAAGTAGCAGTTTCATAGGTAACAAAACTCATACTGTCTTGGATGGATCCTGAAGCTTGCTGCTGCTGGACCGTGCTACAGCAGCTCCTCTTGGTTTTATTTTATTTTATCAACTTTTAGTACTCCCATTGGATCCTTTTTATTTAAATAATATTTTTTGGAGAAGACAACAGCGTAGATCACAACACAGACAAAAGTTTTTGTTTTGCTGGGGACTAATAAGGCATGGGAAAAAGAAAGAAGCGCCATGGCACCAGCTCAGGATCTCTCCCACCAGAGAAAACGGCAAAACAACCAAGAATTGAGGAGCCCTTTGCTGGCAAGAGATCTGTAAGTAAAACTACCCCCCTCCATTTTCAACAATCTTGAGAAGTTAGAACGGGACCTGCAAAGAGATCTGACAATATTAGATATTAGACTTTCCCGATCTAGTGGAGGAGGAGCAAAATGACAGCCAGATTTTTTCACAAACAACTAAGCCAGCTACAGCTGATATGGAGACTGTGATAAAGACTAAAAAGGTTAACAATAAACTAATTCAGAGTGAGGAGAGCTTACCACGGGAGAATACAGCAGAGTTTATGGCAAAGTAATGCCTTTTCACAGTGCAAACGGTTGTCTCAATATTTGAACAAGTAATTAATAATCATCCAATATGATGTAGAGACACTAAAAAAAGATATCACTGTCTTTTTGCAAGCACAGCATCGGCTGCAGACACCCCCACCAACGTTCTTACAGCAGACCTGGGTAAATCCCATACTCAGAATAAGGAAGAAGAAAAAAAGCAAAGACCCAAGGAAACAGTTTAAAACCTGTTAAAAATTGGCAGCCCTCTCAGAAAAACAGACCTTCTCCAGACAAGGCAACAAGAGGAGGAGTTATCAATAGAGAAGTTTAATTGGAAGCCAGGAAAGCATCTCCCCTACAATCACATCGCTCATTGCAAACACAACAGATTGCTTTTAGAATCCATATGAGCAGTCTTACTTACGGACGCTGGAATACTAAAAGTGCTATACTAAATTCCCTAAGCCAGCTTCTTCACTGCCACCGGGGGCAGATTGATCTTCATGCTGTGGAGTGGCTTCCTGAGGCCCCAAATTGGAAGCGGATACTCCTGTCTTTCCAGCAGCCCACCATACCGCTGATGCTATTTAAGATGAAGGCACATTTAGCCTCCTTTCAAATCTTTCCCATCAGTTTTCTGTGAGGAAAAGGTTAAACCTTTAATTGTTACCATGTGAGCTCCCACGGCTGCTGACTCTTCTGCATTCTCAACCTTGGGAAAGAGAGAGAAAGAAAGTGGGAGTCAGCCAGCCTTAGTTGGTGAAGATGTACTTAATAGCACAGAATGGGCATCATTAATATTTTTGGCGCTCTCCCAAGAAAAGAACAAGACAACATATTATTCAAGTTAGAAAATTTAAAGAAATCCTTGTTGGTCACAATGGACACTGCTGAGCCACTTATAGATCTGAGCCTCAATAATTGAGCCTCTTACTTCTCCCCCAGAGGGCAAGGGATTGCATGAATATGAGATGGAAAACAGAAGCCAAAATACACAGGGACCACTAGAGGCCCCAGTAGAGATGGAGATACTCTCATCCTTATGTGAATATCCTATGACACCTTCAGCACCACATCAAGAGATTGGGAGAGGTCCCACGACAGTACCATAATCTCAAAGTCAAATGAAGCATGACCTAATAAACCCTTGCCCTACACCTAGAGAAGAGGCACCAGAATGGCAAGCTCTGTTAGCTGGTGCTAAAACCTCTTACTCTGAAAAATTTCTCAGGAGTCTACACAGGATTCAGATTGGGCTCCCCTCCTTTTAGAGAAGGCCAATTTTGTGTGTGACAACACCTCAACCCATTGCAACACAACTTCCCTTTGTATAAATCAAATTTCCTGATGAGTGGCAAAAGATGATCCCCCCTCCATTATAACCTGGAATATAGCAGGTTGGACTATCCCATCAAAAGACTAACTCTTTTTTTTACCACATATCACAATTTGACATCCCCTTCTTACAGGAAACCTGGGCCCCTACATAGATACAGTTAGATGGTTATTGGACCAACCCTGCTGTCCCAAGTAAGGTGGGTGGGAGAGCTAAAGGGGGTATTGTGACACTAGTTAATACAGCCCTGCGATTTAAATGTGTATCACTGCCACCTTTTCAGCCATGGGTTGTGACTAACTTTTATTTAAACAGGTGGAGATTTTGCTTTTTAATATCTGTATTCCTCCACTCAATAAAGAATGATTTGATCAACAAGATTTGGAATGGCACAGAAGATTTTATCCTTGGTTGCTCAGACAAATACCCCACAGCAGCAATAATTATTGGAGGGGACTTAAATGCTAGGATGGGTCCAAACGATCAAGCATTATTTAATCAATTTAAGATCCATTATGATGAGGATGTACCAGAAGATCCCCTGCATTCCAGACAATTTAAAAACCCTAAAGCAAATCAGGCAGGTTTGTGTGTAAGACAGATGACTTTATGTTTGGACCTTTGTATCCTTAATGGTTCCACAAAAGGTGACTACCCAGCAGAATATACTTATCGGGGAGCAGGAAGAAAATCCACAGTTGATTATTGGATAATATCATATGACCTCCAGAAGTTCTTGCAGAAGATGGAGGTAGACTCATGATTGGAAAACGTTCACATCCTTACTCTTATATTACACCAGAAATTTCTACGGGCTGGTTCAATCTATGTACCCAGGTTAGAGAGCAATAATACCTAGGGAAAAATTAAATGGACTGAAAAAAATGCAAAGGAAGTTACTAAATGGATGTTGGTAGCAGAAACAATAGAACTTCGTACATCTCTATTAAGAAATAAGTTTGAAGGATCATACTTAGAGGGGTTTGAAACTTTAATTTGAAATTTGAAATCGGTTTTCACTAACAGAATACTAGCTCAATCCCAAAAGCCGATTTTAAAGAATAAAAAATGGCTTGATAGAGATTGCATGCAACTGAAAAGGACGTATAACAAAGAGTATAGGAAAAGTAGAAATGCCCCTTCTGAGGATCACACTCACTACTTAAAGCAGTTGAAGGCACAATATAAGACCCTGCCAAAAGAAAAGAAAAGTGCGGCTCTGAAGGAGTCTTGACATAGAGTCTTGCAGCAGTCAGGACAAAAAATACTTCTCTTTTCTGGTACATCGCTAGAGGATTGGGGAAATCCCCCCTATCCCCAACTAATCAGGTACCGATTCATGCCTGGGAAGAATATTTTACAGAACTATATACAGACCCCGACTATGTAACTAAGGAGAGCCAAATTAGTTTGGACCAAACTCCTTACTGGCCTCTGGTTACACAGGGGAGATATCCTGGTTGATCGGAACCCTCAAGACTAATAAGGCACCATGTGCTGATACTGTCCTGCCAGAAATAATAGAATAGAGTAGAATTCTTTATTGGCCAAGTGTGATTGAACACACAAAGAATTTGTCTTGGTGTAAATACTTTCAGTATACATAAAGAAAAGGTACATTCGTTAAGAATCAAGAATCATAACGTATGACACTTAATGATAGTCATAGGGTACAATCAACAATCAAATCATACTAGGAAACAGTCAATATAAATCATAACGATACAAGCAACAAAGTTACAGTCATACAGTCACAAGTGGAAGGGGATGGGCGATAAGGAGTGATGAGAAGATTAACAGTAATAGTAGTGCAGACTTTGTAATAGTTGGACAGTGTTGAGGGAATTATTTGTTTAGCAGAGTGATGGCTTTCGGGAAAAAAATGTTCTTATGTCTAGTTGTTCTGGTGTGCAGTGCTCTATAGCATTGTTTTGAGGGGAGGAGTTGAAACAGTTTATGTCCGGGATGTGAGGGGTCTAAATATTTTCACAGCCCTCTTTTTGACTCATGCAGTATACAGGTCCTCAATTGAAGGCAGGTTGTAATTATTTTTTCTGCTGTCCTAATTATCCTTTGAAGTCTGTGACTGTCCTGTTGAGTTGCAGAATCAAACCAGACAGTTATAGAGGTGAAGATGATAGACTCAATAATTCCTTTGTAGAACTGTATCAGCAGCTCCTTGGGCAGTTTGAGCTTTCTAAGTTGGCGCAGAAAGAACATTCTTTGTTGTGCTTTTTTGATAACATTTTTTATGTTAGTTGTCCATTTTAGGTCATGTGATATAGTAGAACCTAGAAATTTGAAGGTCTCTACTGTTGATACTGTGTTGTCTAGTATTGTAAGAGGTGGTAGTATGGGAGGGTTTCTTCTAAAGTCTACCACCATTTCTACGGTTTGGAGTGTGTTCAGTTCCAGATTGTTCCGGTTACACCATGAGGCAAGTTGTATAACCTCCTGTCTGTATGCGGATTTGTCGTTGTTTCAAATAAGACCAATCACTGTTGTGTCATCAGCAAACTTCCGTATTTTAACAGATGGATCGTTTGAGATGCAGTCATTGGTATATAGGGAGAAGAGAAGTGGAGAAAGCACACAGCCTTGGGGCGGGGGGGCTGTGCTAATTGTACAGGTATCAGATGTGATTCTGCCTAGCTTCACCTGCTGCTTCCTGTCTGTTAGGAAGCTTATGATCCACTTACAAGTGTGTGCAGGTACCGCTAATTGGTTTAATTTACTTAGAAGAATGTCTGGAATGATGGTATTGAATGCCGAACTGAAGTCTACAAAGAGGACCCTTGCATAGGTATTTGGAGATTCAAGGTGTTGTAGGATGTAATGCAGAGCCATATTAACAGCATCATCTGTCGATCTATTTGCTCAGTATGCAAACTGCATGGGATCTAGCAGCAGATCTGTGATAGTTTTCAGGTGGGACAGCACAAGCTTTTCAAAGATTTTCATAACTACAGATGTTAGAGCAACTGGTCTGTAGTCATTCAGTTCCTTGATGGAGGGCTTCTTTGGCACTGAGATGATAGTAGAGCATTTGAAGCAGGAAGGAGCATAGCACATCTTCAGTGATCTATTGAAGATTCGGGTGAAGATGGGAGCCGATTGGTCAGCACAGACTTTTAAGCAAGAAGGAGTTATCTTGTCTGGCCCTGGTGCTTTTCCTGGCTTTTGTCTGTGAAATATATCTTGCACTTCTTTTTCTGTGATCACCAGAGGTTGTGAACCCAATGGGTTGGGGCCAGTTGTAGGCTTGGCTGTTGGTGTGTTTGAGATGGGAGTTGTGGAGATAGGAGGCTGTAGTTTCATTTCAAACCTGCAGTAAAACACATTCAGGTCATCTGCTAGTTGTTGATTTCCTTCTGCCTGGAAAGGAGGTTTGCTGTAGCCAGTGATGTTGTTAAGAGTTTTCCACATGTTTGCTGGTTCATTTGTTGAGAACAGATTCCTTAACTTTTCAGAGTAGCTTCTTTTTGCTGCTCTGATCTCTTTTGTTAATATGTTTCTGGCCTGATTGTATAGCATTCTGTCAATTTTTCTGTAGGCTTCATTTTTGGAACGACATAGCTGCTTAAGTTTAGCTGTGAACCAAGGTTTATTGTTACTATATATTTGCAGGTTCCTTGTTGGTACACATAAGTCTTTGCAGAAGCTGACATATGATGTTACAGTATCTGTGAGCTCATCTAGGTCTGCAGAGGTATCTTCAAAAACATTCAAATCAGTGCAATCAAGGCAAGCCTGGAGCTTCAGCTTTGCCTCATTAGACCAAGTCCTCACTGATTTAATTGTTGGTTTCATGGTTTTAAGTCTTTGTCTGTAGGCAGGTACAAAATGAATCATGCAGTGGTCAGAGTGTCCCACAGCTGCTCGTGGTAAAGACCTATAAGCATCTTTTTACTGTTGTGTAGCAGTGGTCTAAAGTATTTTTTTTTTGCCTCTGGTGGGACAATTTATATGTTGGAAATATTTTGGGAGCTCTTTCCTTAAATTTGCTTGATTGAAATCCCCTAAAATGATGGGAGGGGAATCTGGGTGTTTGGCTTCAGCCTCCATAATTTGATCAGAATAATAATGAAAAAGAATGCCGGTTGGTGGGCTCCGCTTTTAGCATCTCTGTTTACATTTATAGATAAAAAAGGCTGTATGCCAAGAGATTGAGGATTAGCAATTATCATACCAATTTATAAAAAAGGTAATAGAAATGACCCAGGCAATTATAGATCTATTAGCCTTCTGAGTGTTATTAGTAAATTGTATGCCAAACAACTAAACTATAAACTTCAGGATTGGCTAATTTCCGGTGGGATAATCAGATGAGCAAGCTGGTTTTAGAGAAGGAAGATCTACGGTGGATCATATCTTGGTACTTCACCATCTGATTCAAAAATATATGAATAAAAAAAAATCCTCCCTTTTCGTGGCCTTCCTTGATTTTAAGCAGGCCTTCGATTCAATATCCAGGAACACCCTCTTTTGAGAAATTAAAATGCACTACCATCAATAAATGTCTTCTTTTTGTCATAGAAAAATTATATGCTAATTCCACCTTGAAAGTGAGATGTAATCCTCAAGGATATGGCAGGGTTGCATCCTGTCCCCCTCCCCTTTTAACTTCTATATTAACCCCCTGATTGATCTCTTACAGAACTCTGATTTACATCCTCCTAACATAGCACAACATAAAATTCTGATTCTCCTATATGCCGACAATGCTGCTATAATTTCACAAACTCCCATAGGACTGAAGAGAGCAATTACGGCAACACTTGAATATTGTAGACAGAATAAACTGGTACTTAACTTTGATAAATCAAAAGTTTTAGTTTTTGCTAAAAAAACCTAGACAATACTCCTGGAAATAGAAGAATATAGTTTAAAACAGGTTAGAACATCTTGGGGTGGTTTTCCACTTGCAATGGACATGGAAGGCACACCTGGATCACACTTTGCAAGCAGCCTATAGGTCTTCAGATGCAATTAAACATTTTTTTACACTAGTAGAGGGCAATTAGTACTTGCGGCCTTAAAATTTTTTGAGGCCAAGACATTGGCACAAATTCTATATGGGGTACAAACAGGAATCCTTGCAAAAAAAGACTTGCTAGACAAACCAAATTCCTGCGAGCCATCTTAGCTGCACCCAAAGGAACTCCAAATGCCCAGTTAAGAATCGAGACAGGCATGCCTCAAATTCAGGTAAGAGCCTGGAAGATGATGATCATTCATTGGCTAAAAATGCATTTCTTTCCAGAGGGACTGACCCTGCTAGTACTGACTGATAACTACCCCTCCCCCTGGAAACAGGTGATAGACCACAAGCTGGGCTCCTATGGGCTCTCAACAGTATTTTTAATGTCCCTAGGCTTTGACCAAACAAAGCAAGTAGTAATCAATAGAATGAAGGACGTGGAGTTTCAAAAGAACTAAATAGGTTTGTTCGCCACAATAGGGACAAAATGAAACAGGGAGTGTGGGAATTGGCAAGATATCTAAATGATCTGATATTCCCAAAACAAAGAATAGCTTTCTTCAGAGCCAGATTTAATATTCTCCCATCAGTACTCTTTCAGGATAGGTATAAGAAAACATCAATAGCAGAATGGTTATGTATATGTGGTAAAGGAGAAGTTGAAGATATCTCACATGTTTTATTGTACAGTGACCTATACAGAGTTTATAGGTCTTGTATATTCTTCCCTTACTAGAGAGATTGCCAGGGAGGGCAGACAATTTTTATGTAGTCTTTCTCCTCCAGGACTCAAACCTGGCTATTACATGTGCAGTGGCAAAATTCTGTGTTGCTGCAACGACTACAAGAAAAAAATTAGTTACAGAATTATAGCTGTCAATTTGTGCCAATTTTTGGAGATAGAACAATCTTTGGAAAATGATATTTACACACATACTTATTGGCTCTCTATTCATATAAACCAGGGAATGACCCTAACTGTTTGAGAACATGTATTTTCTTAACAGGGATGTTTTTATCCACTATTAATGTATTATAATGTGTCAGTATTATTTTTTATATATATTGTAAATAGTGATGTGTATTGGTGGTCTAAGACCGTAATAAAGTTATTATCTATTCTACTGTCTTAGCAACATAAATTTTGGACTCAATTGTTTCATAAATTGAGGATTATCTACATTAGCAGATTATTCACTTACCTATGAAACTGCTACTTAATGTGACTAGCTAATGTTGAAACTAGTAGTAAGGTAGCTGAACAGTTAGGAGGCAAAGTTTTTGTTTTGTAACAGGCTAAAACTAGGGATTATCTCAGTGTCTTCATTCATTTGCTTAGGATAACTCCATAAGCAAAGAATTTAAAGGCATCTGAAAAAAATCTAATTTATAATAATGTCAAACTTCACAGTAACTGTGTAGTCTTGCAAACTATCTTTAGTTCCATCATGCCCTACACCCTGATTCATACATTTATCTTCTGTTCTTTAAATTTTTCCCATCTGTTTGCTAATCTTATCAATTCCAACCAACCAAGCACTCATTTTTCCTTCATATATTCCTTTTATAATGAGGGCGAAACATATTTCTTTTGCACATTTCTTTTGCATATTTCTTGTATTTGGTCAACATTAATTCATCAGTTAATAGTTGATTCTATCTCTTCTGATTTAGTAAACACACTTCTTAAATAATATATTACCACTATATTGAGTTTGTTAATAATTTTCTCAGTTTTCTTATCTAGACATACATATACAAAGGGGTGGGATTCTACCAGTTCGCACCTATTCACTAGAACCAGTTGTTAACATTCTAAGCAGTTCGGAGAACCAGTTGTTAGAAGAAATTACTGGCCTAATCCTGTAAGGAAGGCAGGAAGGAAACATTCTGGTGTTGCTTACAGAAACTGCCTCCATTAACCCTTATTACATTTTTAGCAGGACTAGACTTCCTGTCTCAGGAATGTCTCTGGAGTTTTTTCCCCCTCCTTTGCTGGTACTTTGTGTGGAGTGATTACAATGGCACTGATAAAAGTGACTTATGACCATTTTTCACACTTACGACAATTGCAGCATCCCCACAGTCATGAGAGGCCAGGCGAAGAGATGCGTGTCTCGATATGAGTGATATTGAGTTGGCCACATCCAGCCAATAACATGACCACCAAACCATGTCCACCCAGTCACATGATCACCAAGCCACGCCTACCACCTAAGCCGCACCCACAGAAACAGTTGTTAAAATTTGAATCCCATCCTTGCATATACACATACACATACCATGTTTTATTCAATGGTATACATCATATTCTGTCTTTATGACAAATAACAATAGCCATGTGAGGTGAGTTAGGCTAATAGAGATTGACTGGTTCTAGCTGAACTTGAACCTCCATTTCCCTAAGATGTGGCCCAGCACCTTTACTCATATTGGTTTTCATAAATGGTCAATTCAAATATATTTTTAGATTTAGATAATTATTTTTCTCTTAAGAATTGCAAACTTGCTCCCAAAAATAATTTCTGGTTCTTCTTTTATTATAATAAAATGAAGCATAATATTAATTATATCCACTGTCATTGATCTTCAGTGTGTATTTCCCCATTTCTAATCCAATGATTGGTATTTAGGGCAGCTTTTTGCAAGCAAAGAAACTTTTTGTATTTTTATACAGGTAATCCTTGACTTACAGCAGTTTATTTGGTGATCATTCAAAGTTACAATGGCACTGAAAAAAGTGACGTATAACTGTTTTTCACACTTACAACCGTTGCAGCATCCCCATAGTCAATAGAGGCTGGACGAGGTGAAGCATCCCTTGACGTGAGTGATATTGAGTTGGCCACACTCACCCAGTCACCCAGGGAGGTGAGGCAGAAAATAAGAAGCTGAAAGAATTTGGTTAAATGAAGGACTTTATAGTTCTTGCCTGACTCTTAGTGATTGCAAATATCACTTGGAATGAAACAAAAAACGAATGTTGAACTATGCTTGCAAATGAAGTCAGAAAATAATGTAAAATATTAAGAACTGGTGAGAATATGATCCTTTAAGTCTCTTTATAGTGAGTATTTACTGAACTGAGAAAAAAAGCAAACAGTAAGATTTGAGACTGCTGATTCCTGAAAAAACAGACTCTTCATTCTAGGAAGCTGGTTTATCCATCTGTGACAATTGTGAAAGTGATTTAATTATTATAAGAAATGTTGAAAGGAAGAACTTATTAGCAACTTTTGTCCAAGAGATTGCTAAAGCTTGCTTGAAAACCTGAAGAATGTGAAGACTCTAGAGAGCCAGTTTGGTGTAGTGATGAAGGTGCTGGCCTAAAAAGCAAGAGACTGAGATCTAGTTAGACATGAAAGCTGGCTGGGTGACTTGGGCCAATCCAAGTTACAGCCTATCTCAAGGCTATTGTGGGGGAAAGCATGAGGAAAGAATAACAGAATTGGAAGGAACTTAACCTGATCAACAGGAAACCCTATATCATTTCAGATAAATTGTTGTCCAATCTCTTCTTAAATTTCTTCAGTGTAGCATCACCCACCACTTCTGAAGGCAAGTCATTTCACTAATTACTCTGTCAGGAAATTTGTCCTTGGTTCCAGGTAGTTCTCTTCTTGGTTGCTTTTTATCCTGCCTTCAAGTGCTTTGGAGAATAGGTTGACCCTCATCTTTGTGGTAGCCCCTTAGATTGGAACACTGCTATTATGTCACCCCTAGTCCTTCTTTTCATTAAACTAGATATATCCAATTCCTGCAACCATTCTTTATATATTTTAGTGTTTAGTCCCCTAATCATCTTTGTTGCTTTTCTCTGCATTCAGGGTCTCTTCTCTGCATTTTCAGAGTCTCAACATCTTTTTTATATTGTGATGACCGAAACTGGATGCAATATTCTAAGTGTGGTCTTACCAAGGCATTATAAAGTGATATTAACACCTCTCATAATCTTGATTCTATCCCTTAATGCAGCCTAGGACTGTGTTAGCTTTTTTGGCAGCTGCTGGCTTTATTTAAGTGATTGTCAACTAGGACTTTTATTGTTACTGCTACTGAGCCTAGTACTACTTATTCTATATTGTGCATTTGGTTTTTTTTGGATAAATGTAGGACCTTATTTTTCTCATTATTGAATTTCATTTTATGTTCCAGTGTTCAAGTCTGTTGACACCTTCTTTATTTTGATTTATTTATTTATTTGATTTGTCAATCGCTTACAAAATAATAGGTATAAGTATAAACATGAGTAAGAATACAGAAAATAGGTACGATTAAATGGGGACAATCGGACAGGGGTGGGAGGCACGATGGTGCACTTATGCACGCCCCTTACAGACTTCTTAGGAATGGGGTGAGGTCAATAGTGGATAGTTTGAGGTTAAAGTAGTGGGGGTTTGAGGATGTAACAACAGAGTAGTGCATTCCAAGCATTGATCACTCTGTTGCTGAAGTCGTACTTTCTGCAATCAACTTTGGAGCAGTTAACATTGAGTTTGTATCTGTTGTGTGCTCTTGTATTGTTGCAGTTAAAGCTGAAGTAGTAATTGACTGGTAGGACATTGTAGCAGATAATTTTGTGTACTATGCTTAAGTCCAACCGTAGGCGGCGTAGTTCAAGATTGTACAAGCCCAAAATTTCAAGCCTGGTGATATAGGGTATTCTGTTGAGAGCAGAGGAGTATAGTATTCTTCTCATGAAATAATTCTGGACTCGCTCAATTGTATTAATGTCCGATATACAGTGCAGATTTCAGACAGATGAGCTGTATTCGAGTATTGGTCTAGCAAAGGTTTCGTATGCCCTAGTTAGCAATTCAATATTTTCAGAGGAGAAGCTTCATAAGATTAGATTTACAACTCTTAATGCCTTTTTGGCAATGCTGTTACAGTGAGCTTTGGCGCTTAGGGCATTAGATATGAGTACTCCTAGATCCTTGACAGAGTGAAGGTCATCAATGCCTACTTTGTATTTGGTGTACTGATTTTTTTTTACCAGTGTGTAGGACAGAGCATTTGTTGGTCGAGATTTGGTGTTGCTAATTGTTTGACCATTCAGACACATAATCAAGGTCACTTTGAAGAGCAGTAGCATTGTCGATGGTGTTGAATAGTTTTATATCTTCTGTGAAAAGCACGCAGTTGCTTTTAAGGTGATCGCAATATTTTGAGGTTGGTTATTTTTGCAAACTTGGGGTCATCTGCAAATTTGATGAGTTCCCCTTCTATTCCCTTATCTAAATCAT
Organism: Notechis scutatus; assembly: GCF_049901735.1. Taxonomy (NCBI): domain Eukaryota; kingdom Metazoa; phylum Chordata; class Lepidosauria; order Squamata; family Elapidae; genus Notechis; species Notechis scutatus. Next base: position 30,186,164 of record NC_142025.1, on the reverse strand, counting down.
TGATGAAGGTATTAAAGAGTACCTGGGCCAAAGACAGAGCCTCAGGATATCCCACTGCATACTCCCTCCATGTAGATACAGTTCCATTAAAGATTACATGTTGTGGGCAGTTGGTCAGCCAGGTACAAATCCATCTGGTGGTGATACTGTCTAACCCACATTTTTCTGTCTTATCTAGTTGTAGATTGTGGTTATTTTATCAAATGCCTTACTGAAGTCCAAGTAAACTATAGCTACAGCATTTCTCTGGTCCACTAATTTTGTCACAATGTCAAAGATTGCAGTAAGTTTTGCCCGGCATGACAAACCCATGTTGAGTTCTGATTATGACTTTATTTACTTCTAGGTGTCTGCAGATTTGTTGCTTGATTATCTTTTCCAGAATCTTATCAGGTATTGATGTCAGTCTGATAGGTCTGTAGTTTCCTGGATCCAATATTTTTTCTTTTTTAAAGATGCGAACTATATCAGTTCCTTTCCAGTCATCTGGTAGTTGCCAGGTGTTCTGGGATCTTTCAAAGATATGGTTCATTGGTTCTGAGATCACATCTGCCAGTTCCTTCATAACCTTGGGATATAATCCATCTGATCCTGGTGATTTGAACTCCTCTAGAACAGATAGGTGTCCTTTTGCCATTTTCTTGTTTATTTTGACTTGATTCCTAATCTGCACTTTACAGGGGTTCTTTTTTATGGATTGGACTGTTTTTTCTTTTGAATAAAGACAAATGCAAAAAAAAGAGTTCTACTTCCTTCTGATTGCTCGTCATCTTGTCATTTTCTCTCATTAATGGACCAATTTCCTTGACCTTTTTCTTGTTTTTTGACATGTTGAAAGAAGTTTTTTGTTATTTTTGACTTTTGTCTCAAGCCTTAGTTTATTTTAAGCCTTAGCTTTTCTGATTTCATCTTTTCAGGTTCCGGCTATTTGCTGATAGTCTGCCTTAGTTATGTGCCCTTCTTTCCTCTTTTTATACTTGTCCTTTTTGTCTTTATTAGATATTAGTATGTTTCCTGCCTTGAATGTGTATGTGTATAATAAAATATAATATATTCTTTTTCTTTCTTCTGGAGAAGAGTTGTCTTAGAATCTATAAATATAAAAGCGAAATATTACTTATGCATCATCACAAAATCTCCAGAACTGTAAAACCTACAAACTTGAAATTTGGCAAGTATGTTCCTCTTGGCTTCTAGGTGCTCACTAAGAAAGGATTTTTCAAAATGACCATCAGAGCAATAGTATTATTATTATTAATAAGCTCTGATGCTAAGGAGTTCTACTCCCTCTCCCCATCTGCAAAACATAAGCAGAGGAGAGGAGTTTCAGTTTTAGTTTCACAGCGGCAAGCAGCTTTTGTATAGAATAGTTGACCTAAGCCACACCCAGACTCCTTGCTGTCTCCTTCTTGCTCACACAGCAAATACTGTTTCAGTTTCCAAACAGCCCTCAACTCTCTCACACACTGACAGGGCACTAACCAGATGAATACCGATGGATGCTGGTAGGCAAAAGCAGATTTTTTTTCTCCTTATTTTCTTCCCCAAAAACTAAGCCCGATCACATAGTTTCGTAGCGAAGCACAGGTATCCAACTAGTACTTTATAATTTGTTCATCTGTGTATATGTGTGGGTGCACATACTGAGAAATTAGTCTAAGAAACTCCCATCCTTTTTTTACAATTTTGCCTCATCTTTTTCCATTATATAATTCTGAGATTTTGAAAAATTCTATGTGGAAATGTAGCATTAAAACATGTTGTTGTAATACCCTTGTTCCATGGCTCCATTTGCTTTCTGTCTCATTCAATTTTTTGTGTTTATTAATATTTGGT